>NC_047515.1:10738913-11094955 GCF_902827115.2 Pseudochaenichthys georgianus
CCAGTGGCTATACAGATAAAGACTAAGCCTTACCCAGAGGCATGAAAACACATCTATGAAAAATGCTCAACAATGCTGCCAGAACCACAAACTGACTGCTACAATTAAAATAAATGCCTCTATCCATCTCCATCAGATGTATATAGCACCTTTCAACGCAAGGCAATTGAAAGTGCCTTACAAAAAATGAAAGACATTAAGCATTAAAAGAAGAGCTAATAAAATAAGCATTAAAAGGACAAATACATGGATAAAATTACAGTGCAGTTTAAAATATGAATAGTTCAATTTAACATTAAAAAGGAAAAGTACATGGATAAAAGTTACAGTGCGGTCTAAGATATGACTAGTTCAATTAAAAGCATAATAACTGAATGCTGCTTAGTGTTTAGTTCTGACTCTGGGGACAGAAAGCTGACCAGTCCCTGAAGACCTGAGAGATCTGGATGGTTCATAGTTTAGCAGGAGGTCAGAAATGTATTTTGGGCCTAAACCATTCAGTGCTTTATAAACCAGCAGCAGTATTTAGAAATCTATTCTTTGACACACAGGAAGCCAGTGTAAAGACTTCAGAGCAGGAGTGATGTGATCCACTTTCTTAGTGTTAGTGAGGACTCGAGCAGCAGCGTTCTGAATCTGCTGCAGCTTTTAATATATATTTTGTGAGACCTGTGAAGACACCATTGCAGTGTCCAGTCTACTGAAGATAAAAGCATGGACAAGTTTTTTTTTTTTTTTTTTTTTTTTCAAATCCTGCTGTGACATTAGTCTTTCAATAGATATATTTAGGTGATAGTAGGCTGATTTAGTAACTGTAAATCGCTTACAGTGTGTGTGTGTGTGTGTGTGTGTGTGTGTGTGTGTGTGTGTGTGTGGTGTGTGTGTGTGTGTGTGTGTGTGTGTGTGTGTGTGTGTGTGTGTGGTGTGTGTGTGTGTGTGTGGTGTGTGTGTGTGTGGTGTGTGTGTGTGTGTTGGTTGGGGGTAGCCAGATGTTCCTCTTTGTGCCTTTAGGCCATAAAACCCCCAATGGTCGCTCTGTGGTCTTGCTCAGATTCTCTGCCCCTCCAAAGGTCACGCCTGTGATTGACCTCGGGTGCAGGATTTTAGGAGCAGAGGAAAGGGGAGATTCCGTCCAAAATGCAAACCTCTCCATGACTTGTCTTTAAAACGTTCTTTAAGTCCTGTATTAAGTCTTCTGTTATGTAGCGGAAAATCCCATTTAAAAATGAAGAGCAAAATAGTTTAGTTTACTTCTCTGTCTGTTCGGATTTGGAAATGTTTATGATTTATTTTGTGTGCTCGTGAACGAGAGAAGGAGAAAAAAAACATCTACCTTTGAACTGCAATTACTTATCTTAAAAATTGCAACATTATACTCCTTAAAAAATTGCTCAATTCGTTTAAACACATTTATTATGTGCACAATAAAACCTCAACAAGTATATTGATCCTGGCTTAACCAGCGACCTTTACTCTATTGTTCATAAGCTCAGTATTTGACAACTATTAGGATTGTAGTAATGTCTGTATAGACCAATTGTACTAGAAATAATTTGAAACAGTTTAATAAAGAATGTTAAACTATATTTAAACTGTAATTGAACTTCAACGTATATCAATTATCTGATTCCAGTGGCCAGTTGGAAACAGACAATCAACAAGGTTTTCATTTTGCAGCAACAGCGCAAAAGTTTCAATTACTGTCTGACTATTGCATTTAGCTGACGCTTTTATCCAAAGCGACTTACATTAAGTACATTCGACTAGGAAGACACAACCTTGAAGAAAACAGAACCCTATAAGTACATCAGGCCTCACAGAGCCAGAGCACCTCAAGTGCTTCTCAACTGGCTATAGATAAGCCAGTCCTCATGTCTGAGTCTGGTTCTGTCTTATTGTTTTGGAATGTGTTCAATACATTACGTTTTTTTTATTATTCATTATTACCATATAATACATAGATTTAAGAATAAATGAAACAAATAATACAACATTGAGCTGTTTGAGCTTTTCATCTTTACATTATTGTTTCATTTCTCTCAAGTCATTTAATTTTGGTGAAATAACTGAAGTTTTAGTTCATTTTACCCTGGCTGTGGACTGATTCATTATGAGTTGTTACAACGCATGCACAAGACGGCGGGTAGACAAACAAACACGAAACCATTATACAAACAAACACTGCAGTTAGACAAACAAACATAAAAACTCTCAACAACTCAGCCTGACAAAAACTCTTCCAGCCTATTTTAATCCGAATTAGGGAGACTTTCAGAGGGGCCACTAATTATGAGCCCTCTATCCTCATAATTCTCGTGTATCTGCAAACACAGCCAAATTCAGCAATTCATACAACATTCTCAAACCACACATTGGGCACTTTCTTTAGTTCAAAAGCGTCAATAATCGCGGATAATGCTGTATGCTCCTTTTTTCTGCATGCAGCTCTCCCCAGGGGGCGGAGAATCGGCACCTCAGCAGAAATGCTATTTATCCTCTGAAAACTCCTAAATTCGGCGATTTGTTTAAATACAAATCTTGCGACATTGCTTCTAATTCAGAAAATCCACTTTGCTGGTGCATCTCTCAAAAGTTTCTCTGAATATTTGTTGTGTGTAATTGCCTGGTGAGTTAATTCCAAGAAGCACACACAGAGGAGATCGATGAAATTCGATATTCCTAGGTTATCATTAGCCCCAAATATTCTCATAGTTTTCACATAAGCCGTGTTTGCTCGTAGACACCTGTCCCAGCAACAAACACGGGGAAATCGGCCAGGACAATATCCCCTTGACACCGATTCCTGAGGTTATAGATTAGCCTCCAGATGTAATGAGTAGAGAAACCCAAAAAAATGCAGCAGCTCAGTTCTCTCAGGTAATTTTAATACACCGTTGATCTCAAACGCTGGCGAGTCAATCTCAAAATAGAAATGTACTCACCAATGTCTGAAAGATCTGAAGGTGCCTGTCCGTGACGCCAATCTGTGAGAGAGATTTTCTTTTCAGCAATGTAGATGGAAGGAATGGAGGCTGGAGTCCGCTTTATATCAAACACTGAGTTTAATGAGAGCCAACGGCCGGGAGCATTGGCAGGGTTCTCACACGACTTCATCATGTGATTCCCCAGCCAACACTGAAGATTACACAGAAACACAGCGCAAATCTACACAGATAATCAAGGAGGAGCCTCTATTTCGCGCGTCTTCTGATCGATAATCACAAGAACCTGGATTCAGAGACAAAGACAGTCTGTTAAAGTCCTCTGGCAGTTAGTCACAGTCCCCCAACAGGAAAGCGGAACCTTTAACCCTTTAACCTTTAACCCCCTGCTCTAAGTTATGGCAGACCTATGTGAAACACAAAATGCTTTTTGGTACAAACACAACAAAATATTTCCCTCACAGGCTTAATGACTGGATGGTACAAGTAGGGGAGAGGATGTTCCCGAAGAAGAGCTCTCCTCTATATGTATAGTATTGTAAACGAACATTTAAAGTGGTCCGGGAATCTTCATTTTTCAGAAACATTCATGTAACATTAGCCGAAGAAATTACACTTACTCTTTTTCCTGTGTACCAAGATACTTTAGATACAGTTTGGTGTCGAAACACTGAAACTGGGTGATATATAAAGATAATTTTTCATTATATAAGGAATTCGGATTCTTTTAAGGCAGATTTTGGCTTTTTCTCTTGCCAAGATACTTTTAGACACACTTGAGGGATGCAAAACCTTAAAACTAGAAAATGAGTACAGTCTGATTAGATTTTTTTCTTAAAGACTGTTTCTCTAAAAGGTAAGTTTGTGATTTTAAACAATTTTCCCTGACACTTGGCAGATTTGTGTGTAATTCTCTCACAAAGGAACTGTAACTTTTTTTTTTTTTTTGAAAATAAAATACTTTGTCTGAATACATTTTCTTTAAAGGGCACTTTTTTATTTATAACGCTATTTCAGTGGAAAAAATACAGTTTTGTTGACATCAAGGCTTTTTTCTCTTTCTTGTGTTACTAAGATACTTTTAGACACACTTTGATGTATGCAACACTTGTTCAGTTAAACAAGGGGTTTTTTTTTTCTGATAAACTACATATTTTAGTTATTTTATGTTACCAAGATACTTTGAGATACACCCTGATGTACGCAACACTTAACAAAGGGTATAATATGAAGTACTTGGTAAGGAAGGGGTTTTTCTTTAAGGGTGCAAACTTTAGAACAGGGTAAAATATTCATTAAATTGTATTGAATTGAGTTTTCTTTTTTGATTTTCAACATACTATTTGTACACAATTGACTTTTCCATATTCTGATAAACTATACTTTTTTCCGTAAAATCATGACAAACTATTACTTATTCTTAAATTTCACCTATTGCTGGAGATGAGATGAAAAAGCTACAACGCTTAAAGAACTTTTTTTCTAAAAACTCTCAATTCTATAATTGACTCCCCCATTCAACGCAATGAGCCCCACCCTCCACTCAGCAAATCTTCTAAAATGAAGGACCTCACTAAGACGATCATTGTAAACTAGCCATGGAGCAGAGAAAAGCCAAGACTCCCCCCGCGAGTTGCAGTCAGGAACAGAGTCCTTTGAGACTTTTGGTATTTGTTCAACACATTCGCAGCAGTCGGTTAGCGGGAGATGTTCTATAAGATTATTATGATCCGGTAATGGCTCTACAACACCATCCTCTAGTTAAATTCTTCACTTTGTTTTCTTTTTCTTTTCACCTTCCTTCTTTTTGTCTTTTTAGTTTTCCGTCCTATGGTCCCTTTTCTTTTCATTCGCATTCTGCGTTTGCTTTTAATTTTTTCTTCTCCTTTTCATGTTGCTTTTTCTTTTTCTCTTCTCTTCTTTCCTTTTTCGTTTTTCTTTACTTTTTCTATTCTTTTCTGCTAATTGTCGTTTGCGATCTTGGCGAGTGGTATGAGATATACTGTTTCTATAAAGGTTATCTATAATACCATCTTTTAAAGAAAGATATTCTTCATATGTCATGTTATCATGGTCCTCTTTTGTCCTAAAAACCTTACATGGATATGATATAGATGAGAGCTCTTCTTCGGGGACATCCTCTCCCCTACTTTGTAACATCCAGTCATTAAGCCCATATCCATTATCCTGGTGATAATAAGGGCAGGCTACATCAGACTTGGTTTTTCTCAGATCCATGGCTAGTTTTTAACGGTCTTCCTTAGTTTTATATGATTTGCTGAGTGGGTGGGACATATTGCGTTGAGTGGGAAGGCTTCATCTGTAGAAAGTACTCTGTTTGAGGAGATTTCGTAATAATGGCAGTTTGTCATTTTGAGGGTATTTCAGTGAAACAAGGCTGTTTTGAACATTTGACAGATTTATGCTTAAATTCTCTGGTAAAGTTACTGAAGATACACTTTGTATATAAAAGCTGAAAAGTAGATAATGACGCGTGCTTTGTGTGTACAGACACACAGAAAACACTGAAAAACACAACAAGAAGGACTGTAATACACATGTATCAGACACGCTCCCCTTGCTAAAATGATGACAACAGTTTTTAGATGTAAAAAACCACTTTTTTATTTTTTTCACACGCAAAATCAATAGTTATACTGATTGTAGCATCCCCAGGACAGTCTCCAGCTTAGAATTCCCCATATTACTGGAGATATCGTGATGGAGTTTTTTTCACTTCAGTCAAAATATTCACGTCTATGCTGTTTTCGACGCAAAGATGCATTACATCTACAAACAGAGCATACAATGAGAGCACATGATACACTGTTGATGTTTGTTTCATTTCTGAGATAATGTTACAGAATGTTTCGGAAAATGAAGATTCCAGGACCACTTTAAATGTTTCGTTTACAATCATTTCCCAATGACCCGGAATAGTACTGCCAGAACGAACGATATCCAAAATGTCTTCTAGTTTACAAACTTCAGCCATTCTGCTTACACGGGGGTCACTACTCATTCTGTTTTCAATCGTCCCCATCATCACACTTATTAAACGGGTAAGGACTACATTATGATCAATATATACAGAGCGTTTTGCATAGTAGTTTCCCATTTTTATTTTACTTAAAGAAAAAAGTCACTGCATTGAACAAGTCCCTGGCTTCTTCTCCATCCGACTGCTGTTTGTTAGTCTTCTTCTTCTTCTTCTCCATCCAACTCTGTATGGATATTTCAAGTCTCTCCTTGAGGCATCTGCATTTTACAAGCTTGTGCAGAAAGGCTTCCGAAGCGCGTCCTATCCTCAGTTTATCCTCGCAAATGCCTTTTTCAATAAGACTCTGGTCAATCACTGCAACGAAGTCGGCGAGCCAAAGTCTTTTCATTAACGCTTTGTAATTGTTTCTGAAGAAGAAATCGGGCATGTCATTCCGACAATCGTGTTGCCTCTGGTCGGGGTTACTGCGTCGGCATTCTTTGCAGATTTCTTTTCTGTACCGATACATCACCATCTCCAGAATATAAAACAATTCCGATTTCACTGTGTCCCTAAACCGAGACTTCTTGACCCGAGGAGTAGCATCAGCAGCAGTAGTACTGCAAGATTCGGGTTTCCCACATGGTGGTGTCGCTGGTGGACTCTGTTCCTGACTGCAACTCGCGGGGGGAGTCTTGGCTTTTCTCTGCTCCATGGCTAGTTTACAACGATCGTCTTAGTGAGGTCCTTCGTTTTAGAAGATTTGCTGAGTGGAGGGTGGGGCTCATTGCGTTGAATGGGGGAGTCAATTATAGAATTGAGAGTTTTTAGAAAAAAAGTTCTTTAAGCGTTGTAGCTTTTACATCTCATCTCCAGCAATAGGTGAAATTTAAGAATAAGTAATAGTTTGTCATGATTTTACGGAAAAAGTATAGTTTATCAGAAATATGGAAAAGTCATTGTGTACAAATAGTATGTTGAAAATCAAAAAAGAAAACTCAATTCAATACAAATTAATGAATATTTTACCCTGTTCTAAAGTTTTGCACCCTTAAAGAAAAACCCCTCCCTTACCAACTACTTCATATTATACCCTTTGTTAAGTGTTGTGTACATCAGGGTGTATCTCAAAGTATCTTGGTAACATAAAATAACTAAAATATGTAAGTTTATCAGAAAAGAAAAAACCTTGTTTTATCTGAACAAGTGTTGCATACACCAAAGTGTGTTTAAAAGTATCTTAGTAACACAAGAAAAAGAGAAGAAAGCGTTAATGTTAACAAACACTGGATCGTTCCACTGAAATAATAATAAATAAATAATTTCAAAAAGTGCTCTTAAAAAGAACAAATGTATTCAGATAAAAGTATTTTGTTAGACTATTAAGTCCACGATGGTTATATTTAACCCCTAACCCATTTGTATTATATGTTTGTTGTCCTAATAAAGCCAGAGTCACCTGAATTAATTTTGTCTCCAGACCTTTTTTATTTTTTACATTTTGTAACAATCTTAAAACATTTGTGGTTTGACTCTTTTTAAAAAAGTTATTTTTCATCTATCATTTTCAACCAAGCAGCAAGAGGTCAAATGTAAGAACAAGTAATAGTTTGTCACGATTTTACGGGAAATAGTCAGAGCGCTATGTCACATCTTAAAGACAGCTTGAACTGGATAAATGGTTAGTCTTTTTCAAACATACCGTACGTTCTGCATGTTAGTATATCTGGCCCATCGATTTAGACCCTACTGCCCTACTGCCCCTACTGCATGCCCTCAATAGGGTAGTCACGCTTTGGGAAGAGGTGTTTCATTTCACAGATCCACCTTGATTGTTATTGTGAAGAGGGACGGGGAGGAACATTCAGAGGATGAAGAAGCATAAACATAACTTGTTTGTAAAACGGACAGCACGTCAGTTTCAAGAAAGATGACACCGTGTTTATGCATGACATGCAACATATCTTGAAGTCCTACAAAAAAAAAAAAAAAAGGGTACAAGTATATTGTGTTGAAAATATCGCCAAAAGTCGTAATATTGTATAATGTATTAGTTGCATGTTGTATTTTTGCTAGCAATCACTATGTAGTTTTTTCAAAAATATAATGGAAAAAAAAAGCGAGAAAGACAAAAACAAAATACGTTGAAAAGGGGATGAGTATGTCTGGCTCTCGGGGGGTTGGTGTGTTAAGAGTCACAGTCTTAAAGAAAATCTGCTCAGAAAAAGTACTTAACCAGTTGTAAAGTTGTCATACATAAAAAATGCTATCTATGAGTCTTTTTAGCTGTAAAATACCTCCACATTTTAGTTTTCAGCGTACGGTTAAATCTTTCTACCCTACATGCCTATATGTCAATGGCTGTTATATATATATATATATATATATATATATATATAATATTGTATACCGTTTTTTCTTCAACAAGTTTTGAAAAACTTTATTTAAAAGAATTCTTTCCCCGCAGCTGTTAGTGACTTTTTAGGGATCTCGCTGTGTGTTAAAACTATATCAAAAGCTTTTTGGTAACCTTACCCTTCTTTTTCTTTAATGTTTGAGCACAGGTTTTTCTAAATACATTTATGACTGTTAATAAATAATTAAAACCATCATTATATTCGGACAGCGACTGCATATCACAGAGATCTGCTTGAAATTGTTGCAGCGGTCTGAGTACGAAAACTCTGTTTTCTTACAAAATGCACCAGCGTCGACTTGTACAAATGTATATGGTTTATCCTCTGATAAATATTCTCTGACTTTCTATATATATATATATTTAAGTATATTACCTACCTACCTCCCTCTGTTTACAACATGTTTGTCTCCATAGGGGGTTTATGACTTCTCCATAGGGGGTTTGGGGTTTTCCCCCTCCCTTATCCTCTAGCAAAAAGGCTGACTTTTTAAAATATCTGTTTTTTATATGCTTTACTTTGATTTGGAGCACCCAACGGATGGCTGTAAGTTGTCACCGGTGTCTCGCTGATTAAATTCATATCAAGACGTCTCTTGGCCATTTTCTCTCGACTTGAAAAATATTTAAGAGTGACTAAAGACGATGGCTTTTTATTTAGACAGAGGGAGAGGGTGAGGGGCGGGGGAAAGTGTGTGTGTGTGTGTGTGTGTGTGTGTGTGTGTGTGTGTGTGTGTGTGTGTGTGTGTGTGTGTGTGTGTGTGTGTGTGTGTGTGTGTGTGTGTGTGTGTGTGTGTGTGTGTGTGTGTGTGTGTGTGTGTGTGTGTGTGTGTGTGTGTGTGTGTGTTCCCCCTCCTCCACCATATGTTCTCTCCCCTCATGTCCTGTCATGTCCTGTTTGCAAAAACAGAGAGGTTTAAATATATGTTTTTAAGATGCCTTACTTTTGGGATTAATTTCATGTTATTTGCAAGTATTTGTAAGTTACATTCGATACTGTATACAGGATTAACCACACAGGAAGTGGTAAGGAGGCGGGACATATATCCTAGGCATATTAATTGATTGAAAACAACGGCATTTTATTTTTCTCATTTTTTTTATTTTAATTTTTTTATTTTTTTTATTTTGAAAACCGGAAGCGGGGGCGGGACATCCGGTCGAACGAGGCGGGACTTCCGGTTTCAAAATAAAAATAAAAAGGCGGGACTTCTGGTCAAATAAGGCGGGACTTCCGGTCGAAAAGGGGCGGGGCGACCTGTCACTTTTTCTGCATACTAATGAGATTGAAGTGGCATTTGTATCACTACTTATGTATAACAAAATATATTACAAATCATATTGCAAAAAGTAAAACACACCAATTTTAAAGAGGCCCTTTAGCTTTAGAACCTTAATTATTTAATTGATTACTGTTTAGAAGTGGAAGAAGAGGCAATTTTACTAATCACATGGGGAAATTAATATCTTTACTCTGTCAGTACATACATACAAAGTACAAATACACACATGTACAGTTTTCACGGAGAGGTGTCAGAGCCAAGGGCCAGGTGTTCCGGCTCCAGTAAGCAGTTGGGGGTTTGGTGCCTTGCTCAAGGACACAATAGCATTGCCCTGGAGGTGAACTGGTGATACTGTATTTTTGGTCCATTAAAGACTAACCTTTTGCAAAGCCATTAACCTGTTAAACCCCAAGCCTGTTTTTCAGGTCTCAGGCTCAAAAATGACATGCCCAGAACAAATGGATGGATTCTAAAAGGGATAAATTAATAATGTTTTTTTCTCAAAGCAATGATAAACCTGTGAGTTGGATGTAGAAAAGTCAGAATCAATATTTGTAGATGTTTTTATTTTAAATTAAATTCAGATTGAACATAGTAAAAACATGTAAATTATAGTTTCTGTCCAAAAAAAAGCATAACTTATAGTGAAAACCACCCTTGAATGATGGGATGGTAGACAAAAAGCTTTAGGAATCCAAACTATAACATATAATAAGTACCCTGTATTAAGATTGATGCAAAACAAGTTAAATCTGAGCTTTTCAGAGATGTTTAGAAAAAATAAACCACCTCTGGGGTCATTTGGGTGTATTGTATATCTCTGGAACCCATGGGTCGATCGGTGATTGACACCTCTTTTGAACCGTTAGAGCCAAACGAATCGAGAGGGTGTACTTAAATCCATCTAAACATTACCATTGGTGAATGAGAGTGATGCGCAGCCAGCATGCCAAAAACTGGAAGCTGGGTTACGTTCTATAGAAACTACGTTTATTGACATAAATGTTATGATGGATTATCAGTAATGATTTCAAAGTGACACAGAGACATTGGATTAACCTTCAGCAGCGTTTACAGTATAACTGTATATACGTTTGAATGCCCTTGAACACAACTTTTGATCAGAAAACAGCAAAGGTAAGATGTATTTGCCGTTTTGGCCCCGTAAAGTGAAGTGGTGCGTTGTCTTTAAGTGTGTTAGCACCCTTTCGCTTAGTGCTGATACAGAGGCTTGGCGTTAGACTTGCGTTTTGTTTAGGTAAAAACGGTTCATATCATCAGTTAGCTAAGTGTTTTCCCGTTAAGTGGGTGTGACACATTAACCTGTCAAATGATAGTACAATTGACCAATCATATCTTCCCTCTAAATGGGTGGGCTTTATTTTAACGGACTTTATGACAAGTTCCGCCCACTGTGCGGTTTATAGAGTGGAAAAGTCACGCCCATCTACTTCCGGTCCATGGGGCCTTATTTTGGAAAAATTATGTATTGAAGTCAATGGAGAGAGAAAACTTATCTTTCGATCCCGTTTGAATTGTGCCATGAATTACACATATGATGTTTGTCAATCTTAACAAATAATTTCCATGTCAAAAAAGTCACAGTTTGTCGTAAAACTGTTGAAATATAAGACTATGAAAAATACGCAACTAGAAAGACTACAAATCCCAAAGTCGCGTAAGTGATGTCACAATTGTTTTCCTCCACTAAGAGATAGCTAAGATCAGCACCATATATATATTATATCTATATGGTGCTGGCTAAGATAAGATAACTTTAACAAGATGCCTGTGTGCTTAGTACCAGGTTGTTATCATATCATATCATGTTACGGTTTTCGAAAAAGGTAGGACCCAAATGCAGACTATACAAAAGGTAAAAGGTCTAGAAACAAAAACGAGCTTTATTTAAAAGCTGATGAACATAAACATGGCACAAAAAAACACAAGTAGCACCAGGTAGCATTAACAAACGAAACTGGCCGTGACCAACATGGAGGGAGACAGGAAAGACAAACAATGAACCGACACCGAACACAGGAAGAGACAAGACTAAATACAGGGAGGGGTAACAGGGCTCGACATTAAGGATGGCCCGATGGCCCGGGGCCATCTAGCATTTAGCTCGGGCAATGAAGCCTCACCTGCTGGTTGCCCGATCGGGCAATCTATTATGCCAGTATCATGCAGCTCGCGGATCCAGTAATGAGTGACCCGACAGTAAAACTAAACACATCTATAACTAGTTTAGGTAGTTTGAGAAGTAATTAAAATAGCTACGTGTGCTATTCTAACCTGAAGTGTGTGTTTTGTCCGCTCACCGCTGCATGTGATCATGCAGAGCTGCGTGTCGACTCGTCAGCAGCAGCAGCAGCAGCAGGTGATCTCTCTCTCCCGTCAGATTAGACTTCACTCGCGTTTATGTCCATATCGATCAGATCCAGCTAGTTCTAGCTAATGATATGACTACCTGCTTATTAAAAGACACCTAAACAATAAGTGTCGCTATGCAACTGGGTGAGGCCACAAAGTATAGCGCAGCATTATGCATTTGTTTACATGCCCACCGGAACCCTGAGGCATTACCAACAGATCAACGCACAATCAACCCATACAGGACATCTCTTTCTCCACATTAAGTGTTAGACATTAGAGTTGACTATTCTTGTCTGTCACATAAGTGGCGCAACTGAATACTACCCGGACAATGAATCGAATGCAACCACATTTTCGCGGGAATTTCAGTTTGTTACGGATTCTGATGCTGAATACATAATGATCAAATAATTTAAAGTCAGAGTGTATTACAATGTTTCTTAGTCCACCAAAGCAAGGTGAACAACCTGGAAAGAAGAGAAAGACTGAGCTGCAGCCCCCCCCCCCCGAAAAAAGAGAATCAAAGTCATAGGTATGTGCCCAATAATATTTTCTTCAAAGTAAATATTCAATATTTTTTCTTCAAAAGTAAATATTTTCTTCATAAGTAAATATGGGCATAACATGTTTTAATAGATACTTTTTTTATGGTGGTCCAGAGACAGGAATATAATTTCACATTTGTTATGATATAAATGATTTTTTATGGTGGTCCAGAGACAGGGATTATAATTTGACATTTTGTATGTGTTTGCAGATGTGCTCATCAAGCACCTGGAGAAAAGATTCCAAGATCTCCAGAAAGGGAGTGTCCCTTCAAAATGTTCCATCTTCAACCCCAGTCTGTGGCCCTCTGACAGACATAGGGCCATTGAGTCGTTGATTCAGCAAACACAAACAAGAAGAAGTGAAATTAAGAATACAATTGAAATTGTACAATATAATATTGTGGTGGTTCATCTTATAATTCTAGAGAATGCACCAGACAGCATCTAAGACCTGCAGGTCCCCCAAACCTTTCGTGAGTCATTCTGTCCGCGCGCATTTTTCAGGGCCATCTCTATTGGACTCAGGGCCATCTGTAAATTAGCTTAGATGGCCCACATGTCATGCCCTGGGTAATCACGAGATGAGAAACAGCCGGGCAGGGAAGGAGAAACACAAGGGCAACAGGTGAACACAATCAGACAATTAGACACACCAGGGAAACTAATGACAGGGAGGAAAACACAGGGAGAAGGACCAGACAAGAAACAAGGAGGAAAACATGACAGGGAGAACAGAAATAACAAAATAATAAGCAAAATAACCCCACAACTAGACACAACACAACTCAAACTCTGACAGGTCTCGTTCTTTTGCTTCCCATCTGATGAAAGGACCAGGAGTGGCTGGATCAAGTTAGCTACCAAGCTAGTAGCTAGCACGTTAGTTAGCATTACAGCCTTGTCATTTTTATTAGCCTTAATATGAAGTAACATTAAGAAACCCAAAATGTTAAACAGTAAGAGTAGTAGTCATATTTATTGAACCCTTTGAAGAGTACTGTCACCGGTGTGATCATTCTATAATACACAATTTAAGCCCGGGGGAGAAATGCTAACGCTAGCATCGGCGATCGCCAATCTTTTCTACTTCATGCTATCTGCACAAATGGTTGACATTAACCATTAAAAAGACAAGGCAGTGCAGAGAGAATCAAAGGAAGGCAGGCAGGCAGCTTTGCATGACATTATTCTGGACGTGTTTCATTGTGGTGATAGTGAGGGTAGTCAATCGTTTTGTTGACAGACAGTAGTGACGGCCATCTTGGTGACGTGTGTTGTTCTGCGAGACCAGAGATGTAGTTCATTGAGCCTTTCACACAAACAAATGTGTTACTTCACAGTGTTTTTTTTTTACTTGCAAAATTATCTTTTAAATTGACAAACATATGTGTAATTCGTGGCACAATTCAAACGGGATCGAAAGATAATCTTTCTCTCCCCATTGACTTCAATACATCATTTTTCCGAAATAAGGTCCCATGGAGGTCCACCGGAAGGGGAGGGACTTCGCCACTCTATACATGTGTATAAAGTGGTGCAGTGACGCGTCCTAAAACCCGGAAGTAAGCTGCGCTCGGGTTCACTCGACAAAAAAGCAATGGGATTTCTCCATAGGGTTTTGGAAAATAGCTTGAAATAAGGTCTGTGTAACGAACCTGTTAGATAAATGCATGTTTTGTTCAGCCGGATAATGTCCACATGTTTACCCTACTTTTATAATTTTTGAATCATAAATATAATCGATAGATTTATGATCGATAGATTTATCAACGATAGATTTATGTTTAGCATAAGTTCGTTCATGATGGCTCACTTCAGTGATAGTGATGACATCGTTGCGAAATTATTAACCGAGTCATTTTCAAGATTGAGTTACAATGATAAACTGGAGTGGCAAAGGATCAGCTGCATGACCCGCAAGTGCTTCATCCAAAAGGACAGGAGGATGGACTTTGTGTTTAAGTGATTTGATCATAAAGGTAGGCCTAAGTCATTTTCAATGTGGGCCGCCGTGCCGACTTAATTCATTTGTAATTGTTACTTGGCTGTGGGTGCCCTGTCATGATAGGTGTTTCTATAAATTGTGTTGTTTTGTGTGGTAGAGGGTCGCAGTCATTGATGCGTTTTGCATACGCTGAAGTATACGCTGTGACGTAATAACTGTTTTTTTTTAGGGAGAGGGGGGGGGGGGGGGTCAGAGGGCCTAGGTATAAAGGTCACGGCTCGCCACTGCCCTGACAGTTAAAAAGAGATGTCAATCTTCAAAATCGACCAAGGGGGGCCGCAGATATGGAAAATCCACCCAAATGACCCCAGAAGTGGGTTCATCTAAAAAGGTCAAATGTCAAGTGGAGTTATAGTCATTTGTTCTGGGAATGTCATTTTCTAGCCTGAGACCTGGAAAACAGGCTCGGGGCTTAACAGGTTAATAGGTTGTTAAATGTTAAGAAGCCCTGAGACATCGTTTCGCGAAAATTGTTCCGATAGCCCCCGCCGGCAGGGGCAATGGGACTTAACAGGTTAAAGGGACTCTCTGTGATCAACACGTGGGGCTTTCGTAAGAAACTGCAGGCCTGACTTGATTTCATTTGCATAAACTATTAAGCAAACACACTAAAAATACGTAGAATAAAGTCTGGACTGAGAATATTAACTAACTAAACTAAGTGTCCTACATGAATGATCTTGCCAAGCTGGTTATCTTTCCTGATGACTAAAACCCCCTAAGGTGATGTGAACATAAACAGTTTCAGGGAAGCAGCCGAGGGCCAACTGCTCCATCTTTCATTCACTTTACCGAGATTGAGTAAATGATGAGTGATGTGTTGAAAAAGCTTACACAAGAAAGGAATATCAAAATTAACATACATAACGTATTTTTAGATACCAAGTTTGATTTAATGACATTTCACATGCTGCCATGGTATTTTACTGTATAGTCAATCAATCAATCAATGTTTATTTATATAGCCCAATATCACAAATGTTACATTTGTCTCAGTGGTCTTCACAGTGTGTACAGAATATCAGTATGACAATACGACACCCTCTGTCCTTAGACCCTCACATCGTACAAGGAAAAACTTCCGGACAAAACCCAGTTTAAAGGGAAAAATGGGAGAAACCTCAGGGAGAGCAGCAGAGGAGGGATCCCTCTCCCAGGACGGACAGACGTGCAATAGATGCCGTGTGTAAATTGAAAAGATAATACATTTGCAACATAGGTAGTCCAGATGTTTAGAAATGCATGTGTGTATAATAGGAAGATGAATCCACGAGGATATCCATCCAGGACCGATGATCCAGGACCACAGCCACGACTCAAGATCCAGCATTCGCGATCCAGGACACAGGACCGCAGGATCATCCATGACTCTGGATCCCAGCGTATATAGACACCAAAAAGAAAGAAATGTGGGGAAGCTGGGTTAATCGGAACATGAGAGTACACAGGTATAGACAGAGAGAAGGAAGAAGTAAGATGTCCCCCGACAAACTAAGCCTATATCAGCAAAACTAGGGGCTGAATCTAATCAGCCCTAACTATAAGCTCTATCAAAAAGGAAGGTCTTAAGCGCACTCTTAAAAACGGATAGGGTGTCTGCCGCCCGAACACAAACTGGAAGCTGATTCCACAAATGTGGAGCTTGATAAGAAAAGGCTCTGGCTCCCATTGTACTTTTAGAGACTCTAGGAACAACCAACAACCCTGCATTCTTGGAACGCAATGCCCTAGTAGGACAGTAGGGTATAATGAGTTATTTAAGGTAAGATGGCGCCTGCCCATTAAGGGCTTTGTAGGCGAGAAGAAGAATTTTAAATTCTATCCTGTGTTCTATAGGGAGCCAGTGTGAGGCAGCCAGAACAGGAGTAATGTGGTCCCTTTTCCTAACTCTGGTTAGTACACGAGCTGCAGCATTTTGAATCAGCTGAAGCGACTTGACTGACTTCTTGGTACTCCCTGATAATAAAGAGTTACAATAATCCAGCCTAGAAGTAACAAATGCATGGACTAGTTTCTCTGCATCGTTTTGAGGCAAGATATGCCTGATTTTTGCAATGTTACGTAGATGGAAGTAGGCGGTCCTTGAAATGTATTTTATGTGGGCGTTAAAGGATAAATCCTGATCAAATATAACACCAAGATTCCTTACAGTCTCACTGGAGGCCAAATTAATGCCATCCATAGTTAGTATATCTTTAGATCATTTGTTTCGTAGATTCTTCGGGCCGAGTACAATAACTTCAGTTTTGGTCGTGTTTAACATCAAAAAGTTTAAGGTCATCCACGTTTTTAAGTCCTTGAGGCAGTCTTGAATTTTATTTAGATGATTAATTTCATCAGGCTTGATTGATAAATATAGTTGAGTATCATCCGCATAACAATGAAAGTTTACAGAATGATTCCTTATAATATTGCCTAACGGAAGCATATATAATGTGAACAAAATAGGTCCGAGCACTGAGCCCTGTATAGTAATATTTGAAAGAAACAACTTGAGTTAGTTACGTTCATTTTAGATAAAATCATGAACTCAGAAAACTGGAATTCATGCAAACCTATTAAGCATGACAATTCAATTGACATGTCCGTCATTTTAATTCCAAACACTGTTTTGTTTTCACAATTCTGCATGAAAAAAACAGAGCCAAAGGTAAAAATGTTTCACATGTTCCCATCACAGGAGCAGGCCCGGCACGTTTTTTCCCCCCTGTGATACGATCTCAGGTGTTTCCAGGTGTGGAATTTCGCAGAACATTGCATCCCCTCTCACAATGTCAGTTTCCCCTCGGGAAAAACCCGAGACTTTTAGGCCTACGACGATAATTCTCACCCTATAGTCAAATGTAAAATGCACGCTGTTGTAACTAATGAACTAATACACTTCCTTTTAAATTTGTGCTTGAACAACAACTTTAAAAAAGCAGAAACACTTCCTTATATTTTAACAGTCGGTTGGCTTTTTACTATAATAATTGTTTGATTTGCCCTGTCTTATCCTTCCCCACCAGACAATGTGCTGAATCTCTTTTATAGAAATTACTTTTTTGCATGGCACCTTTGTTGCAAATTGCTTTCGGGTGAATCGAAGAATAAATCTGCAATATGTTATTTGACATTTGACATAAAGATCCAGCATTATTCCGTTTCAATTTAACTTTCATGTCTTTGTTAACTCCAAAATGGACTATTGAAGGCTGAAATCTGTTATTCTTCATTACAGAAATCCCAAATCCATGGTGCTTTCTAACCTGCTCCTAATAATTGTTCTCATTATATATCCTTCTGTTAAAAAATCCAGGTTGTGCTGTTTAATACTTCTGATGGTACAGACAAATACTGATGGTCGGTATGGTGTTTTTGATTTAATATTTTTTCCTCTTTGGAAAACTTGCTCGAACAAGAATGAGCCCTGCTCTTCCTCTGTTCCAAATGATCATCTAGTAAAAATGTTCTCCGGGCTCCCAACTGAAACAGCTATTGAAAGATTTTATCAGTAAAGCAAACACTTAAAGGCTTTGAGAAGATGAACAACACTGTTACTGTTTCTCAGAAAACGTCAACATAACTCCTATTAACCGTGACAATAGCATATCTTTCCTATTTTCAATTACACATAAACAGAAAAGGAAACAAAAAACAGCTGCCAACAATTATCAATAAGAAAAGTATTTACATCTTACACAGCATTTATAAAATATCTTAAAACATTAAAAAACGTTGATATAATTTACCATTTGATATTTTTTTCGTGGTGCATATTAAAAGTTTTACAAATGAACAGAATATCTTGCGTTGTATTGGATTCAGGGAGGAATTGCCCACTTACTTAAGTTGTAAAAACAAATATATATATGGATATTGTTTAATGGTGACAAAGATGCTGCTCACTATGGACGATAGATATATTTTCAGACATTTGGAATGAAAATCGAGCTGCTGTACGAGTCTTTGTCCTCTTCTTCGCCTTCACCCTTTTGTTCCTCCAGAAGTTTATCCAGAAGACTTGGTGACTCTGACTCCGCCCCTGAACCTTCATCATCCTGTGGCTCAGTGTCCAGTTGGTGTTCTGAGCGCTGGGGCATCTCCAGTATCTGTGGCTGAGGAGGATGTAAACTCTGAGCCTCCAGCTGAGGGAACATGGTGGTCAGAGACATGGACAGCGGCATGTGGACCAGAGGGGACCCAGGCAGGGCTGAGGAGCTGGAGGCAAACTGGACCCCAGAGCTGGGCATGGCAGATATGGTGGTGATGGGCTGGGGCCAGGGGAGGTAGGTCAGCGCCGAGTCTGGGAGCTCCATCTGCGGGAGGGAGCCTTGTGCTGGGGCCAAAGGTATGGGCTGAAAAACAACAAATAACATTTTAATGTATGCAAAGGAACTAAAACGAGCAGAGACAAAAACCTTTAGAGAATTCAAGAGCTTTTTTAACTGAGCCACCAATGCGAAAAGCACAAAAGTGTGATCGATCATCCAGCTTTTCTTTTTCTTATTTAAGCTGTTGCTGTTAAACGCACACAAAAATGTACTTTTTCATGATTAGGCACAATAAAAACACTTAGGGTTATAAAAAAATATCATGGTTTAGCATCAGTGTTGGGCAAGTTACTTCCAAAATGTAATACAGTACATATTACTTACTATACTGTATTTTTTAAGTAATAAGTTACATTACAATATTACTGTCTCTGAAATGTAATGAGTTACATTACTTTTATATTACTTTTGAGTTACTTCACCAAAATAACTGCAAAAGAATGGCTAGGTATTTTCAATGCTAAAATGTAGTTTAGTGCAGCTCATAATACATCCAGTGAAGGGTGATATGTTGTAGCATAAGAACTGTGTAGGCCCTTAACACTAGCACCCCCAGGGGTCACTGTATACCTAAAAAAAATGTACCCGCAATCTCTGCATTTCCTATAAGGTAAATATTACCCGCTGGCACTTTGTAACAACAGAGGGTGCTACATAACACACTTTCAGGAAAAGTCACGGATTGGGAGACTTGAATATTTTATTGAAAAAAAGTTACATACAATCAAGAAACAGCTGCGGGTAAAACAACTTTTATTACACGGCTTGGTCAGGGTTCGAGTTATAAACTGAGCTCTATGGGGGGGTCTTTAAAAATAACGTGTGCACGCACACACACACACACACTTGCTTGCTTATGGTTGTCCATCGAATCCGATGATGACGTCCACTTCTATCGGTGAGTTCTTTGGTGGCTGAAAAGCCCTATCCTGGACCCACAGATCCTATTGCAGGTAGGACAAGTGTATGTGGTGGCAGTAGCAACGGCAACTGTAGTTCCTCCTGAGTCTCCTCTCCTGTCTCCTGGCTGTCCTTTCCCCCTCCAGCATTTGGGTCCCATTCCGGCACAGCTGGCGCCAGGTGTTACGGTCAGCAGCAGCGTCCTCCAGGGCCTCAGGTCTGATTTTACATTTATTTAACGCAGTCTTCAGCTGGTCTTTATAGCGCTTCTTCTGCCCTCCAGCAGAGCGTCGGCCATGGTGTAGCTGGCCATATAGCACTCTGCGAGGCAGGCGGTTTGAGGGCATCCTTACTACATGGCCCAGCCATCGTAGCAGGTGCTGAATAATTGTGGCCTCAATACTCCTGCGGTTGGTCTTCGAGAGTACTTCAGAGTGGGGCACACGATCACGCCAGGTAATTCCCAGGATGCGCTGAAGGCAGTGTATGTGGAACTGCTCTAGGGCCCTGATGTGGCAGCTGTAAGTTACCCAGGCTTCGCAGCTGTAAAGGAGGGTAGTGATGCAGATGGCTTGGTAGACACAGACCTTCGTGCGGAGATGGAGGTTCTTGTTTTGAAAGACCCTACGCCGGAGTCTCCCAAAAGCAGCTGATGCCTGCTTTATCCTGTTTTGGACCTCATTGTCGATGGTGTTGTCTTCAGAGAGAATGCTCCCCAGGTGAATCATCCATCCAGTGAAGGGCAATGTGGTGTTGCATAACAACTGTGTAGGCCCTTAAGGCTACTAACAACTTTTATTACACAGCTTGGTCAGGGTTCGAGTTATAAACTGAGCTCTATGGGGGGGTCTTTAAAAATAACGTGTGCACGCACGCACGCACGCACGCACACACACACACAGAAGCAGCCGCCCTCTACTTGCTACACACTTAAATATGAAAAAGTTCAACTACGCACACACACATCATCTCGGCTCGCGCGGGAGGCTCACAGGCATAGATTGCGCAATAATGTATTGCGCACCTTGGAGATGCAGCGCAGGCATATTGTCATTCAAGAGATGCGTAGTTCTTTTGGAAAACATGTTTTTATTTAGGCTGATCAGGAAACCCGATGTGAAGCGGAGGGATCTTGATGTGCCCGAAGGGTAAACACCAGGCTTACTAATCTACCTGTACAATTTTTCTCTGGTGTCGGAATGTCCAACCCAGTCTCACAAAAAAATGTGTAATAACTACGTTGGTCCACAACTTGGGACGTAGTATTTCTACAAAAACGCCTCTGAAATTGTAAGATCCCTACGTTTTTTTTCACTATTCATTTCCAATGGCTGGCGTCGATGTCACATGATCTTCAAATTTGTCCCTGCAGAAAAAAAAGACATGGCCGACATTCGTTTTATTCTCGGTGGAAAATGCCTATTTTAAGGTTAGTTTGGCCATTCAAATGCGTTGTGATGTCATTTGATGCGAGAAATATGAGTTGTTATTTCAGATTATGTGTGCAGTGGATGTACATGGTCTTTAGTTTGCTAGTTATTACGAAGATTACTTCAGGAAATGGTGTCCATTCAACGTTTTCATTGTTACCAAGGTGGTTGCTATGGGACGCTGCTATCGATATTATTTCTGTTATGTTGTGTAACTGTTTAATGGTGTTATCTTTATTGCTACCCCCTTCCCCGTCAATTTATAGTGTTGGTCCACAGCGCAAACGTATTAGTTTAACAAAATCTGAATCTAAAATTGTGGCATAGAGATGTTATTTTCCCCTGTGCAATTCTCCAACCCAGTTTCACATCTCACATCACATCGTCATAAACAAATACCGGAAACAGACCGAAAACATTTTTTCTTTTAAATAAAATCAATCAATCAATGTTTATTTATATAGCCCAATATCAAAAATATTACACTTGTCTCAGTGGACTTTACAGTTTGTACAGAATATCAGTATGACAATACGACACCCTGTGTCCTTAGACCCTCACATCGTACAAGGAAAAACTTCCGGAGAAAACCCACAGTTTAAAGGGGAAAATGGGAGAAACCTCAGGGAGAGCAACAGAGGAGGGACAGACATGCAATAGATGCCATGTGTAAATTGAAAAGATAATACATTTGCAACATAGGTAGTCCAAATGTTTGGAAATGCATGTGTGTATAATAGGAAGATGAATCCACGAGGATATCCATCCAGGACCTATGATCCAGGACCACAGCCACGACTCAAGATCCAAGGCTCGCGATCCAGGAAACAGGACCTCAGGATCAGACATGACTCCGGATCCCGGCGTATATAGACACCAAAAAGAAAGACATTTGGGGAAGCTGGGTTAATCGGAACATGAGAGTACACAGGTATAGACAGAGAGAAGAAAATAATACTTTATTCCGAGTGTGCTTGCTTTTCTCTTTGAAAGTCATCACATAACAGCATCGTAATACACGGTCCGGCTGCATTAAATATTACACATCTGCCGTAGTTCTCTATTTATAGAGCCCTGATGAGAAGACTTCTAGACAAACATGAGGAACTGCCGCCAAAACTGAAAACGTGACGTGGATCATAAATATATCAGCAATTAAACAACATCTTACATTTATTTTCACACAATACGTCTCCTTGCAGTATTAACACTAATTCGGCTGACTTTTATATTTGATCCAATTGGTAGATAGGCTGTATTTACACCATTACGGTGCACAGCTGATATAAAGGGACACCTAGTGGTTAAAGCATGTTATTGAATTTCATTATTTTTATTATTAGTTATTAATAGGATCCCTATAAAGTATATTCATTACTCGTTATTCTCTACTAATAGTTAATCAAAGACTGTATATAATGACTATTTTGCAGGTTTATTGACATATCATATAGGCCTACACAACTATGGTGTAGTTCTGCATTGAATGAAAAACTTAGGTCGCAGGTTCCTCAACAGTGCATTACAAGACATCTATCAATATGTGTGTATACCTCCAGCAATGTTAACTATGTTGAAGCACTTATTTTAACTGATATTATACATATGTATTATACTCTTATAAGATGTATATAGATAGTATAAGAAATGTGCAGAATATGACAGTTTAATGGTGGAGGTACACACATATTGATAGATGTCTTGTAATACACTGTTGAGGAACCTGCGACCCAAGTTTAATCTCCGATCTTGTCAGGTATTGAACAATCAATAAATAAACACAGAATTATTCAATAAAATACAGAATTTGTGTGATTATACTAAATGATTTACAAATAAACACCACTGCATATTTACAACTGTTACACATGCTGATGTAACTCAAATGTTTCCTACTTGGGATCAATAAAGTATATATTATCTTAAGATGATCGATGGCTTCTGCTATAATTGCAAAATGTGCCTCTGAACCTTGAAAAGTGCATGTTTCAGGCTCATCAATTAATGTAATGTAATGTCATGTTATCAATTAACAACAGGAGGGGTCACAGACATAAGACCAGCTGTTAAATAAAGCTCTTCTGACCTTAGCTGGCATGTGGGTATATATTAATGCTGCCCATTATGGGCACAAGCAATTTTCACCCATTTATTAAATATATGTTTTCAATTTGAGTGTTTCCTATCCCCTAAACCTCCAGGGATGTACACAGTTTAATACTGGCAACTTCTTATTGACGGAAATACGAAAACGTCTTTTAAAACTACAACTCCCAGTACCATACCGTGCCATAGGACATGTTGCGAAACACAATAGCCAGCATGTGTAGTTCTGGGGACGGGGCGGGGGGGACGGGGTGGACCTGTTCAAATCCAGTTTTGGACAGTCTGCCGTGGTTCCATCCCATTTCAAAGTGTTGTTCGACGCTCGGCGTAATCCTCGGCGCACACTCAAACATCCAATCACAGAGCTTGAGGACTATCACAGAGTTTGTCAAGCGAAGCAGAGAGAATACTTACTTCCGGGTGTAATAGAAATATAAAGAGGTGTAAAAGGGTGTAAAGAGCACATATTTTGTATATAGTATGTCTATTTTATGTATAGTATAGTAAATCTTTATATTTTAAACGCACACTTTATCTTTAATTTTATCAGCACCACGTCGCTATTATTTATTTATATGTACAATTTTAGCAAGTTTTTATATTGTCCTGTTCCTGTAAGCCAGTACAACGAAATGTCGTTTTAATAGTACACTCTGTGTCTTGTTGAAATGACAATAAAGTATATCTATGTCTAATATTCTCTAAAGCAAATGAGCTGTTCCGACCCTCGGTCCTGACGGACTCCAACTTGTGTTTATTAATCAAACAAATAAATAAACACAAGGATAAGTATGTGTTATTGTTGAGTAAATGGAGAATTGCACAGGGGAAAATAACATATCTATGCCACAATTTTAGATGCGGATTTTGTTAAACTATACGTTTGCGCTGTGGACCAACACTATAAATTGACGGGGAAGGGGGTAGCAATAAAGATAACACCATTAAACAGTTACACAACATAACAAAAATAATATCGATAGCAGCGTCCCTAGCAACCACCTTGGTTACAATGAAAACATTGAATGGAAACAATTTCCTGAAGTAATCTTCGTAATAATAACTAACAAACGAAAGATCATGTACATCCACTGCACACATAATCTGAAATAACAACTCATATTTCTCGCATCAAATGACAGCAAAACGCATTTTAATGGCCAAACTAACCATAAAATAGGCATTTTACACCGAGAATAAAACGAATGTCGGCCATGTCTTTTTTTTCTGCAGGGAGAAATTTGAAGATCACATGACATAGCCATTAGAAATGAATGGTGAAAAAAAACGAAGGGATCCTACAATTTCAGAGGCGTTTTTTGTAGAAATACTACGTCCCAAGTTGTGGACCAACGTAGTTATTACACGTCTTTTTGTGAGACTGGGTTGGAATGTCTCGTGATGTTAGTGAATTCTTAAAAAACAAAACACCATTTAATTTCGGGTTAAAATGTGTTGTAACTGCGTCATTACTCATTAGTAATGCGTTACATTACTTCGTTACAGCAAAAAGTAATACATTACTGTAACTCCGTTACTTTTGTAACGCGTTACACCCAACACTGTTAAGCATACATATGACATATTTGGCATGACATCTTTGTGTAGGCCGACCTGGAAGTTAGCGTCACAAAGGGCTCCCTAGACAAAAAGGGTTTTTTCCATTGGATTTTGGAATATCGCAGAAAAATAAGCTCTGTGGCAAACACAAGTGTATGATACTTATAAAGTTTACTTTCATTCTTTATTTTGTTAGACAGGATAATCTCCACATGTTCGGCATGATGACATTGAGTGAGCATTTAGCCACTTGTTAGCAACCGCTATTTATATGTCTCTTAAAAGCTTCAGACATTCACAATCAGGGTATTTACGTATTTTATGTATTTGATCTCAAACTAAACATGAGAATAACTTAAGCTTATGTTAACCACATACCTTTATTCAGGCTTCTAACACAAATCCATTAAAGTAACCTTGACAAGGAGAAACATTTATGAGCTAACCAAAGTGCTAGTGACCAAAGTGCTAGTTCATTTTTGAATTATTATTCCTGCATCCCTGGTGCTACTAATGACAATGCTCACAAATGGGAGCTGCAGGTGCTTAGCTTTTGGCGAACCAATAGACTGCAGGATGCATTGAAGTGGTTTTTTTTTTTAAGTCAAGAAAAAATAAAGGTAATGATGTAGCATTTGCTGCCACCTTTCATGGGTGGACAATACAGCTTGTTACAGGTAACATTTATTTAATTAAATGAAGCTGTTGGGAAATGTAGTTTACCAACTAACAAAGCCTCTTTGTCTGTATGTTGGTTGATAACAAGGATCAAGCTACATGGGTTGAGTCATATTTTGGAGAAAGTCTGTTTTGACATAATAAATATACCAAACTTTGAGCACACATTCAAAGGTTCATCCTACTCACCCCAAAGTTAGTGAGCAGTGGTGTGTGTGTGTAGGTCAGCATGGTATAGCTTGGACATAGAGTCTGCATGTACACATCAGCCGTGCGGGTGGGGGTCGGTGCGTAGGCCAGAGTCTGGGCTGAAGGGTCCTGCTGGTTGAAGTCAGAAGAAGCCCAGGGTGCTACAGCAGGATGCAGGCCAGCACTGTGGGCAGGTGGGGCAGCTCTCCATCCTGCAAACTGCTGCAGATCTCCCACTGCAGGTGCTGTCTCTGATGGGGAGCTGCCAGCAACGTCAAGACCAAACAGGCCTGTTTTTTATAACAAAAGATTGAGTCTTCAAAGTCAGACAGAGATATGTCAGATGCAACTGTTAGAAAGAGCATGTACCTTGTGTGTAGCATGACTGGATGTTGTGTGTGACCACATCCTGGATTAAAAAGAACAAAAGTTCAGTAAGTCAACAATTTGCAGGAGAACCATAACCACATTTTACTGCTGTTTCTACAGCTTATCTAACAACTTATGTTTATATATCAATATGAAGTGTTTATAATTGTACCGATTAAGTCCAGGTGTGAGCAGCTGCTGAGGCGACATAATTAAAGTATGTTTGTGTGTGTTATAGAGAATGTGTGCGTGTTTTTCCAATTTTCCAAGTTTTTATCCAAAGCGTCTTACATACACTTCAATACTTCAGTAGACATGCCTACGGGATAAATGTCTGTGATCTTCAAGCTCATGCATTCGATCCGAACAACAGTTATACAGGTTTTTGCGTTTACTTGAAACATACACACTGCAATTGAATAATTATACGATTGTGTTTGTGGACACCGTATTGCCTGAAGGCACAACAGAAACAGTTTTCATACACCAAAATAATTTTTTCAAAGAGAGAAGGCGGAGTCAGGCTGCAACCACAGATGGAGGAAGGAAGACTTCTCATAATGATATGTGAAGTAAATCTTACATTTCAAAAAACGATCCTCTCTTAGAATAGCTTTACATTTTACAATTCTTCATACAATGCCGCAATGCCCAGCTAGCAGTTAGCAGCTATCAATCTGTGAGGGCACCCACCTGTCAATCACAGCAGCCAAGCCCTTCATTGTGCTTCACTTTAAGACAAAACATAAATTAAACGCCTAAGTCATATTGAATAATGAACCGTCGTTGCAGTTGTCATGAACGGAACATTTTCTATGGAGACCAAAACGGTGCCTTTCATAATATTCTGGCTCAAGGCACGTTTGGGCATGATCATACAGTATTCTTGTAATATTGACTAGTGTGTGGTTTGTTATGTTATCCAGGAATTTGGAGAGTGAGAGTTCATTCTTGAATGTAAAGGGGCCCTATGATGCGTTTTGTGTTTATAGGTTTTTGCATGTAAATGGTCTGCAAAGGCTAAAATCCCTGTGTTCCCTCCAGACGGAGTTTCTCTCCCTCACACTCCCCCCTGCACAAAACACCTCCATTGGAATCCTTTATTTAATTTAGTTTCATAGTGAGATCACTATGCAAGACTCACACATCTATTTGCTAGCGCTCCAACACATTGTATGTGATAAGGGGAGGGACATTTTCGACACACCTCTAAGCTGTTGACCAATCACAACAGAGCTGGCCAGCTGACCAATCAGTGCAGACTGAGCTCTGGTTTCAGACAAAGGGTGAAAAGATGTGCTGCAGCACAGGCAGTATGAGAAAAATAAAGCTTTTTGAACATTAAAGCATAAAAACATTCATAGTAGAGGCACAAAATACAAATACAACCCGGAAAATGTGCACAATATGTCCTATATGAATTGATACCAGGGGCTGAAATCAGTAGTAGCAAATAGTTGTAAATAAGTAGTAAATAGTAGCTAAATCTGGTCCAAAGCATCTATTGTATTTATATTGACAGTGCAAGTGTGAGTGAATAACAAGCAGTACAAGCAGTATTACAGTGCAGAATTTGTTGTGAGAGAAAAAGTCTAAAAAACGAGGCAGCTTCAGTCAGAACAGATACACTGTCAGTTACCGGGCCGCAGCTTGAGACGAGCAGCAGTGAAAGACTTAATCCACCTGCCTGCTGTCAGCCGCATGTTCAGAGGCTGCAGGGCATGTCCTGTCGCATGCCTGAGAGAGGCACTGAGGAGCTGCTTAGTGTTACAGCTTTGACCAACCTGATCTCACCAGAATGCGTGACTCCACCACGACTCCTTAACACCACAATGCGTGGTGGACTCACGAACTTTGTTACATTTGCGTGTCGGCACCACGCAAACAAGCCCAATGTAAAGTGAATGAGGCTCCTTTGTCGTGGTGCACACACGCATTTCTACAACGTCCTTCAGGGAGCTTTTATTCTATAAAACGTTTTTAAAATATACTTTATAGCTTGTAGTAACTCGCGAGAGGCTTCTTTTATTTTATTTGTATTCATAATAATTTAAATGTTTCGTCAGAATGTATTATGGTGCATTAGTTACGATTTTGTGTTCTAAAAAAACAGTGCATTGTGTGTAATACAACTGGGATTTTTATTAAATTAGTTAGTTTTTAAGGAAGGCCAGAGCTTCAGCTGTGTCCAATAGATTGTTCCCTTTAGTTAACGTTTTTTAAAAGAACATTAGGCTATATTCCGATTTGATTATTGTATTACGGAGAGCAATGTGAGCATCCATTCCCATTGGATAACGGAGGATTTTACACCCGGAAGTAAGTATTCCCCTTACTGTCGATTAATTTTACAGTGCTATCTGCACTACTCATCGACTCAAAAACACCAGATTATCCTTGTTAATTACACAACATTGATTGGTTTAAATTGTGTGCAATGCTTTTGTATTTTTCCCCTTCGATTCGGAGAAACAAATATGTGTTCAGTTTAGGATGGCCGTAGACACTACACTACCCAGAATCCTCAGCTATCGTTTGGGACTCCACCATGTGCTTTGCTTGACAAACCCCGTGATTTGTCCTCAACCTCTGTGATTGGATGTTGGAGTGGCAGTGCGCAAAGTGTACGCTGAGCGACAAACAGCAATGGAATGAAACCCATCGACGGCACACTATTCAAAACAGGAATCGAACGTCTCCTACCCCCCCCCCCCCCCCCTTAGGTCACAGGCTCCTCCAACAGTGCAACACAATAAAACAGATACACAGAAAAAATAGTGCAAGTCAATACAAAAAGCCTGTGGGATGAAACTGTCCCTGAGTCTGGTGGTTTTAGTCCGGATGTAAGATAAAATAAGATAAGATAAGATGGTACTTTATTGATCCCAATTTGGGACATTGTTGTTGTTGCAGCAGCATAAAAGACAAGGCATTTTACAATAAAACAAAACCACAAATAAACAAGAATAGAAAAAAAAGAAAATAGAAAATATAGGCTACGTGTTGAAATAAAAAATATACATGTAGATATTATATATGCAAATATACATATTCAAAAATATATGACAATGGAATATGGAATATCAAATATTGAACAGATTATATATGTGTACAATGTACAGCGAGGTTGTATTAGAGAAACTATGGAGCAGAGAGTTCTCTTCCAGCCAGAGGTGATTTGTTGTACAGAGTTATTGCAGTGGATAGCAATGTGTTCCTGTATCGGTCCTTGTGACAGCGGAGCTGCAGCAGTCTGTTGGAGAAGGAGCTCCGCTGACTGTCCAGCTGCAGGTGGAGAGGATGGGTGGGTTATCCATCATGGACAACAGCCTGTTCAGTGTCCTCCTCTCCAACACAGCTTCAAAGGGGTCCAGCTTGGCAGCAAAGAAGAGTGCACTGGCCACAACAGACTAGAAGATCTCCAGCATCTTGCTGCACACGTGGAAGGATCTCAGCTTCCTCAGAAAATAGAGTCTGTTCATCCCCTTCTTGTACACAGCGTCAGTATGAGGGCTTTCTTTAAAGTTAACCTGGTATTTTTACTCCACTACATTTATTTTAGTTACTTTACAGATTCTGATTAATGATGTGAAATATAAACAACCCTTAAAGCAGACTTTAGTTACACCTGAGTAAAATTCAGGGAAGGTGATTGTCAAGTGCCAACAATCAGGAGAGATATTCGTTTGGAGGACTGGCTTATCTAAAGCCAGTTGAGTAGCACTTGAAATGTTTTTGCTCTATGAAGCCTGATGTACTTTATGATTCTGTTTTCTTCAAGGTTGTATTTTGTTGGTCGAACGCACTTATTGTAAGTCGCTTTGGATAAAAGCGTCAGCTAAATGCAATGTAATGTAATGTAATGTAATGATTGTTGGTGCTTGAGAAGACTAAATATTTATCTGCAGATCCCTATAAAGTATATACATTACTCGTTATTCTCTACAAATTAATTAGTTAATTAAAAACTGTATATAATTGCTATTTTGGACATCCCTTTTCAAGATTTCAATATTACTCTAAACGTGTAATAACGTGCTTTAACCAGTAGGTGGTTTGGGTTAAAAAGCTGTCAAGTTTACAGTGTTAACAAAATAAAATATACTGCTGTTTCTGGTTTAGTTTACGACCGATATATTTAGTTATTGTTTTGATATTTGTAACACAAAAGCGATGGAAAAACCCCACAGCAACACAGAAAATATTGTCTTAACATGAGTAGTTAATAAAAAACAATAATATCAAACAAATTATTACTACTAACTTTATTGTGAAATTAAAACAGAACGGTAAAAGAATAGTTTCCGGTCTATTTTGAGGCCAGATCTCTGTAGATAAAGAAAGAACTACGACAGATGTGTACTATTTACAATGCATTCATGTGATGACTTTCAAAGAGTAAAGCAAGCACTGCTGAATAAAGTATGATTTATCTTTTACGAAACGTTTTTTTTCATATGGAATGCAGTTGGAGGTCAACCAATCACAGAGCTTGAGGCAACGCGGAACAATAGCTGAGGATTCTGGGTAGTGTAGTGTCTTCGGCAATCCTAAACTGAACAAATCTTTGTTTCTCCGAATCGAAGGGGAAAATTACAAAAGTATTGTACACAACTTAAACCAATCAATGTTGTGTAATCAACAAGGATAATCTGGTGTTTTTGAGTTGATGAGTCGTGCAGATATCACTGTGACATCAATCGACAGTAAGGATAATACTTACTTCCGGGGTAAAATTCTCCGTTATCCAATGGGAATGGATGCTCACATTGCTCTCCGTAATACAATAAAGGGGACATGATCAAATAGGAATATAATGTTCTTTTAAAAAACGTTAACTAAAGGGAACAATCTATTGGACACAGCTGAAGCTCTGGCCTTCCTTAAAAACTAACTCATTTAATAAAAATCCCAGTTGTATTACACACAATGCACTGTTTTTTTAGAACACAAAATCGTAACTAATGTAACATAATACATTCTGACGAAAAATAAAAATTATTATGAATACAAATAAAATAAAAGAAGCCTCCCGCGAGTTACTACAAGCTATAAAGTATATTTTAAAAACGTTTTATAGAATAAAAGCTCCCTGAAGGACGTTGTAGAAATGCGTGTGTGCAACACGACAAAGGAGCCTCATTCACTTTACATTGGGCTTGTTTGCGTGGGGCCGACACGCAAATGTAACAAAGTTCGTGAGTCCACCACGCATTGTGGTGTTAAGGAGTCGTGGTGGAGTCACGCATTCTGCTGAGATCAGGTTGGCTTTGACAGCACGTGGACAGTTAGTGAGAGTCACTCACATCAAATTCTTTAAGCCAGGGTGTTTAATATTGGAGAAGCAAGCAAGAGAAAACTGGATTTATAGAATGCAACTCTGTTCCAATAAAATGTGGCTGACAACACCAGCTCCAAAAGTCGTATCATGATGAAATAAATAATTGAACATGGTAACTGTTAGTGCTCACGGCTATAAAGCAATTAACTTGTGGAAGACTTGAAATGAATGCACAGGTAGCGGGTAAGTCGCCATGAGTTATAGAGTGGTGCAGTGATGACGCAGGTGTTCGCAAGAGGTGAAAAGCAATGGGAATTCCCGATGGGTTTTGGAATATTGAAGAAAATAAGCTTTGTGGCCAAGGCAACATGTTTGTGATACTTAACAGGTTTTATTCAGCAGGAAAATCTTTTGAATTTCACATATTTATTATAACAATGTTACAATATTATTACAATATTATTTCACTTTACAGTATTTGATTTGACATTATATTTTTAGCTCATCATTTTTTTTTACTTATATATTTAACTTCTTCTGCATCACTTGAATATTAGTCTTGCAACATTCTCTTGCACTATTTCTTTTCTGCTCTGTTCCTTATTCCACTATTTGTTATTGTTTTTTATTTGTTTCCTTGTTTTATGTCTTATATATATTTATGTTGCATTGTTTGAGGAACCTGGGACTTAAGATTTGTATTGCCTTATCTACACAGTAGCTACTGTGCATATGACAATAACGGTACGTCCACACAGCAGCGTTAAAAAAATCTTCCAACGCTTCTGCCCATTCACTTTGAATGGGGTAATGTCTCTTTGCATCACTTTTCGCCGAACTGCATTGTGGGAAGCAAAGCGGAGATTTCCAGGCATCTCAGGATTCAAAAGTTGAGCAATGTTCAACTTTTGAATCTTCTGAAGCTTTCGGTGGAAGCGTCAGCCAATCAAATCATATGCCAGTGCAAGCTCTAGCCAATCAAACCACTGCTTGTGTGTCAGGGGCGGGAGATTCATGTGATTGGTTGTTGGTGGAGCTTCAGACACGCCCGCCGGCAAGCTTTTTCCAAAGCCGCTGTGTGGACGTACTGTAAAGCCTTTGAATCTTCTGATTTTTGAAGTATAAATGCTATCGCCAGAAGTACAAATCTATCTTTAGGCTATACAAGAAACCAAATCACGGTTGCATGACTCCACGTTAACACCGTTAAGCCAAAAACAGCTAATGTGTGGTGTGATGATGTTTAGTGGGTTTTTTAGTCGCTTGTAAGAAACTGCTTTTTGAGACCGCTGTTTTTAGATTCTGACATTCACGAGTGGAGTATTTACTGACATCGTTTTTGTCGTAAATTAAAACCAGCCTGTCCTCCTCCAAAAAACGACCAAATAGGTCGATTGTTCAGCAGCTTATTACGACCTATAGTCACCTTTTAAAGTTTAGCACCTCTAGTGGTCGTGTAAGAAACAACAATTTGCGGCATATGCTCCCGTTAATTTCAAACGCTCCGGAGGGTCGTATATTCACAAATAACCCTCTCTGGAAAATCCTAAATTGTGGAATAGTTTGGCCATTAAAATACTTTTTGATTTGATTTCTAGCGAGAAGTGTATATTGTATTTTAGAATTCATGTCCTGTGGATATGTAGGATCTATATTTTGATAGATATTACGAAGATGATTTGAGGTCTCGCCAGGAGAACGTTAATATACTACGTCTATCCCCACAGCGTCCATGTAAAGTTAGCGTCAACCCTCACGGGGTGAAAACAGTATTTCCGGGGGCCTATACTACGAACCTGGTTCAACCTAATCTGGATATGTTTGAGTTAGCCGGTTGGCATAATCCAAAACATACGCGCTCTCGCTAAACTGTACTACGACGCTGGTTATCAAGTGGATCGCTCAAGCCAGCCGTGTCCTATCTAGTTAGGTGCGCGTTCACATGAAAGGGGTGGTATCTGGAGCATTCGACCAATCACAAACATGGAGAAGCGTACTGACAGCGCAGCGTCATACTTCCTGAATGAAAAGTGAACTTTAATACTAGTCAAAAATGAAGAAGTTAAACTTTAAACATCCATGACTTAAACACTTTATCCAGGATCAAAGCCACATAGCTGCACCTGCAAGGTGAATACAGCTGGAAAAAGAAAAAGTGTTTGAATGCGTACATTAACAGGTTTATGATATCACTGCCCCGTCTAAAACACGATCTGACTTCAATTACATTTGTCTCGAGTGTTTCGTCAATTTATGTGTTGCTTAAAATAATACTTCTGCATACAGTATGTGACACTGTGAGTGTTGCACGGCCAGATACGGCTCAGCTGACTCAGATAAGGAGATATATGATACATTATGAAGTGATATGCCGCGGACTGTACTTAATGTACTCTGATCCGGTTACTTATGTTGTGGCCGATATTTAAGTAAGCTTTCCTAACGCTAATGTTATAATAGTCAGATTGCTCTGAAGATGGAGGTGATATTCTATTCATGTTCACGTTCACACAGTCGGTGATTTTTGCCGGCCGTCTTTCCTGCGACGGCACTTTTTCTGTATTTCCTTTCTCCTGTAATATGACTTGATCGCTTTAAACTCCGCACACTGAGCTCTGATTGGTCAGCAGGCGGTGCTTTCACTGAGTTGAGCTCTTAGCCTGCAACCTAACCTGGTCCCAACCAGGTTAGCTGCTTAGCATATATTACCATGGAGATCTAGCCTGCTAAAAAGAGAACCAGCTTCGGATGACCGGAAAGCCGGAGTTTTCCCTGAATTTAGCCGGCTAAGCGAAAATCCTGCTTCGCAGTATACCCCCCCGGTGTCGAAGTTTTCATAATAAAACCGGAAGTATTCCCCTCACTGTCAAATGATTTCACAGTGTGCAGTACTCATCCACTAAAAAACATCAGTTTATCCTTGTTAATTACTCAACATTTATTGGTTTAAATTGTGTACAATACTTTTGTGTTTTTAACCTTCGATTCGGAGAAACAAATAGTTTTTGGGAAGTTTAGGATGGCCGAAGACTACAACATCCGCTTTGCATTTGATTTATTAAATGCTTTCGGAATGTAAAGATCATGTCGACAAAAAAGGAAAAAAAATGTCTTAAAGCACATACATGTATGTAATGTAAATGTGTAGGGGGGGGGGGGGGTACAGTGGGTGGTCATTGAAAATGTGTTCTTTGTTTTTCTTCTAATAAGGACCATTTAGTATAAGTAAGACAAACAACAACATGGAGACAAAAACAGTGTGTGTGCGTGTGTGTGTGTGTGTGTGTGTGTGTGTGTGTGTGTGTGTGTGTGTGTGTGTGTGTGTGTGTGTGCGTGCGTGCGTGCGTGCGTGCGTGCGTCTGGGGGATTGGACAAAAAGAGAGTAATAAATGACAAAATTATCATTAAAATGAAATGAGTAACAATATAATAGGGTTAGGGCATATAAATAGTATGACCTTAAAGAAGTAGAAACGGGTGGTGGGTGAGATCGGACTGAGGATTATTAATTACATTTTTCAATAAATGGGTTCCAGATTGCATCAATATCATTGGTTTGTTTTTGTATGTCTGCCGATACTTCTTCCATTGAAATGTATTCTATAAGCAGGTTTTTCCAAATTGTGATATTGCTTTTGTGTCGTGATTTCCAATTCATGAGGATAGTTTTTTTTGCAATGATTAGGGCTATGGACAGAAATCTACTTGATGTAATGTTGATGTTTACATTGGAAATGTCTCCTAGTAAACAAAGAGATGGAAGAAGAGGGATGTGGCAGTCCAGCAAAAGAGAGAGGTTGTCAGTGATGTTATGCCAGAATTGCTTAACTGGTGTGCATTCCCGTGTGGCATGAATTGTAGGTGTCTGTGGTGTTAAGTGAGCAATGAGGACAGATGTCAGAATCTACCAAACCCATTTTAAACATCCTATCCCCTATGTAGTGCCCTCTGGGAATAATCTTATATTGTATGAGGTGCATGTTGGTGTTGGTTGATATGGAGAAGATGTTTCTGCACATTTGAGACCAGAACTCGGCATTCGGAGTGATCTGTAGATCTTTTTCCAATTTATTTGAGGGGATGGACATTGTTAAAGTCTGCAGAATACATGTATTTATATATTTTTGAAAGCAGTTTTTTTCTTGATTTGATTTGGAATATTTCTGGGGGGGGTAAGAGTTCAAAGTTTTCAAAAGATTTCAGGCTTCTAACCACAAACACCTTGACTTCGAGACGAAAAAACGAAATCTTATTGAGTCATTTCCGGGTGTTAGGACTCATTCCTACACCACTACAGGCAACCACAGGTCCTTGTATTATTATTATTTTGAAAAAAATGTTCTTAAAGCACTCTATCCATCCTAGAGTTGAAGTGTTGAAGTGCTAATGGTCATTCAACCATCTGGAGACAAGCTGACATTTTAAAAAATCCCCTTTTTCTGACTGATGGGTGTATTTGTTTAACTGTAAATTGAAGGCACTTAAACAAGACACTATGGCAAATACGAGGATCTCAAGCCAAAGCTCTGTGGCTAAACAATAATCCCTTGAACATTATGTCAGCCTGCTGCTCTTCACATCAGAGCAAATCTGGAGAAAAAAAATGACTCCTGATAAAAACTTGTGAACTGTCAGACGATAAAGGCGAATTCAACCTTGGTTTGCCATGGAGATTTTTGTCACTTATCTGTTTCTGGGATTTCTGGTTCCGATTTGATACAATGGCAGTGAATATAGTTTTAATTTGTGATGTTCACAGTAATGATACATTAGCCAACTTTAAAACGTTCACAATTATCATATTTTTTAAGAGTGAGTGCCCCCATTATTTTGGATAATTTGCAGACTTCAGAGTTAATTTTGCTTTTAAAAGCATGAGTGAGAGTTGCACAACTCTCCTCTGGATGTTTTTTTGTTAATAATGAATATTTAACTTAATGAAAATGTTGCATTTTTTTAAATATGCTTATTTGTTTTCCTACCAAAAATACAAAATATAAAGTTTACCGTTAGTTTAGCATAGCATAAAGACAAAAAACAAAGGAAAACAGCTCCTGGCTCTGTAACAACAGCCATATATAGAGACATTTTGTCATCACTGTGATGTTGCCAGGCAGCCAGCAGAACTGTCTAGAAGTCACCCTGTCAAGAAATAATTTGAACATGTAAAACTCTCGATCTTTTCTTTACTTTGATTTTGTACATTGTTGTACATGTTTTTCATGTAGCATACATGTCCTGTAGCTCTTGACAAAATTGTGAAATATTTCCCAAAAGTTTGTATAATGTCGCTAATGAGGTAGGATAAATATGATTACGGCAGTGATAAACAACATTGGATTCATTAAAAAACCCAGGGACCCTTTAAGGTCAAAAGTACACACGAAATATGAATTCACGTTTTTTGCAAAATTGGAGTACGCTTAGGTTAAAGGATGCTTTGATCTTATCCAATGTAAGTTTCAAAATCAACATTCATGTTCTACAGAAATACTCTCACCATAGGGCCGTTTCTTCCTATATGCGGACTATGCGGGGGCTGAAAGTATTATTATTATTATTTTTTTTTTATTCATCCGAAAAACAAAAAAGGTTTAATTCATACACACAAAGATGAACAAATTAGTAGAAGCGGGAGGGCTGAAGCATAGCTTGTGGAAAGTAGCCCTCCCGTGCATCATCCTAATACAGCAGCATTATTTAGACCCTCCAGAAAAACGCGATTCTGCGATCGCAGAATTTACCGCATAATCAGCAAAATGGCGCAGATTTTTAAAAGGCCGCATATTTATCAAAAGGCCGCATAATCCCTGCATTTTTCCACACAAAGTTGAGGGGAAAAAAAGTTAACTCGTCTTGACGTGAAGTGATGATGAAGATGATGACGCAACGTCATCAGCTTGCGCATCACAGAAGGTAAACAACACCGTAGAGTGAACGTGTGGAACTCACACGAGAGAGAAAACACCAAGATGAAAAAATCTAATCCATCTCATTTACCGACGAACATTTTTGCTAAAGACCGGGCAAAGCAGTACCCCGATGTCTTGCACGAAAGTGGGGGGAAACTATTCTGCACCCTGTGCAACTGTGTGTTGGAGCATAAGAGAACAATCGACGGTGACGACCCACTTTGATTCATTCAAACATTCGAAAATGCTTTCTGCTGCTGCGGACAAGAAAGCCAAACAACTCACGTTCACCGAGGCATCAACCTCCAAAACCCTTTTGAGGGCTACAAGAAACGAGCAGCCTGTCCTCCTACAAAAAACGACCATATAGGTCGATTGTTCAGCAGCTAAATACGACCCAGAGACACGTTTTAAAGTGTAGCCCCTCTAGTGGTCGTGTAAGAAACAACATGCTCCTGTCGATGGCAAACGCTCCGGAGGGTCGTTTATTCACAAATAACCCTCTCTGGAAAATCCTAAATTGTGGAATAGTTTGGCCATTAAAATGCTTTTTTATTAGATTTCTAGCGAGAAGTGTATATTGTACTTTTATAATCCACGTCCAGTGGATGTGTAGGATCTACAGTTTGATAGATATACGAAGATGATTTGAGGTCTCGCCAGGAGAACGTGTATATGGGGCAGCTTCCATGTAAAGTTAGCGTGGGTGAAAACAGTATTTCCGGTCTCGAAGTTTTCATAATAAAACCGGAAGTATTCCCCACACTGTCAAATGATTACGCAGTGATATCTCCATTACTCATCCACTAAAAAACATCAGTTTATCCTTGTTAATTACACAATATTGATTGGTTTAAATTGTGTACAATGCTTTTGTGTTTTTAACCTTCGATTCGGAGAAACAAATCTTTTTTTTTTTTAGTTTAGACACTACAGAGTTTCCGAAGACACTACACTACCCAGAATCCCCAGCTATCGTTTGGGACTACAACATCCGCCTTGCTTTACAAACCCCGTGATTAGCCCTCAAGCTCTGTGATTGGATATTGGAGTGGCAGTGCGTCAAGGTTACGCTGAGCGTCAAAGCTCTTTGAAATGGAATGGAACCACGCCAGACTATCCAAAACTGGACTTGGACGGGTCCAGCCCGGGCCTCCCCCCCAGAATTACACTTGCTGGCTATTGTGTGTTTCGCAACATGTTCTATGGCACGTCTCTACTGGGAAATGTAGTTTTAAAAGACGTTTTCGTATTTCCCACAATTAGAAGTTGCCAGTATTAAACTGTATACATCCCTGGAGGTTTAGGGGACACGAAACACATTGGTGTTATCAAATTTAAAACATATAATTAATACATGGGTGAAAATTGCTTGTGTCCATAATGGGCAGCATTAATACCACATGACAGCTGGTCTTATGTCTGTGACCCCTCCTGTTGTTAATTGATAAGCCTGAAACATGCACTTGTCAAGGTTCAGATGCACATTTAGCAAATATGGCAGTAGCCATCGATCATCTTAAGTTAAGATACTTTATTGATCCCAAGTTGGGAAATGTTTTTGTTACAGCAGCATGTACTACTTTGTTCTACTCCACTACAATTCAGAGGTTAACCTGGTATTTTTACTCTACTACATTTATTTTTGTTACTTTGCAGATTCTGATTAATGATGTGAAATATAAACAACCCTTAAATCAGACTTTAGTTACACCTGAGTAAAATTCAGCCTTATCAGTTTGTCTGTTTTGCACATCCTCCTGTTAATATCTTTGGACGTCCTGCACTAAACTGTTTTATTGTAGAGATCACTACAGTATCTTCTAGATATTTTCCATTCTATATTTCTATCATTGACCCCTATTTTGTATGTAGGCTACTCTTAATATTTAAATGTTTTCATCAATAACTAAATAAATATAACTTATTCAACAACTACATTCAATAACGTGCTTTAACCACTAGGAGGTGCGGTTTAGACCAGTGGTCTAGTTAATAAAACATAATAATATCGTACATAATATGACTATTCACTTTATTGTGAGTTTAAAACAGAACGGTAAAGGAAAATACAGTTTCAGTCTCTCGATGTGAAGCTTATGCATTGTACCATGAACTTGTATAGACCTGTAACAGTCAACTGCATGAGGAGTTGGAAAGGTAGTTCAGAAAATCAGTAATATCTTTAAAAACTACAAAAAAGTCCCTTTCTATCAGCTGTGCACCGTTATGGTGTAAATACAGACTATCTACTAATTGGATCAAATATAAAAGTCAGCCGAATTAGTGTTGATACTGCAAGGAGACGTATTGTGTGAAAAGAAATGGAAGATGTTGTTTAATTGTTGATATATTTATGGTCCACGTCACGTATTCAGTTTTGGCGGCATCTCTTCCAGTTTGTCAAAAGGTCTTCTGATCAGGGCTCTATAAATACATATCTAGGGCAGATATGTAATATTTAATGCAGCCGAACCGTGTATTACAATGCCGTTATGTGATGACTTTCAAAGAGAAAAGCAAGAACACTCGGAATAAAGTATTATTATTATTATTATTTTTTAATGTTTTCCGATTTCATATCACATAAACACCATATCCCGACGTGCATTGCGGCATGATTTTAAACCAAATGTGTCTCTCAGAATCGAAAGAGAAAAACCTATGGGAAAAACACAAAAGCATTGTACACAATTTAAACCAATTAATGTCGTATAATTAACTAGGATAAACTGATGTTTTTTTAGTGGATGAGTAGTGCAGATATCACTGTTAAATCATTTGATCATTGGTTTTATTATGAAAACGTCGAGACCGGAAATACTGTTTTCAACCCGTAACTTTACATGGAAGCTTGCCGCATATACACGTTCTCCTGACGAAATCTCAAATCATCTTCGTAATATCTATCAAACTATAGATCCTACATATCGACTGGACGTGGATTCTAAAAGTACAATATATACTTCTCGCTAGAAATCTAATCATAAAGCGTTTTAATGGCCAAACTATCTTACAATTTAGAATTTTACAGAGAGGGTTATTTGTGAATAAACAACCCTCTGTAACGTTTGCATTCAACGGGAGCACTCGAGGCCGACAATTTTCAAACGTAATTATAGGTCGTATTAAGCGCTTGAACAAACGACATATTTGGTCGTAATAAGGGCTTAAACAATCGACCCATTTGGTCGTATGAGTTGGAGGACTTGTTGCAAACGAGGTGAGTAGCCTACAAGATTGAAGCTGGTCAGATAACGAACGAGTAAATGAAAACAGAATGAGGCTGAAAAGTGTGTGTGTGTGTGTGTGTGTGTGTGTGTGTGTGTGTGTGTGTGTGTGTGTGTGTGTGTGTGTGTGTGTGTGTGTGTGTGTGTGTGTGTGTGTGTGTGTGTGTGTGTGTGTGTGTGTGTGTGTGTGTGTGTGTGTGTGTGTGTGTGTGTGTGTGTGTGTGTGTGTGTGTGTGTGTGTGTGTGTGTGTGTGTGTGAGAGAGAGAGAGAGAGAGAGAGAGAGAGTATGTGATTAAAATAGCCCAATTGCTTTCACAATAAATAAAAATTGAATGTGTTTAATTGAATAGTAAAGGGGTTTAACGTTAGTGGCAGGTTGTGTGTGAGAGAGAATAAATAAATAAGACAGCCCAATATTTATTTTTTCCGCATATTTCGCAACTTTACGCATATTTTGCAACTTCCCACAATTTCACCGCATAAAATCACATAAAACCCTGCATGTTTGATCGCATAATCAAGAATTTTAGCCCGCATAATCAAGGATTTTTGCCCGCATAATCAAGGATGTTTGCCCGCGTTTTTCTGGAGGATCTAATTATTGCATCAAAAACGTATAGAAATGAGGGAGTACAAAGAAATAAAGAAAAGAGGAGAAAATATTTAATAAAAGTTAGTGCAGGAAAACAATAAATGCATATATATATATATATATATATACGAAAACTAGATATAGGGTCATTTTCTGCACATGTCAATAGCAGTTTCAACTATCTTTTTTTGGAAATTAAAATATACATAGGTACACATGCACTTGGCAAATGAATAATAATAATAATAATATATGCATAATTGCATATAAACATTGTGAACACTTATTTTCAAGTGACTTTTTTACATTCATATGTTCACGCTGTGGTTTGGAACTGCTTTTGAATGTTATTAGGCATTTTGTTATGGAAAATGTTGTGCATAATCAGTACTGTTTTAAGCTGTACTATCTCAACACATTTTAATAGATTGAATTTTTTTAAATATGGGAGTTGTGTATTCATATTTACCAACACCACCAACACCATTCGTAATACTTTTTTTTGGGATGTTATTATTTTTTGTAGATTTGTTGAGTACGTGTTTCCCCATATTTCGGAGCAGTATTAAAGGTAAGGGAGAAATAGACTGTTATAAAAAGTATATTTTCTTCAAGAATGTTCTTAGTATGATACAAAATACCTATTGTTTTTGACAGTTTAGTCTGTACATAATTTATATAGTGCTTCCAATTGAGTTTTTCGTCAACAAGCAGTCCTAAAAATGTACATGCACCAACTTGTTCTATCTCTGTATTGCAAATCCGTATAATGCAGTCATTTCTACTCTCATACTTTGTATTGAATAACATGTAATTTGTTTTGGCCACATTAAGGGATAATTTATTTACTGCAAACCAGTTACATAGTATTTTTAATTCTGCATTCACAATGTTAACAAGATTGCCAAGATTATGATGGGAGCAGAGAATTCAAAGTTCAAGTTCAGCCGCAATATATTTGGGGAGAATTAAAATGAGCCGTCTTTATTTGTAAACAGCCAAGCCCCTTCCTGTGAGTGTTCGGTGAAGCATTATATGCTTACAAATCCAATGTAGGATATAAACACGACTAAACTGCAATGATAGCAAAGCTGTGGCTTGGGTTTTTGGGGTAATAAAGTCCAAATCATCGTTGGGCTGACAGCTGAGAAAATGCTGCATCTCTTGCATTTATTGACAAAGAGGAGCCTTATTGTTTACCTTTTTATTATCATTTTTTGTAATTTTCAATTGCTTGGTTTTCGTGAAATTAGCCTGTTTTCCTATTAAAGTGTAACAGATTGATGCATCTCCACAGATCATCTTAAAGGCTTCGGAATCCCCCCCATTGTAGTTAAAAAACTGTCAAAACTAGGGCCCCTAAACAGCATCTTGCATATGGACCCCAAAAAGCTAGAAATGGCCCTGCTCACGCAGAGAAGCTTCATTGCATTTCGCAACTAAGATAACATACAACTACTCATGATTTATTTTATTTTCCTTGTCTAGTAGATGTAATAAATAGCAAGTGGGAGGGTCTGTGGCAAAGCTGCAAATCATTTTGCATAGGGCTGTGTGCCGAGCCCTGGAGCCATTCAGGGGAAGGCTTTAACCGTCATGGAAAAACACCTGGATTATATAAAGACAACCGCCCCCCCCCACACACACACACATCCCCCACTTTGCTCGGGGATTTGCCCTGAGTCTTGAATGCTCACAACCTGATGGCCTCACTTTGGCCCTCCCTTTCACCTCTCTAATATTCCAGCTATGATTGGTTTAATAATGTTCTAATGGTAAAAGTTACTCTCCAATCCAGATGTGTTGCAGCTTGCTCTTGACAATGGCGACTTCTACAACCACTCATTAATTTATTTTGAATCCTCAATCGGCCTCAGTGCTGCAGAAACCTTGAAGATAATTTACTGCCTGGAGACTAATGGTGATTAACCATCTTAAATGCTATAAAAACATAATAATTACAATTGCAACATGTTATTTAGACATGATTCTGCACATGAGTGATAAAGTATATTGATCATGGAAACTAGGCAAAAAGAATGTTCCTGAGTTTGTTAAAAAAAACCTGTCTCTGTCAATTCCCTGTCTAGAAATGTTTTGTATTTGAAACATTTAAAAGTACATTTGCTGCATGTTTATTTCAAGTATTCCAGTAAAACACAAAGCACATGTTTGAAATGTTGGATTAGTCCGACAACTCATAATCCTGAGCAAACATTACTCCATACAGTAACTGCTGCTGCTACTCTGTGGTTTCAGTATTTGCCAGGTTTGGAGTGCTTAACACATGTTCCAAAAGCACAAGGGAAACTTTGCTTTGTCATATTAAGTGTGTAAATAGGGTGGGGAATTCAGAGCCTCAAAAGTCACCAACACATTTTAACTGATGGAGAAAAGTATCTCTCTTCCAAAGTGCCTGAAAAAACAACAATCTTATTAATGAATGACGTGGTGCCCTCACTGCGGTTGGGGGGGCTGTCTTGGTGCTGTGAGGATCCAGACTCCTCTTCTTCCTCAGCAGCTCTTTGACTGGGTCTCTGACTCGAACCCCTTGGTACGGTCTGGATCTGGCCAGTGCTGAAGGTGGCGCTAGAGAAGAAAAAACACATCAATTTCTTAATAAATGCCATCCATATAGAGTGGTGCATAGAGTGTTTTTGTATGTTGACACTGAAGTTAGCCTTATGTCAAGGGTTCCCTTGACATAAGCAATTCCCATCCCATTGGATTTTGGGAGCAAAATAGCGGAATAATCTCCACAGATTAACACCACTTTATGATTTCTGAAGCGTTAATTCAATTGCTAGATGTAAAAAGCTATTGTAAGGCTAAAAACCAACTACAAAAAACCTCCGCTAAGCAACAGGTGGTCACTTGTCGGGGTAATGACATGTAGTAGGGTAGTTAGTCCTTTGTTAGTAACCACCGTTTTAGTGACGCATAAATAAATTCTCTTAAACTAGCGTTAACTTTATTCCAGGCATCTAATCCAAAACATCTTCCAAAAAACGTGTCTAACTTCGAGACAAGGGAAGTTAAAAATGCTAACTAATTTCCGGTTTTAAAGACTCATTCCTACACCACTGTATTTGCCTGCTCGTTAAAATTAACACTAAGGATTGTGATATACTACTGTCCTTTTGTTTTATATTGTTTTATTTAACACCTGCCATTTCAATAACAAATACATGTAAAAACCGAAGAGGAGACGAGAGAGCTGCAGTGAGGCGTCCTAAAACCAGGAAGTAAGCTGCGCATGGCTTCCCTCGACCTAAAAGCAACGAGATTTCTCCATAGGATTTTAGAAAACAGCTCAAAATAAGATCTGTGGGAAACGTAGCTGTTAGATAAATATACGTTTTGTTCAGCCGGATAATATCCACATGTCTACCCTACTTTTATCATTTTCGAATCAAACATCTATTGATTAGATTAGATTTATGATAGACTTTTGAAACTACAAGAATATAAGGAGGACTTTTACAAAAAAGTAATAGAGATTTTTGTCCAGAAGGATAGGCAAATAACCTTAATCTTCAAGTCAAGGTAAGACTGCAATGTTATTGAAAATGGGATCTTACTAAGAGAGAACAATTCAATATTTAAATGATAAAATTACATTTTTTTGGGTGTCCTTCTGTTGAACTGTCTGTTTAAAAGTAATTGAAGCATCAGACAAAAAAAGCTTTTGAAAATAATATTATATTTTGATTTAATATATTTGTAAACCTGAAGAGTCAGTGCCAGTGCCTCACCAGCCATGAACCTCTCTGCAGAAGCTTATATATAGACATCTGAGTTTTTTGTGCCCCACCACTTTTGTACATATAGAAACGCCACTGGACCTAGGACCAGGTGGAGGGATTATATCTCTTCGCTGGCCTGGGAGCGCCTTGGGATCCCCCAGTCAGAGCTGGTTGATGTCGCCAGGGAAAAGAAAGTTTGAGGCTCTCTGCTGGAACTGCTACCCCCGCGACCGACCACGGATAAGCGGGAGAAGATGGATGGATGGACAGCTTCCGGTCTTCCAAGACCCGACCGGACAAAAAGACGTGGTGCAGGCACGAAACACACTACCAATACAAATACATTGCTTTTAAAATCGTTCTGTGTGACACGAAAAAAAGGGGGAAATCGTGTTGGTGAAGACGAATCAATAGATTAAATGTCGTGACTATAACACGAAATGCCGTGAGACTGGGTTGTGTGAGGTCAGTGAAAGCTGTGGCTAGCAGATGATACACACTGTAGCTAGTTCATGAATATAGCATATTGCTACATGAATGATATTGTCCTATCTAAGGCTAAAGCTAACTGATCAAAGTTATAAATTCAGCATCTTTACCATTTATCCTATAGTCATTTAGTAAGAGTGATAACAAAAAGACATCCTATCTTACTCTAGCTTGGCTTGTATCTTCAAAAAGTATGCTTCACTTTTTACAAAAGATTTACAAAGTGTGTAGCGGACCAGATGCTCTTAGGTAGTAATATAACTAGGTTACATGCTAACGTTTGCATATTAAACATCGCACGTCACTTGGGACTCTATGATTGAGTGTGTAGCCACATAAACCAGGCCCTATCAATGTGTGTAGCTAACAAGATGTTGTTACGCAGTATAGTTAGCTTATATGCCAACGTTTGCATCTTAAACCTTGTTTGTCACTTGGGACTCTATGATTAAGTGTGTAGCAAAAGTACAGACCCAAATGTTTCCATTGAAATATATTTAAACTAGCGCTGTCAAGTTAACGCGTTATTAACGCGTTATTAACGCAAAAATAAATTAACGCCACTAATTATTTTAACGTGATTAACACACCTTCCGGCGCAGACTGAAAACTCATCTCTTTCGACTCCACTTCGAGCGATAGAATGACTAACAAAGAACTGCGAACAGAGCACTTATATACTAATAAAGGACTGGCTTATCTAAAGCCAGTTGAGTAGCACTTGAACTGATTGGCTCTATGAAACCTGATGTACTTATATGATTCTGTTTTCCTCAAGGTTGTGTCTTCCTGGTCGAATGTACTTATTGTAAGTCGCTTTGGATAAAAGCGTCAGCTAAATGCAATGTAATGTAAAAAAAAATGTAATGGGTAATCCCTCTGCACGTGTGCAGCACTGACAGACTTAATCCACGCCCACCTATGACGTGGGCCCCACCTACGGACTCACTTCACTTTCTCCCCTCTCCGCTGTGAGAGTCGCGCTCTCACACGGGCTGAGTTCAATTCCACTCCCAGTTAAAAAGATAACCTGGGAGGGACGAGGACAGCTCTTCTTCCAGTTGATCATGAAACCCAGGTTTGACAGATGAGATACGAACTATATCGTCTGTAAGCCGCTTCCTCCCTTCCTGGTTAAATACAGCTGGCTTGCGCCACGAACCCTGCTGCCGCTAACCGACAGGTTAGGAGCATCAGGTTTAAACGTCAAGCCCTGCTGTCTAATAACCGCCCGGTTAAATACAGCTGGCTTGCGCCACGAGCCCTGCTGCCTGCTGACTGACAGGTTACAGCCGGCTCTTGCACCTCCACATGCTGTATTGCACAGCGGCTCTCATCATGTCGCCATTTAGGAGAAGGCTCGTAAACCGGACATTGAGGCGCGTTCCCGCTCAAACCCGCTTGAGGAATGTACGGTGTGTGGAGGCATATCTGTGACATAGGAAACAAGCCCGTGCTGTCTAATCAACCGACAGGTTTTAAAGAGAGCCGGTTTGTGCCGCGAGTCCTGCTGCCTAATAACCGACAGGCTATGAGGCAGCCGCTTATGTCATCCGGAGGAGAGCTCTCCTGAACCGGGGGAACGGGGATATCTCCTTAGGCGGCTGCCTTTCAGATGATCTCCGGGAGTTCCTGGAGAATACCGCCTATACGGCAGAGCCGAGATGGCGGATAGAGGGACCCAGTGACCCGGTGTCAGGCCGGCAGCCGAACCTATAGGCTCGGCTGCCGGGCCGACACTGGGCCCCGCCCTGTCTCCCCCGTCCGGAGGAGAGGGAGGATGGGGCCGGGGGAACCACATGGTGATCCGTGAATGGAGGGGAAGGAGTCGCCTGACTGCTGCCCGCCACTCGGATCCAATAATCAAGGGCTTGGTCCACAGAGTAAGACTCCTGGACTAGCCAATCATCCCCGGCCGCAGCCGCGAGAGCGTTCGCTCTCCACTGCCTGTGGGCCAGAGGGAGACGGACACAATTAGTGCACGACACCTGGGGAGTGAGAGCCGCGTTTGCGTGCTCCAATCCCCGGCAGGACTCACCTGTATCGTCTGTGTAAAGCGGTCTTAACTCATATGTCGGCTAACACCGAGCCCCACCCTGTCTCCCCTGTCCGGAGGAGAGGGAGGATGGGGCCAGGGGGAATGTTTGCTTTCTAGTAAACAGCTCTGAAAAGAGCTTGTAGGGACTACTTCCTATTTATACGGAAGTGAGTCCGTAGGTGGGGCCCACGTCATAGGTGGGCGTGGATTAAGTCTGTCAGTGCTGCACACGTGCAGAGGGATTACCCAATAGCGATAGCCTTAGAGGGCGAAGCCTTATACGAAATAGAACAGGCACACCTTACGTGTATTGTTGTTGTTAGCATCTGGTGCTAGCTAGCTGCGCTAACGGATATAAGGAGCTGTTTCAATGAAAACAGAGGAGCGACATCTCGCCGACAACTGCGCCGAGCACTTGAGTTTATGCAGGAAGCCAGACAGTGGGACATTGTACGAAAACTCAGCACACTCAGCACGGATAGTGCGCAACATGATTGCAGCGTCCAGGCAGCTCCCGTTCGAGCATATGCCTTGAGTTACACATAGCTCCAACGATCCATCACAGTGTCTCTCCACACACACACACACACACACACACACACACACACACACACACACACACACACACACACACACACACACACATACTTTGTATTGTATTATTGTATTGTATGAGAGAGGTTCCAGGTTGAATTGAGGCGGATATTTGTAATGTTCAGAGGTTGTTATGTTTAATATTCATGAGAATATTTGTCATTGATCAAATGATAATAAACAGACATTTGCATAAAGCATATTTGTCCACTCATATGTTGATAAGAGTATTACAAACTTGAAAAATATCCGTCTAAGGAACATTTAGAACTACTGAGCCCTGGAGGGTTCATTGAGAGAAAAATAAATAAAACGTGGCCACGCTTTAGTAACTGGTGCGCACGAGTTAATAAAGCATGGCCTCGTTTTATTTAAATTGAGGGATTCCTGTCCGTGACTCACAGAATCTGCTGCTGCCCACAGCTGTTTTATAGAAGGAAAACATCCTTCACTTTATGACATCTCTGTGGCACCAGTGGCCTGTACTACGAAGCAGGATTTGCTATTTACACTATTCATTCATGAAGTATGACGCTGCGCTGTCAGCATGCGTCTCCATGTTTGTGATTGGTCAAATGTTGGTAACCCCGTCCCTTTCACGTGAACGCACTCTCAACCGGACAGAGAAACCCTGATTGATTTGCTGAGTTGATAACCAGCTTCGTAGGACCGTTTAGCGACATCGCATTGTTAGGGTTAGTTAAGCCGGGTAAATCAAACATATCCAGGGTCTGTTGAACTGGCTTCGTCGTACAGGGCACTGGAGGCAGTAACGTGTAATTTAGCAGAATCTGAGAAGAGCAGCACCAGCTGCAAAGAGCGGTGCCTTTTACTGTTTACTTCACTGCGTTGCCCTTCATTAGAACCGCTGGATAGAGATCGAGGCTGCTACGTTTAACCACACACACACATCGAACTACCAGAGTATTCCCCCTCGTTTTATGAAGGATATGTCCTGTCACCGGAGCGCATGCTGTGTGTGTGTGTGTGTGTGTGTGTGTGTGTGTGTGTGTGTGTGTGTGTGTGTGTGTGTGTGTGTGTGTGTGTGTGTGTGTGTGTGTGTGTGTGTGTGTGTGTGTGTGTGTGTGTGTGTGTGTGTGTGTGTGTGTGTGTGTGTGTGTGTGTGTGTGTGTGTGTGTGTGTGTGTGCGCTCAGCTCCGCTCTGTGTGTGCGTGTTCGGCATTTGTTTTCAAATTACCACGAACAGTAATTTACACAAATCGGGTTCTCCATAGTTATATGTGTATTCCCAAGTGAAAGAAATTCGTTTAATCTTAATCTCGATGTGCTATAGTCCTGCCGGAGTGCACCGGAACGAACGATACTATCATAAACAAATGCCCACACACACACAAAACGAGGCCACGCTTTAGTAACTCGTGCGCACGCTTTAGTAACTCCTGCGCACGCTTTAGTAACTCGTGGCACGAGTTACTAAAGCGTGCGCACGAGTTACTAAAGCGTGGCCACGTTTTATTTATTTTTCTCTCTGTGAACCCTCCAGGGCTCCGTATAGAACAGATACAAAATGTGCGATTAATTTGCGATTAATCGCGATTAACTATTTTAATCGACTGACAGCCCTAGTTATAATAAAGATACATACATACTGTATGTTAAATGGATATACCCGCCTTCTTTCATTTATCTTTCCATTCCCACAACAATATACATAAAGAAATGAAGTTTAGCGCAAGTTCAAGAAGGAAGACCATACCCCTGGTGTTACACGTCACTGCAAGCTCTTCTCCCATTAAGTAATCAGGGGCGGTACTCCCCAGCTAGTCAATCATCTCACCTGCTAACCCTTTAAATCTGCTCTTCCCTCTCTGTCAGTTGTCATTTCAGGTGTCAACGCACAACCCGCCTCCACCCCTTCGCCTCCTGTCTCCTAATTCAGGGTCAAGCTAATCCTTCTTCCTCCAGACCAGACCGAACCATTATTACCACCACCAGTGTCTCGACCCCGGGGGGTTCTTCAGAGCGGTTTTCCCCTCCTGAATGATATCCTACAAACCGGGGCCTAATCTCCAAACATCAGTTGATTCATTGTTGTAATCTGTCAATCATAATGTTCTATACCACGTGTCCGGTAATAAACATGTATTTCATACATCACGTCTCTCATGATTGAAATGGCATATTTTGGACATAGTTTGAATGGTGATTAATCATGATTAATTAATTTTTAAGCTGTGATTAATCTGATTAAATGTTTTAATCGTTTCACAGCCCTAATTTAAACCATACATTCTTTAGTTTAGCATACAATTATGCCTTCTATTTGCCCATGCTTTTTAAAAAGTGCCCTGGATTCAATTTTCAACTGTTCACTATCTTGACCAGATTGAGTCCTTTTCTAATTGTATTGTCCTGCTTTCTTCGACATGGCCATTGTGAAAATACAGCCTAGGTGTTGCTGGTGGTTGAGATATAAAGCTGTCATAAGGCAACAGTTACAACATATTTGAGAAGATCCATGGCAAAGGGCTGAAGTTTGTGTAGCCAATAAGTCATTATTTAACCTGAGTTCAATGATTATGCTGACAAGCAACTATGTATTTTGTTAATCCTAGTTAAACATTTCGATAAAGCCTGTAAATGAGAAAATGTATTAAAACTAAGAAGGTTGAAGAGTGATCACTACAACTGGAAGTACTCGAATAGAAAAAGTTCAACTTTTTATAGGACTTTTATTCAAAAAGGGTTTAAAACAAATCAATGAAATAAACTTTAAATGTTACATTATGAATATTTAACTTAATCTCTAATGCAAAAAATATTTTTGTTGTCATTCTCTTCAGAGAAAGAAAAAAAAATCACCATGGCACATACATGGGGTGTCAACCAACAGAAAAGAGGAAGCTCCACAGATGTGCAATGTTTTACTGCGGTGGACGACTGCTGCCATTTTGCATATCAAGATTACAGCCTAATAGCAACACGCAGCCAACATCCAGATGACCACCTTCCTCTTTCCAAAGAGTCCGACACAACAGCTGCAACACTGATCCTGACACTGATCACAGGAAAAGCTGGCATGTTCTTTCCTGCTTTTCGAAGTTCTCGAAAAAAAAATAAACAACCTGGTAAAGAACTGAGCCAAAATGACTGTGCACATCTAAGTAAGGTTGCGTTTGACATATCTGACAAGCTAAATGCAGTAGCGGAAAGTCAAACAGGTTAAACTACATATAATGCTTTTTACAACAACAACAACAACAACCCCCAGTCTACAGTATTGAACACGATATTCTATAATGACACAGTGAGAAGACAATTACAATCCATGCAAACAGGTTGTATGTATTGCAAGAATATCGAAGTAGATTTAGTTATATTCAACATAATATTATGTTATATATATGATGTACACAAAAATGAAAACACTATTTGAACAATTAAGTATTTGTTTCAAATGTTTAAAACTCTTTTATCTCCTTCAAAGGAAATCAAAGCACATTTTAAAGCATTATTCAAATCAATATGTTAGTTTTATATAAGATAATGAAGAAAAATTCACAAAATTAGCAGGAAATTCCTTAACGCAATAAAACAACAATGAAGTGTTGTACTTACATTTCTCCCAGTGCATTCTGCTTTTCTGGATTATCATATAGTTAAAATGAAGAATATCAAAGTGGCGGGATGACTGACGTGCTTTATACCAGACTGAAGCCAGCTAACAATCCCCCTGGGATGTTGCAGCTCTCCAACCACAAATCTCCCTCATGCATTTAGTTTCAGTGTTGATACTATTTAGGTTGAACCATAACTAAGAGGCAAAACTTTATTTTTTTAACGTTTTATTTTTTTTAAAGGTAATGCCAAAATAAACCTAATGGCATGAATACATTAAAAACTGTATGACAAACAATTATATATATATTATATTATATAGAGAAATATCTATTAAAATACTGCCCATGCAAATAATGTTTTTCTGAGTTACTGACTTCCTTTCCAGTCTTCCTTCTCAAACCAAATGAACCAAATGTTTATTTGTCTGTTTGTCCTGGAAAAACAAATAAGAAAAATAGTTTATAACATTTATAAACAAGAGACTAAATGTTTGTACTTTTCAATTTAAGTTAATTCAATAGTTGTTTACATGATACAGCTATTGGTATTTACTTTTTTTCATTTTCTCTATGTTTATATTTTGCAAAGATTTAAGAAAAGATTTGCCTAAAGCTGAAGAACCAAACTTTGGGTCAATGCACAAATTGATTCTTTCAAATGGCCAGCAGCCCCCTGGTTGTCAAAGAAACAAGAAGTATGATTCTATAGAAGTCACTTGACCTATTATTTAACTTAGGATTTGTCTTAAGTCTTCAACTATTCTTGAATAAAACTCAATGTACATTTTTTAAATGATTTTAGCTTTTACTGATTAGTAAAATAGATGATAAAGCAGGGTACGCTTTATTAGTTGCAGCAACACAGACCTGTCAATCAAGATACATACAGACATACAGTATATTATCGCATTCAACAGGTCCACATGTAATCCAACAGTCTTGTATACAAGTCACTTTTAGGCCTAAAAGTCAAATGAACACACAGGTTTACAAAACGGAATGTTCGGAACCATAGTTATTAGTTCAATACAGTTAAATATGTGTTGCAACACAAAGACAAATTATACTCCCACTAAAAATGAAAAGGAATTATTTTTCATAGGTAAGTTGGGACTTGTTCAGGAAAAACTTTATCCAGCATTCACTTGAGAAGATAAGCCAATATGGGAGTGATATGATACCTTGGTATTTAAAACACGATATTTTGCCTACACTGACCTGTTTAGGCATGGGCATCGAGGAATACAATTAAACAGGCTTTAATTCAGCAGTGTGATGAGTCAAACGTTATGAGTCAACATCTTCCTAAAGTTCATAAATCTTCTACATGTCTGTATAAAATATGGATATAGTCCTGTGATTTACTGTTTCGGAAAACTGCATTCTGTTACATGTCATTTTGCGCTTTGGGTTTGTGGTTTGTGGTTAGGATATGGCTAGATGTGGCAGACAGAACCAGTTTAAGTCAGGTTAGAGGATTAGCTAAAGATGGCTGGTTGGGGTTCAGGTTAAGGTAAGGGCAAACAAGTATCAACCAAGACACTAGTCTGTGATTTGAGCCAAGTTTTGGCTAAAGGATTAAAAGTGGAGATAGACCTTTCTCCATCTCTGACATAGTTCCATTGTGAGTTTTTATTACAGAGACAAGAATATAAAGACACATATTTTTAGTACAATTCAAGCACACAACTTTGGGACAGCCATTGTAAAGTTTTAAAGACATTGTAAAGTTTTAAAGGGGCCCTTTTACGCTAATTTTCAAGATTGATAATTGTATTTTGTGCAACATGTTTACATATTCTAAAGTTTCGAAAGGTCTTCTCATACTGCCTCTGCTGCAGCACCTCTTTTCACCCTCTGTCTAAAACCAGAGCCCAGTCTGTTCTGATTGGTCAGCTGGCCGGATCTGTTGTAATTGGTCAACCTCTTAGATATCTCCCACCCCTTCACAAATATGTGTTGGAGCGCTAGCCAACAGAGTATTACATAGTGATGTCACTATGGGATTTTAGCCTTTGGGGAACACCCTAAAAAAGCCTAATAAGGACTCTTTAAGAAAATAAATTGAATTTACTAAGAAATGGACAGATTATTTAAATCCTATGCATGTTGCACTGAGAAACAGAAGCAACAAAACTGAATCCAACCTGCTATAGACCAAACCAGAAAAACAATACTGCTGACAAAAAGGTGATGTGATGATGATGATGAAGTATCTTCTGAGATTAAATTAGTTTACAATAAATTGAATTTGTGTGTGTATAATTAATAAAGTGCATATACAGTTGTTCATTTCAATCAGACTACTACAATACAGGCTGTAAATATTGAGATAAAATAAACTTCCAATAAAACGATATCTAAAACAATATTGTCTCTAACAAAATGCCCCCTCGACATGTTATTCTACAACCACATCATAAGGCTAAATCCAGCCCTGCTTAAACTTCTAGCAATGTGCTTATTCACAATAAAGTGCTTTAAATCTCTGCAAAAGCATCATATTTCTATTCTGTGTCACTATTGTTGACTCAATATTTGTGACTCTCAAACATTAGCTGATTTGCGTGCCTGATTTAAGAAGCAGTCCTAGGTAAACTGCCCTCCCCCCACATGACACTGAGTATCTTTGGAAAACGGTCCGTGACCTTGTCCAAAAAAAACGCAGTAATGTTTTCCCCTGAATGATCCCTGCTCGCTCCACAGTGAGGAGTGCATTGCACAGATGCAAGCTAACAGGCTTCTTGCCAACTGTCTCATTTGTTGGCACTAATTATGTTTATATTCCAAAATGACTGTGGTCACATAAATCTACATAAAGCAATAACACACAAAGCACTTAACTCTGTATACGTATCAAAAGCGACAATATTCGCTATAATATTTGCTCCTGTGGGTATACATGTCTAATATGTGTAATATGTAATTATAAAGCGCTTTGAGCACCTGTAAAAGCGCTCTAATTAAAAAATGTAATCCATTATTATTATTATTATTATTATTAATATTCAAATATTTCACATTTAGCAGATAATTATTACGGTTGGTTTGAAATATTAATGTCGCAATCTTAGGTTATTTGATTATTTATTTGTTTTGTTTGAGCACATAAATAAAAAGCATGAGATTCACACCAGAAGTGTCAGAGAATAATAATGAAACGTTTTTATTTCCTATAAAATGTACTAATCTTGCTGAACGTGAAAATATTATGTTTGCCATATTTTCATACACTGAGTTAAAAGCAGTTTCAGACAGGTGCAAATTACATTTTTTTTTTGATCTTGCACAGTGTGCTCGGGTGGGTATGGTTCTGATACAGCAGGCGGTGTTGTTTAATTTGTGGTTAACTTCCTCTTTTTGACACCTGAAGACTTTTTAGACAGTTAAAAAATGTTTTATTCATTTAATTTCAAAGATACATATGAAGATAGTTAGTTGAACTTAATATGTTTTATTTAAAATTGATATCATTGCTTTCAACTTACGTAATACAATTATGTGAAACCTGTATATGTAATTGAAGTCAACGGTTTCAGCTTTTTCAGTGTATGCTGCTTGGTAGCATTTTCTTCTTTCCGAAAGATTATAAATATATTTCCACCACGACATTTGCATAAGGCATTATGGATATGTATGTACTTGAAACTATAATGATATAGTGCTTTAAGCAGATTATAATGCATTCCTCTAAAACATTTTCTCAAGATAAAAAACAAATGTTGCCGCCAAAATAAGATTAGCATAATGAAAAAACTTAAAAATCTGGAGACTAAATTCAATCATTGGCTAAGTCTGAGACTGAAACTAGCCTTTGGGGGACACACACACACACACCTGCATGTACTTCAAGGTTCACTGACCAGCAACGTACAAAAAACCCAGCAGAAACTCTTCTGCACGTGTCACTGCATGAAAGACTGATTTCCTTTCTTTTTCATTCAGATGCTATTGTTTTCAGGAATCAAAAGGATAGTTAATTATTCCTTTGTGGGTGACAAACTGTTTGAGCTAGTGTTGTAAACATGTCCATATTTCTATTTTGAAATTGCCATTCAAAGTTAATTATGACAAGAAATAACACAATGCATTTCATAAGGTTGGTGGTATTTGCTAAACATTTCAATTAGAAAGGTTAGTGGGTGCCTTAAATATATTTTTACCTTGACATGAAATGTGGGTTAAGTCCGTTCAGCCATATCCCTCACACATCTCTCTTGTGCTGCCTGAGCATCATTCTCAGTTCTCTGAGAAAAAAGGCCAGACTTAGTCTCCACACCAGGTTTTGTGGCACATCCAACAGACATAACTCCACAACAGTATATGACTTGGCTTTTGTCTGCTGCTGGATTTTGAATGTGTGCAGTGAGTGATGCAAAGTGTGGCACAATGTAGATACAGTAGTTGATGCAAAGAGGGGAGAACTCGGGCTGACTGAATTGGGCTGATGTATATAGCAATAGCTTTACTGCTGACCCAGACAAAGACAGATTCCTATCTGAGCCTAATTTCATTTTTCAAGTGCCGCAACACTTTGAGGACCTGACTTAAAGATAGGTGTCACCAGTGACAACATTATGCCCTACTATTCTTAAAACGTTTTCAGCAGAAGCTTTTATTTTGGTTCCCAGAATGTTCTTCTGAAAGGTAGGATAACGTTCTCTAAAAACATTCTTAACATGTTTTTGATAACATTGTTAGAACATTATGCCCTACTGTTCTTAAAATGTTTTCGCTGCAAGTTAGATTTGTTTATGTTGCCAGAATGTTATTATTTTAGAGAAGGATAACATGCTTTATGTTTAAAACATTATGCAAATGTTCTGTGGTAACAATTTACTAAAATTGTTGTACATTATTAGAACATAAAGACATAATGCTTGCTTTCCACCTGTCCTGGTTCTGCTGTTGCAGAGGCCTGCTTTCACCCCGGGGATACCACGCTGCTGCTTTCGTCTGTCCTTTGCTGCTATGCTGATTTTGCTCCAGGAACGTCGCGGATTCTGTGTGCTGGTCTGGGAAAATGGCCCATATCGGGATTCTGCTGTGCCTGTTAACTATTTTGGACTATGAGAAGATCTCTAGTCATTCTGAGGAGTCTACTGGATTCAGGTCTGTCCTGCCACCCGCAGTGGGCATCCCCTGCAAAGGTTCGGATGTGTTACACAAACAATAACCGGTTGCCTTGTCACAGTCAATCTGCTCAACAAAATATGTTTGTCTTTTTTGTTTTCCTGCGATGATGGTTCTTCAGGACTGCTTCTTAAGCTCTAATTACACTCTCGCAGACTTTTCCGGTGATTCTAAATTAGATGACAATGTATGTGTGTCGCTTAAGAGGAAAAGATGCCTGGTTTTTTTGTTGTTATTACTATCAGGAAATGTACAACCTAACCCTGGTCCGCCCAGTAGTCGTAGTCAGATCGCTACTCCTGCTGATTTTAAAGCTAGATCTGGGTTGGGTTTCATCCACTTGAATGTGCGCAGTCCGTTAGGTAAACTAGATTTTGTCCATATCTGGGCGAGCTCGACTGATGCTGATGTCATTGTTTTATCAGAAACATGGGTAAATAAATCTATTTTGGCCTCTGACATTGCCTTAAATGGTTATAATGTGTATCGTACCGACCGGCTTAATAAAGGTGGTGGCGTTGCCATTTATGTTAAGAATAAGTTCAGTGTATCCACATTAGTTTCCAAATCTATCAGTAAGCAATTTGAATGTTTAGCCTTAAATATAGAAGTGGCAAAGGGTCAACAGGTCATGGTAGTGAGTTGTTACAGACCCCCCTCAGCTGTCAAAGACTCTTTGTCTTCGCTAGCAAATATTTTATCGCAACTAGACTACAACGAAATAGTGCTTCTTGGAGATTTTAACTGGGACTGGTTAACTGCAGTGTCAGAGGATTTTAAAAACCTTTGTATCTCTTTAAATGTTACTCAGATTGTTAACAGTCCTACTTGCCCTAATATTAAGTCCCCAAATAAATCCTCCCTAATTGATCTCATTCTAACTAATATTCCCTATAAATACTCAGCTGTGGGAGTATTTGCGAATGATCTGAGTGACCACTGTGTTGTAGCCACAATTAGGGACACAAAAGTCCAAAAGGTTAAACTACGTATTATCATCAAGAGAGACATAAAACATTTTGTGGAGCAGGGTTTTGTACATGATCTGTTTGGGTTTGATTGGGAAAAAAATCGATTTGCGTGCTGATGTTGAGACGGCATGGTCTTATTTTTATCTTGGTTTTATGGAAATTATAGATAGACATGCACCCCTGCGTACATTTAGAGTGAAGGGACGAGACAATCCTTGGTTTTCTGCTGATCTGTCTAGTCTCCTGCATGAGAGAAACAAGGCCTGGGCAAAGGCTAGGAAATCAGGCTCAGAGGTAGAATCAGGGTGCGAACTGGAGGGGAGCAGGGGGAGCTATAGCTCCCCTAGTGGTGACATGAGCTCCCCTGGGAACATGGTTTGTGAAATTTGGGGGGAGCTCTCTAAAATACTGATATGATGACCAAATAAATTCCATTTTGGGCATGTTTTTTTTTTCAAAGGTGTAAAATAAGTGAAATAAAATTATATTTAGAGTTTATGATTCATGAAAAAAGTGTCGCCTGCTTGCACCGTGCACGCTGCCCGCAGCTCCACCCACTACCCACTCACTCACAAGCTCGTTTAGTTGGCACTGCATGTTTACCAGGCATTGTTGCTGCTGCTGACATGTCGAAAAGAAAAAACAACATACCTTGGGCAATTTCTTTAAAAAGACAGCCAAACAACCTGATCAAGAAGACCAACCGAATGTAGCTGATGGTAGCACATCGTACGTTGTGACTGCTGCTACAACAGAACCGAGAGAGGAAGGAGCTAACGTCAGTGCTAGTGCTAACTTGACAGCTAACGTTAACTTGGGGGCTGAAGAGACACAAGAAGACGAGCCGTTGTGTGTGTGGCGTCGCGTCTCTCCAGGCAGTGAGAGGGTTGTGTTGTGCTATAGCTGTATTATTAATATTAATATTGTTCATGGTTGGTGCCGCTGGCTGCTCTTATCGCGTGTGTTCGGCTCTTTCTGGGCTCCAGCCATAATAGGCTATAGCCCATGTGAAACAATGTAGCCTGTTTTTGAGTCATTTTAAATTGATTTAATTAAACAGTCAAACGTTACATCGGGACGTTTCATGTAAATGTAGACCTGTGGCACCACCAGCATTTACCCCCTCCCGGCTCCCCCGGAGACCGTGGTATAGTTCGCACCATGGGTAGAATGGCTGCGTTTTAGGCAGCTAAGAAATAGATTCACTTCACATGTCAAAAGTGCTAAATCTAAGTATTATCTGTCAGTTACCACAAAGAACCTGAACAACCCTAGAAAATTCTGGAAAGCCATAAAATCGATATCCACCGGTGATATCCGTAATGAGCTGCCTCCGTGCCTTACCACAGCATCTGGCACTATATCGGATAGGGCTACCATGTTAAATTGTTTTAATGAGCATTTTGTGTCCTGTGGCTCTCTGTTTCATTCTGTTTCTAATTCTGCTTCTGTGAACACCACAGTCGGTGACACAGAACAATGTGGTGTGGAAAACCCTTTCAGTTTTACTCCTTTTACTGTTGATGTTGTTCGTGAAGTCTTAACCAAGCTAGATCCTAAAAAGCCGGCTGGTCCGGACAACGTAGAACCTTTCTTTTTAAAGATAGCTGCAGATTTTATTGCTCCATCTCTTACTACTCTTTTTAACCTCTCTCTCAGCACGAACAAAATCCCAAAAATATGGAAGTCAGCTTATGTCCTCCTGCCTTTACTAAAAGGAGGGGAGGCCACCTTATTAAACAATTATAGACCCATCTCTAAATTGTTAGTTCTGGCTAAGGTTCTTGAACGCCTAGTGAGTGAACAAGTAAAGGAGTTTTTATGTACAAATGACATCCTGTCTAAACATCAATCAGGCTTCAGAAAGCAACATACTGTAGCACCATCACTGCCACAATGAAAGTGGTAAATGATATTACGAGTATTTTAGATAATAAGCAGAGTTGTGCAGCTCTATTTGTTGACCTATCCAAAGCTTTTGATACCGTCGATCATCGCATTTTGAAGCAGATGGGCTGGTCAGTATTGGCATATCCAGCCATGCAGTGGGGTGGTTTGTGAACTACCTCTCTGAAAGGTCCCAATGTGTTCACTTTGATGGGCTGTCTTCTGAGTGGTTAAATATCACTAATGGTGTACCACAAGGTTCAGTTTTAGGTCCGCTATTATTCTCTATCTATATTAATAGTTTAGGTGAAAATGTCGAAGGAGCAACCTTACATTTTTATACCGTCATGTACTGTGCAGGTCCCTCCATTAACGAGGCTGTTGTTAAATTACAGGCTGTTTTTAACACTATTCAGGCTCAGCTCTCTGAGCTTAAGCTTCTTTTAAATGTGGATAAAACCAAGGTAATGCTCTTTTCTAAAGCTAAAGCTAAAAATACACCGGAGACAGCTTTGGATATTGTAACTACGCAAGGAATACAACTTGAAGTGGTTACCTGTTACAAATACTTGGGTATATGGCTTCATGATTGTCTCACTTTTAAAGTTCATGTAAATAACCTGCTTAAAAAGCTGAGGGTTAGGCTAGGTTTCTTTTACAGAAATAAGTCCTGTTTCTCGCTTGAGGCCAGGAAAAGGCTAGTCACTGTGACCTTTTTACCTGTGCTGGACTATGGGGATTTGTTATGAATGCACCTGCCAATTACCTGAGCAAGTTAGATGAGGCGTATCACAGTGCACTGAGATTTTTGACAAATTGTAAAGCACTTACGCATCACTGTACCCTGTATACCAAGGCGGTTTTGCCATCACTTACTGTACGGAGGCTCAGTCACTGGTACTTTTTCATTTACAAAGCCATGTTGGATAAACTACCATCTTATATCTGCTCCCTGATCTCTCTGCGAATTGAAAGTACTTATTGCCTGAGATCGCATGCTGTGGTTTTATTAAATGTGCCAAGTGCTAGGACTGTCTTAGGGAAGAAAGCTTTTAGATGTGCAGCTCCACTAACATGGAACAGTCTGCAAAAAGAATGGAAAATTACCAAGCTAGTACCACTACATGTTTTTAAAGCTCGGTTGGATGTTACAAAATCAGATGCTGTTGGTACCTGTACATGTGGTTAAATATGTAAATTGTAATCCCTGTACATTTTGCTGTATGATGTCCTTTTGTTGTTTATGTTTTTATGTCTTCTTGTGGAACTTACTGCTGCAGGTCTCCCTTGAAAAAGAGATCATTGATCTCAATGGGATTTTACCTGGATAAATAAAGGTTTTGAATTGAATGGAATTGAATTGACATCAGGACAGCAGAAAGCTTACACATCTTCCGGTGCAGACTAAAAACTCATCTCTTTCGACTCCACTTCGAGCAATACAATTACTAACAAAGCACTTATATACTAATAAAGGACTGGCTTATCTAAAGCTAGTTGAGTAGCACTTGAAATGTTTTGGCTCTATGAAACCTGATGTACTTATATGATTCTGTCTTCTTCAAGTTTGTATCTTCTTGGTCGAATGCACTTATTGTAAGTCACTTTGGATAAAAGCATCAGCTAAATGCAATGTAATGTAATCAAAGGTTACCATGGTGACTACGTTATCAAACACCTGTGTGCAGAGATCAAAGGTTACCATGGAGATGTGCAGTAAAAGAGATAAACCTCTTACATTTCTAACTATAGTTTAAAAACGGTAGCTGATATTGGTCAAATGTCAATGCGTGCAGCATGTCAGGACCCTGACGAGCATCTGAATCTGCTGTTTGTGTACTTTCGGGTCAATAATGTGGCATTTTAGGAAGATTTACTAAAGGTGGGCAGCTGCTGCTCTGACGAAAAATCAGGCTGAATTTACAATGGGCCTTAATGGAGACATGTTGAAAGTTTTTTTTAAAGTGTGTGTGTGTGTGTGTGTGTGTGTGTGTGTGTGTGTGTGTGTGTGTGTGTGTGTGTGTGTGTGTGTGTGTGTGTGTGTGTGTGTGTGTGTGTGTGTGTGTGTGTGTATGTGTGTGTGTGTGTGTGGTGTGTGTGTGTGTGTGTGTGTGTGTGTGTGTGTGTGTGTGTGTGTGTGTGTGTGTGTGGTGTGTGTGTGTGTGTGTGTGTGTGTGTGTGTGTGTGTGTGTGTGTGTGTGTGTGTGTGTGTGTGTGTGTGTGTAGGTGAAAGTGAAGCCACAGCCCCTGGAGCAGATTTATTTGCTCTGCAGGTCTGGGCGTGTTTCAGGACCTTTAAGGCTTGGCATGTTCACACAGGTCAAGACCAATCAGCCTGGCATGTACACCGACACCCCACAAACCCACCCACCCAAACACACACACACACACACACACACACACACACACACACACACACAGAGAATCCAGTCTTGAGCTCAGAGCGCCTGAAACAAACATTTAGAGAGGAAATAGTGCTTGCACAGCTGCTCCCATTGAATAAATGTTCAAACAGTGAGAAAGGTGTGCAAGTTCACATTACTTAGTAAAGACAGAAAACCGTCAATGTTTGTAGCAGTGCAGTGTTGAGGCTTTATGTTCTTTAAAACATAGGAAACACTTCTGGGAAGTTCTCTGAGTTGATTAAGATTAATATTTACCTCAGGTGCAGTGGAATGATTTTTATTAAGTAATATATTAAAATCTTGTTTCTCAATTACCTCTGCAATCATTCATAGACTTTTTTCTGTTTTGATTTAAAATGCCGACAAAGAGCGTTGTATAATAACAGCGCCATTTACGCAATAAATGATTAAGTAAAATGTCGATTTTGCTATAAGCAGATGACGTTAAAGATATCTCAAATAAAAAAGCCCTCGTCAAAATGAAATAATTGAGCAACCGTCACCTTGGCATGGTCCAACAAGTAGACAAGTCCTGTGATGATACATCACTGAGTCACATTAACGCCAAACGGCGGTACTAAAACTTCTGCCCAAAAATACTTTTCCCCAGTGACTTACATATGGAAAGAGAGAAGAATTTCTTTGGAGCTACATAAACTAACGAGTAGGACCACTTTTACAGTACTTATTTAAATCATAAGGGTCTAAAAGTCACAGCTGAATCCAGAGTTATTTTCCTTTTTTCCATTAATTTGATGGAGCCAAGATCGGTGATGGCGCTGCAGATTGGGGGCGTGGCCTTATCAAGTACCTTTTGGTCCCTTACGTATCATACACACGGTTCCTGTCTGGCAAGACCAACAACCAATCACATTAATCTCCCGCCCAGGACACACAAGCAGGCGGTTTGATTGGCTAGTGTTTGTACTGGCATATGATTTGATTGGCTGGCGCTTCCATAAAACATGACTCAACTTACCCCACTCTCCCCTACTATTTGCTCTGCTGTATTGTTACTTTCACATGAGTGAAGGATTCTCAACTAGTGTGATCCTAGTCGAGACAAGAAACTAATGAACTCCCGTCCTGTTGCAAAAAGTAAAAATAAAAACTGTAGCCTACTGTAAATACTGTTCATAAAAACACTGCTGGGTTTCACTGCTCTAAAAAATAACAATTGCACATGAGAGAAAAATTGGGTTAGTTGATTAAACATTTATACTAAAGGAAAGTAAGGGGCGGGGCTCTGTGGAATGTAGAGATTGTGGTGAAAAGTATTAATTTAAATAAAAAATAAAACATGAATTCTTTGCCCATTTTCTGATCTCTTGAAGACTTTGCTCAGCATGGCAGCCATATTCAGGAAGTTAGGGAACTTCCCTTTTCAGTTTCTGAGCAGGGGCACGGGTAACTGTGCCAGGTGCTTTTACAGTTTATCTTAGTTAAACATCAGCTTCCCTCAGAACTGGCCAAATCACCTTTCTCATGAACGGGGCAGACAGACAGGCTGTCGGCACACTGCGTAAACTCGTTCCACTTGTCTTAAAGAGGAAAACTGAACCTCGGGAAAACTGACTTTTATGAGCACTCATAACAAAACAACCATATAAAAGGTTATTTGCAGGTCTGGTGCGTTTTAACAGACGGATCAAACATTAAACAGGTTTTAACTATGCGTAGAAGTCTTTTTTTCAGAGTGACTCAATGGTGGGTGGTTTATCATTAATTTATTAGACTTTTGCCACGTGCAAGAAGCTATATTTCATATAATGCAGTCTTCATGTTACAATCCAGAGGTGTATCAAGGGGAGAACAGAGACATTAACAAGAAAACCAATAAATTGAGGGAAAAAAATACCAAGAAAACTCTAACGGGAAAAAGGGACAAGGATATTGTGCCAAAAAAGTATTACATATTACAAAACCTTCACCAAATCTATAATTGTTCTCAACAAAAGACTAACAGAAAGCCATTGACGCTACTAGCAATGCAAACACAACAAATACTTGGTTGCACCAGTCACTTCATTTTGTGTGTCAAACAAAGGTTGATTCCGCAAAAATGTAATGGGTACCCCAAAGTATCTATTAATATTATTTTAATACAAACAACAAGGACTTATATAAGGAAATGACCAGGTTTCCCCACAAAAGTGTGTATATGCAGACACTCTGAATGCTCTATGCTTTATACTTTTAGACAATATTTAAAGATTAGAAGTTGCATAACAGTTTTGGCTATGGCAATACTTAATAACTAAATATTATATGTTTCACTAATGTTTTGTGATAATATTCCTTGTGATCCCATCAGCAATGGATCCAGTTACTAAGGGTGCATCACTGTGTGAGTTCTCCTCTATCACAGTGAAGTATCTTTTAACCGCCTTTGACTCAAAAGCATCGCCGTGAGCTGCACTGAAACTCCTCTAATGAGCTCTACCTCCACCTCTACACATGTGGGGACTTGCACAGTTTCTACAGGAGGAAACAAAGTAAACCCTGGCTTAATACTCACACATACACACACACATACACGCACACACACAATGTGTCCTGAAGTTCATTTTATTTGAAAGCATAATGGGGCATACAATGTTCCCTTTTACTATGTTATCCCATATGTTTGACTTATATCATTCATACCTTGTGATTATTTGTGTGGCAGGGATGTCTGCAGAGGCAAACCCACCATTTCATAATAAGCCTATTGAACTGTTTCTATCTATGTACAGTACAACTAATGCAAAGACAGGCAGCTCTTTATGGCCCTGCAAAAGTAAAACAGAATTGAGAGTAAATGAAAAAGGAATACATTCAATTATATCAACATAACTTGTGGTGGCCTCAACGGCCTCACCTAACCAAAAAGCAGAGGAACAAACTGTCAGAGGAGCCAGCACACAGGTGGGGTTCACTCTTATACACTACTGCCACCTAGTGGTAAACTGTCATTACTACGAATCATGCAAACAAATACCATGTTGGAAGGCAACTAAACACTAGGCGGTGCTAGAGGGCTAGACATAAACTGTGTGCTCTGCTGCTAAAAACATATACAGTATATCTTAAACTGGATCCTGATGAAAAAAGATGATGCAAGGGAGGTTGAAGTTTAGTTATAGCAGACATTGGAGCATGTGCAGTTATAGGGGGGGCCAACAGGGGCCAGTGTCCCTGTAACACTGAAATGGAACTGCGAGTGGCCCCCTAGGAAACAAGAGTCTACCAATTGTAATAGTGTAGCAGAAAAAACGTGGCTATAATTTGAACCAAAGTGGTGTCAATGTGTTTTTTATTTTAGTTTTTGAAATTTAATAACACATTGTAAGTTGGTTATTGAAACAAATTATGTAAATATTTCATATAATATTTATTTGTGCACTTTAAGAAAATAATTATCTTTTGTCCCACATAAATTGTGGCCACATAATTATAAGATTACTGGGCCCAGCATCACCGCCTACAACTTAAGCACTTTAATACCAAACAATTAAGTGTGTCATAGGCGAGCAGAGCAGAGGCCTGTACACGAAGCCGGTTTAACATAACCTGGATATGTTTGAGTTAGCCGTTTGGCCTAATCCAAAACATACGCGCTCTCGCTAAACGGTCCTATGACGCTGGTTATCAAGTGGATCGCTAAAGCCAGCCATGCCCTATCTAGTTAGGTGCACGTTCACATAAAAGGGGTGATATTTGGAGCGATCGACCAATCATAAACATGGACAAGCCGCGTAATGACAGTGCAGCGCGTTATACTTCCTGAATGAAAGGTCAACTATAATATTAGACATATGAAGAAGTTAAACTTTAAACATCCATGACTTAAACACTTTATCCAGCTGGTAAAAGAAAGTGTTTGAATGCGTACATTAACAGGTTTATGATATCACTGCCCGGTCTAAGACACGAGTGGATCTGACTTTAAAGGTCCCATGTCTGTGAATGACTAACAAAGAACTGCTAACAGAGCACTTATATACTAATAAAGGACTGGCTTATCTAAAGCCAGTTGAGTAGCACTTGAAACGATTGGCTCTTTGAAACCTGATGTTCTTATATGATTCTGTTTTCTTCAAGGTTGTGTCTTCCTGGTCGAATGTACTTATTGTAAGTCGCTTTGGATAAAAGCGTCAGCTAAATGCAATGTAATGTAATGTAATGTCATGCTTTTCTGGTTATTACCCATCCCCTTGTGTGTTATGAAGGTTTTTATGCATGTAAACGGTCTGCAGAGTCAAAACCCTCAAAGTACACCCTGTAGCGAGTAAAACTCTAACACAGAAAATACCTCCCCAAAACGCCTCATTGTCCATTTGATTCTTCCGGGTACGCATGATGTAAACCGTACCCGGAACGAAATGGACCAATCCGTGGAGCCGTTACGTTACGTCCGCAGAGCCGTTACGTTAAGCCCCCGCTGATTGGTCAAAATTGACCAATCCACGGATTTCCTCACACACTCAGTGCATGCAGCTCTGCTGATTTCTCCTCCCTGGCTGCAGGCTGATAACAGACAGTTGGGATCGCGGCGAAATTCTCTCTGCAGACCCATTCTCACAGTGTTTATCAACCTTTTTCTTACTCAATATCAAGCCACACTTATTGTTTTTACTTCGGCTGTGACTTTGTGTGTGCTCAGGATGAGTTTGGCTGTGTTTCGCTGTGTATCGCTAAACAAGGAAATCACACCTCCACGGAGCTCAGCGCGATTCACAACGTCCCGACTGGTCCCGACCAATCGGAGCACACTGGGCTCACAGGGGGGGGGGGGGGCAAGAGCTGCAACGATAACTTCAGCATACTTTCAGCTACAGAAATCATTCAAATATCAAACTATTCAGCTTTTTCGGCATATTATGGGAAACTTTCAACTTTTTAAAAATATGTTATACTATAAATATTCAGCTTTTTAAACTCTTTTTTTGACATGGAACTCAATGGGAAGAACTTTCAAATCCTCTTTTAACTACACCGTGCGCCAAATGCTTCTCCTTCCACATACTTTCAGCTAGAGACTTCATTCCAACTTTAGAATGATCACAAGACATTCAGCTATAACACTTGTTATTCAGATTGTTTATATCTTTTACACTTCTTGAGATATTTAACTTAGTTTGGAGCTTGGTAAAGTGGCCTTCTTCAGATTTTAACATTAGTGTGTATTGAGCAGCTCGTTAAGTCTAGAGTGCTTTGATCTCAAAACAGATTGGAGGAGTTCTTGAAATTCGCCCAACATTTGTTTTTAAACCTGCCATAATTCCCAAACCCTACACTCCTTGGACATCATTTTTCATGAAAAATGTAGGAAAACCTGTCCTACGTTGAAAAATAAAAATTATAACAAAATGCCTCTTGAGGGCATGAAGAGACAACAACTTGTCAAAAAGTCCACCGAGCTCCCAATAGAATCCCATGTTACATTTGTCCGGTTCTTTCTTTAGAACAGAGAGAAGTCAACTTTATACAAACTGCTCCCATCTCCACATTTTACACACAAAACCCAAACAAAAACCATATATCATTTCATTGGGGTTCCCTGATGCTCATGGTCTGTTAATCTTTTGATAGGAGCCATAGTTTTTGAATAGGTGGCAAAATTGTCAGATATAATCCTCAATGCATTCTTATTGGGACTCAGTTCTGCAGTTGGTTACCATGGTGTTGCTGGGCAGATTGGGGCCACAAACCTGAGTGACATAATCTGAACAGAGCAGACATGCCCACAGACAGACTGGCACGCACGCACACACACACACACACACACACACACACACACACACACACACACACACACACACACACACACACACACACACACACACACACACACACACAGCAGGAACGCAGCGGGGCCGGACGGAGTCTTGGGACGGGTGCTGAGAGACTGCGCTGACCAGCTGGCGGGGATCTTCACCAAGATCTTCAACCAGTCCCTGTCCCAGGCCATCGTCCCATCCAGCCTGAAAACATCCACAATCATCCCGGTGCCGAAAAAGAACAACATCGGCTGCCTAAATGACTACCGTCCAGTGGCACTCACCTCCACCTCCGCTAAAGTTTTTGAGAAGGTGGTCCGTCCCCACATCGTCTCATCCCTCCTTCCCGGTCTGGACCCCCACCAGTTCGCCTACAGGGCCAACAGGTCCACGGAGGACGCCATCGCCACAGCTCTCCACTCTACCCTGTCTCACCTGGAGAGTAGGGGGAGCTACGCACGGATGCTCTTCGTGGACTTCAGCTCTGCATATAATACCATCCTCCCAGACAGACTGGTGACCAAGCTAACAGTCCTGGGAGTATCCCATTCCTTGTGTCTATGGATTAAGGACTTCCTGTCTGATCAACCCCAGAGAGTGAGGATTGGCACCCACACCTCCACGTCCCTCAGTCTCAGCACCGGATCACCACAGGGCTGCGTGCTGAGCCCCCTACTATACGCCCTCTACACCTATGATCTCGTCCCCGCCCACACCAGCAACTCCATCATAAAGTTCGCTGATGATACCACCGTGGTGGGCTGCATCTCAGGGGGTGACGAGACCGCGTACATGGAAGAGGTGGAGCAACTGCTAGCGGTGTGCAAAGTAAACAACCTGCAGCTGAACAAGCTGAAAACCCAGGAAATGATCATTGACTTTAGGAGGAAGAAGACCGTCATGCAGCCCCTGTACATTGATGGAGGCTGTGTGGAGAGAGTCTCAGTGATCAAATTCCTGGGCGTTCACCTGGCGGAGGACCTGTCCTGGAGGACCAACACCACGGCAATCGTCAAGAAGGCACAGCAGAGACTCTACTTCCTGAGAATACTCAGGAATTACCACCTCAGACAGGATCTGCTTGTGTCCTTCTACCGCTGCGCCGTGGAAAGCATCCTCACCTACTGGATCTGCGTGTGGTTCCTCAGCTGCACAGCCGCAGAGAGGGGTGCGCTCCAAAGGGTCATCAACTCGGCCCAGAAGATCATCGGTTTCCCCCTCCCCTCCCTGGAGGTACTGTACAGCTCTCGTTGCCTTAAGAAGGCAGTCAAAATCCTCAAGGACCCACACCACCCGGGTAACGAGCACTTCGTACGGCTGCGCTCAGGCAGGCGCTTCCGTACCATGTCTTCCCGGACAAACAGACTCAAGTTTAGTTTTTTTCCCAGGGCCATATGTGCACTAAACGCTGCTAATATTTAAGTTATATAAGCCTTCCGTGCAATACGAGGGGAATCGTGCAATTTAATTTATTATTTATTTATGTACATATTCCCTTTTTAAGTCCCATTTATTGTTTTTATAGTGTCTTGTTGTTTTTATATTGTCTTGTTGTTTTTATATTGTCTTGTTGTTTTTATATTGTCTTGTTGTTGCGTGTTGGCACCTTGAGTCTGCTGTAATTTTGTTGTACCTGTACAATGACAAATAAAGTTCTATCTATCTACACACACACACACACACACACACACAAACACACACACAGACAGACACACACACTGAACATCTCTACCACACACACACAACACAACACAACCACACACTCACTCTCTCTCACACACACCACACACACACACACACACACACACACACATACACACACACTCACTCACACACACGTTGACATTTTACCAAAAGCAGCTACCGTTTTTAAACTATAGTTAGAAATGTAAGAGGTGTATTTCTCCTTCAGAAAAATGGAAAGACTCTCCTTTCACAGCACATCTCCATGGAAACCTTTGATATCTGGGCTCACGTAAATAGGTGTTTGATAACGTTGTCACCATGGTAACCTTTGATCTCTGGGCTTACTCACTACTACTTACATTTAATATCTAACTCCTTCAGCCTACTTTCAGCTACAGAAACCATTCAACTATTAAATTATTCAGCTATGTCAGGACATTGAAGCTATACATGTTGTTGTTTATACGTTTTTTAAACTTTTTCTTTTAAATATTAACCTTCTTCACTATTTTTCCTACTCTTCAAGTTTAACATTTCACTTTCAAGTTTTCAACAAAGTCATTGCAATGAATTTGAGCTGTAACAATTTGATTCAAATCATTTCACTTGTATGCATTTCTCCGCTAAATTCAGCAACACACTTACTTGGTTTCTGTAGTTAAAAGCAGCTACCATTCAGCTAATAACATATTCAGCTTTTTCTGCATTTTCAGCAAAATTCAGCCACAAATGTTCACAGTTTAGAGCATTCACACACATTCTCTGCAGGAAATGCATTTTCTAGTATTGTTGTTAGACCCATATTACAACAATGTAGCACCAATATTAAATCATAATTACACTGTTTTTATACCCCTAATACACCCATATAAGACTGTTATTACACCCACATTACACATTAATACACCTCTATTTCACCATTGTTACACCATTATTGCACCCATCTGTTACAACCTTGTTACACTGTTATTTCACCTATTATTTGACCCATATTACACCCATGTAACACAAACCTGTGACCTAAGTTTTTCATTGACATATCTACACTATAAATGTACAAATTACAATAAAGCCTTGAATCTTGAATATTAGACCCATATTAAACCCATTTTACATATGGACACAGCCTGTCAAATGACTGTATCCCGAGGATACAGAATCCATTTAGGGGTTAATAAAGGGAAAATGGCAGTAAGAATATTTTTTGCTTTTTTAACAAGGCTGCAAAAAGGGCAATATACAATTCATTGACGTATGCAATCGCTTCAGATTTACTGATACTTGCTCAGAGAGCTATGCTTTTTATTTAATTTGTATTTATTTGTATTTGTTTTATGTCTATAACTATGTTGCATCTTACTGAATGATGTATTTAAAAACATAAAGAATAACAACAATATAGGAATCCATAAAAGAAAGCCTGCCAAACACCCTTACTCCTTCAGGTATTTTAAGAATTTATCTTAAATAACATGTATTATTCTGCACTGTAACATAGAGTTCAAAGAGAAGAACTTAATAAGCATCCACCAGTTATTGTTGCAGCAGCGCTTCCATTTATGTCTGCCCCTCTGAAGCGCTTCACTGCCACGCTCATCATGCTGTCAGGTGCAAAGGCCTTTTATTTCTGCAGTCATAATATGAGTCTGTAAGCTGCTGCAGGTGTAATGCTGAGCATGTAAGTTATGTAAAGTGCTCTGCCTTTGTCCCGCAAGAAAGAAATTATATCTCTCGAAGCAACCATTCAACATATTTTAAACCCTGCATTGAAAACAGCTGCTAGCCCATTGTAGTGCTTCAGTGTCAGTGGAAAACTACTGAGGATAATATCTGACAAATTAATATAAAGTATTGTTCATCTGAAGCATGTTGCATGTGTATTTTAATTATCAACAAATTAGGAGTATCGTTAAATGATTGATTGAAAATATAAAGAAGCATTCAGATTAGCCATAACACTACAGCTTGTTTTTCATATAGAGTATGGATGCCAACTAAAACTTTGTAAATATGTCCTTAGAAACAAACTGATTATAGAGCCAAACGTCAAAAATATATATCAACTCACTTTCTGCTGACTTGAAAAATAGGGTACATGAGAAACATTGCAAAAAGAAGAGACACATTTTAACCCAGAACAATGGTACTTGTACATGCTTTTATTAGGATAATTGTGACTCTCTTTTTACTGGTCTCGTTAAAAAGTCTTTAAAATCTTCAAAAAAATAAAATAAAGTCATCACTGCACTGATGACCCGTATCTTTTAGAATTTATTTTAAAGGGGTCCTGTTGTTCTAATTTTCAGGTATTTTGTGCCTCTACTGTGACATGTTTCCATGATTTAATGTTCAAAAAGTGTGTTGGAAAGAAACATCTTTGGAAGCGCCTTTGGGATTTTGGCCTTTGCAGACCATTTTCATCCACAAAAACCTATATTACTCACTGCAGGAAAGGGAAAACCTAAAAAGGCATAATAGGGCCTCTGATTAATTTTACTAATCTACAAAGCCTTAAATATTGTAGCACCTTCATATATCAGCAACTGAATATCATGTTACATCCAAACAAGAACCCTATGATCTTCCACTGACTTGTTCTTCTGAAGTTCGTGTCACACAAGAAATATGACGAAGCTGCGTTCTGTTAATAATAAATAAATTAAAGACTTATCTTATTCATTTGTATTCGTAATATTACTGCATTAGGGCTGCATACTTGCAAGAATGGTGCTTTACAAATCAAATAAAGATAAATACTACCCACTTGATGTGAGACCCATGCATATCCAAACACCCTACACTGGTCATAAAAAGGGATATTAACTATAGATCACATTTTCATCTGAACTTTTCTTAGGTCAAGAGTTGGTTGGAACTGGCTAATAAGTCAAACAAAACCTAGACCATTTTTTGTATTTGATTGGGGTAGAAATGAACAAAGGAACACATTTTAGTACTCAGATTAATTACTTTAGTAAAAGTAGCAATACAAATACTCAAGTTAAAGTAACAAGTAATACGCGTTAAAAAATACTTTAAGTAATTTTTATGCAACATTTCTAGCATCAGATAAGTTTGATTATTTATTAAATGTGTTAAATGATTAATGTGTTCATCGCTTCACTGTTGGCACTTGGTGAAAGTGGGGTTGACTTGAATTGCTTTTACAACACTACTGGGTAGCTTAACCTATATTACAGTGTGTCGATTCATATTTTGTATTAATAACCCTAATCTGAAAGATGCCTAATAAGTCAAAAAAATGTAATGGAGTATAAAGTAGCAACATGTGCAAATACCTATTTTGTAACAGTACTTGAGTAAATGGACTTAGTTACATTACACTGATGGCAATATTTATTATATTAACAATATTTGGACTTTCTACTTGATGTTGTTTCCCCTGACTAATTTTTCATACATCTAAATCAGTTGTAAAATATATAATGAAATGTATCTAAAAAACTATACATGAAAAAGACGGATCGTAAATCAGCGGCCCAATGAAAAATATATGTGATGCTTGATTGAGTTGGAATATGTTGTGTGATGCTAAAAGCAAGATCGCAGTGAGTGGAATGACAGCTTGCTTTGAATTGGATGAACGCTGGTTTCTCTGCTCTCCATGTAAATGCACCGTGTCGGGCATAATCACAGCCAGGCTGGAACCTTCTGACACCGGACTGATGGGGTGATGCAGTCATTTCAAACCAAGCATTGGACTTTGGTTATTAATTATCAGAATTATTCCGCTCATTCTGTGGGGAAATAAGTGAATTACGGAGGCACCATTTTTTCTGTTTCCAGTTAAACTCTGATTTGTCCATTTACTTCCCTTTTAAGATGCTCACAATGGGCAATTTATCAGCTTTTAAAGCCCCTTACTGTTTGGGGAACCTACTTAGAAAGCCAGAAGACACAATATTGACCTCTGATCGAGCAAATGTTGAGTCTGAAGTTGTTGGAGTGTACCTGAGAGACACAGGCGTGACAGCCTAAGGTGACATTCTTATCATAAGGAGTTCAGCATGAGGAGGGATGGAGTTATTCAAGGCAGTCCATCAACAGTTTGGAACTCATGGCATTTTCCAAGACAATTTGTGTCTCTTGTATCTGTATTACAACAAGGACTTTGAACAGAGTTTTACAATTTGAATGCAACATTTGACATTTACTGCATAGTTTTACACAGGTGATACTCTGCTGTGTTGAGAACATTCTGTCAAATGGCAAAAATAATCAACAATATGTGTTTGAAATATATATTCAGGATTTCCAGATTACTCAGCAGTGAAAAAAGGTGGAAGAAATAAAGATAAACTGTAAAGGGCACAGATCATTGTACGTTAGAAGACGTCACATGGGACGTACCATTAAACATGGAGTAAGGGGGCTATTACAAGTCATACTTAAACACTCCCACTCAACCTTAACTCTATTGGTTACATGAAAACAAAACAACAATACAATAAGGCTTATCTTTTGCCTTAACAATGTGACTACACTCGTGCACTTTTAAGTGCCAAACATGTCTTGAGGAAACCTCTTTAGCTGTAGCTTTGTAGCTGGCTTGGTCATGACATCAGCAATCATTAACTCAGTAGGGAAGTACTCCAAAGTTAACTTTCCGTTATTTACAATTTCCCTAATGAAATGGTACTTAATATCAATGTGTTTGCTCCTTTGCCTGTTTACTGGGTTTTTGGCGAGGGCTATAGTACCTTGGTTGTCCTCGTACACCTTTGTTTGTGCATACTGGTATGTGTCTATACTGTACCTTTGAGTAGCTGATCTAAATAGATACATTGTTGTATAGCTAATGCTAAAGACATGTATTCTGCCTCACAGGTGGATAATGCCACTGTTGGTTGTTTCTTTGTTTTCCATGAGATCAGAGAGCTTCCTTTACTTAGATTGACACAATATCCTGATGTGCTACGCCTGTCTATTGCATCTGATGCCCAGTCAGCATCACAGTACACCTTTAGACCTAGTGCCTCTCTGTCATTTCTCTTAAAGCATAACTCCTGTTATGTTGTGCCTTTTAGATATCTGAACACATGTTTTACTGTGTTCAATCAATCAATCAATCAATTAATGTTTATTTATATAGCCCAATATCACAAATGTTACATTTGTCTCAGTGGTCTTCACAGTTTGTACAGAATATCAGTATGACAATACAACACCCTCTGTCCTTAGACCAATGCTCCTCTGTTGGTTCAGCCAAGTGCTGAGATAGTTTACTGACCACAAAACCTATATCGGGTCTAGTACATGTGGACAAATAAATTAAACTTCCCACTGCCTCTCTGTATTTAGTTGGCTCTCTCAATTTCTCAGAATCAACTGTTTGTTCAAGTTTTGGCTCACATGGGTCCCCCTGGCCTTGCAATCCTGCATTTCAAACCTCTCTAGGATTTTGCCTATATATTTCTTTTGGGACATTTTAACTTCACCTTCTGTTTGGTAAAAATCAATACCCAGGAAATGTTTCAACATCACTTTAAATCTTCCATTTAAAGTGATGTTTAAAACTCAGTTAATGGGGTTCAAGTTTACATTCACTTTGGATAATAACACGGGAGAAATTAGCAGAAGCGCTCTCTTTTCCTCTCTCCCTCTCTCTCTCCCCCCCTCTCTCCCCCTCTCTCCCTCTCCTGACAGCCTGTCAGTATCTCATGCAGCTCACTGATCCAGTAATGAGTGACCCGACAATGAAGAATACATATATTTATAATAACTAGTTTAGGTTGTTCCAGAGGTAGATAAAATAGCTAAGTGTGTTAGGTCTAACTCTTACGGTACGTCCACACAGCAGCTTTTCAAAAATCTTGAAAATCTTGGAGCTGGGCGTGTCTGAAAGCGTGGGGATTTTTTGCGAGCAACGCGACCAACAACCAATCACATGAATCTCCCGCCCCTGACATACAAAGCAAAAAACCCCGGGGATTTTATGCGAGAAATATATATATATATTAGGGCTGTCAAGTTAACGCGTTAACGCAAACAAAAATTAACGCCACTAATTATTTTAACGCGATTAACGCATGTGTATTTTTTTTTACTCGGCCGCCCCGTAGTTTCAGAGCGCATCGAGTTTAAAATACCATCTACAAGCTGATGCTGACAGCCCCGCTCCTGCCGCCCGCTTGTGACAGACCACACTTCCACGCTCACCGGCAGGCACTGGGAGCGGGAGGGTGTGTGTATGTATGTGTGGCCCGAGCGAGCGAGAGAGAGACCTTACGTGCATTGTTGTTGTTAGCATCTGGTGCTAGCTAGCTGCGCTAACGGATATAAGGAGCTGTTTAAATGAAAACAGAGGAGCGACATTTCGCCACAACTGCGCCGAGCACTTGACTTTATGCAGGATGCCAGACAGTACGAAAAGTCAGCAGACTCGGCACGGATAGTGCGCGACATGATTGCAGCGTCCAGGCAGCTCCCGTTCGAGCATATGCCTTGAGTTGCACATAGCTCCAACGATCACACAACACACACACACACACACACACACACACACACACACACACACACACACACACACACACACACACACACACACACAGTATGAGAGAGGTTCCAGGTTGAATTGAGGCGAATATTTGTAATGTTCAGAGGTTGTTGTGTTTAATATTCATGAGAATATTTGTCATTGTTCAAATGATAATAAACATTAGCATAAAGCATATGTGTCCACTCATATGTTGATAAGAGTATTAAAAACTTGAAAAATATTCCTCTAAGGTACATTTTGATCAGATAAAAAATGTGCGATTAATTTGCGATTAATCGCGATTAACTATGGACAATCATGCGATTAATCGAGATTAAATATTTTAATCGACTGACAGCCCTAATATATATATAAACTCCCCAAACAGGCGAAAACCTACCAGTTTCACCCACTGTCTCTGCCACCTCCCTCCATGCCTGGTTCCTCCAGTTTGTATCCCGTTAATAGTTCTGGTCGTAAAGAACCGGGTGATTTGCTACTGTAATTTCTCGTTTGGAATATGAGGAAATGAACTGCGGTCTGGTTCTCCCTGTGTGTGTGTGTTTCGCTGCGCTTACCGGTCCGGTGGGCGGAGCTGCAGGATTTCTGCTTCACACACGTTGCATACCACTATTTTACTGTCTTTTTCAGACACCTTAAAATAATGCCAGACCAGTGAAGCCATTTTGGCGAGCTTGTTTTTCCACACACAAAGAAAAGTGTCATGTATTTTACGTCATGCGATCGGCTCTCGTGATCGGCATGTTTAGAGAGCACCGATCGATCGGTAGAGAGTAAGTATCGGCCGATCTCGATCAGTGACCGATCGATCGGAGCATCCCTAGTTAGCAGACATCCTGCCGGTGCCTCTGCCTTGTCTAACATTAGTTTTCATCACGTTATCTGTGGTTTCTTTTATCTTAAATTGTTCTGCCTCTTCGTTTACACGCAGTCTCCTTTTAAAGTCTATGAATGTAACGTTATCTTCATTCTGCGTTACATGAACAGCCAGTGGCTTAAAGGTGTCTGGTAGTCCTATTATCATGGCGATTATGAGTCCGTCGCTCATGGTCTCACCTGTTTCCCTCAAAGCCGTGATAATGTTCTCCGCCCGTATAAGGTAGTCGGTAACACTTTCGCTGTTTATCATGTGTAGGTTGGTCAACGACGTGTAGAGGTTTATTATCCGTGGTTTACTTTTTCCAGAATAATGTTCTTTCAATATTCTTAGAGCCTTCCTGCCATCATCAGCGGCATCGTGTCTTATCAGTGATAGGCTTTTATCATCTATCAGTCTTATTAGCTCAGCATAGCAATCGGCATTCTTTCTCCTGTCTTCTGCTAGCTGTTGAGGACTATTTCCAGTGGGTTCATGGAGAATAGTTTCTTTTAATTTCAGGATATGTAGGCAGCCTAAGAATGTTGTTTCCCAAAGGTCATACTTATCGTCGGTTCCATCGAACAAAAGCTGTGGCGCGAAAACTCCCGTTGCTCTGCTTGCCATCTTGTTATCACAGCGATTAGCTTGCTAAACTAGCTTGTTAGCATTGGGTTCTCACGTAATACGTCGCGTGTAATATCTCCCGCCACTTCTTTACTTATTGGTCCACATAGTTTGTAGAAGTCCCGTGTAATACTTCGCGTTAAACTTCTTCCGGAAAACTAACATGAGTCCAACTTTGCCTGGGCCCATAACCTGTTAAACTAATAAAGTAAGCGCAGTCATTGTTCTTCTCTCATCCATTTATTCAGGGACATGAACCAGCAGCATGGCAGTGCTGCGTAATCAACAACAAGAAACATATAACGCTCCGCGCTTGCTTATGACGTCACATGGGACGTACCATTAAACATGGAGTAAGGGTGCACAATGGGACGTACCATTAAACATGGAATAAGGGGGCTATTACAAAGTAATACTTAACAAATACTAAACCAAAATTAAATTATACCTCCTTTGAAAGTCTCGTTTTTAGTCTTACGCATCCGACCTGGAAAACTTTGCAGCCAATCTTATTTGTTACCGTGCACAAGGTCCTTATTCAGAATTCTTAGCAGAATTCTCTGAGTTTTTATCAACTTTGGTACTTAAAACAGATAAAGTAATTATCGTAGGTGACTTTAATAATCATGTTGACGATGATACAAATAGCCTTACTGTTGCATTTAACTCTATATTAGATTATGTTGGTTTCTGTCAGAGTGTAAATAAACCAACCCACTGCTATAATCACACTGTCGACCTTGTTCTGACTTATGGTATTGAAATTGAGCAACTATTAGTCGAACCGCATAATCCTGCTTTATCCGACCATTTCTTAGTAACTTTTGAAGTACTGTTACTAGACTACAAAGCATTAGTCAAAAGCTCCTGCAGCAGAAACCTATCTGATAGTGCTATAACCAAATTTAAGGAAGAGATTCCACCAATACTTAACTCGATAGCATGTCTGCATGTAAGGGAGGAAACTTATACAAAATGTACACCACCCCAAATTGATCATGTTGTTGATAGTGCTACAGATGCGCTGCAAATAAAATTAGACTCTGTTGCTCCTTTGAAAAAGAAGAAAATAAAACAACAGATTATGCCGAAACCCGCAAAATAAAGCAAAAGTCAAGACAACTTGAAAGGATATGTTCCACTAAACTTGAAGAATCTCGTTTAATTTGGCATATTACTCTCAATGAATATAAGAAAGCACTGCGTAAAGCGAGAGCAGCCTACGACTCTTCATTAATAAATGAGAATAAGAATAATGCAAGATTTCTTTTCAGCACTTTAGCCAGGCTGACAGAGAGCCATAGCTCGATTGAGCCTTCTATTCCCATAGCACTCAGTAGCAATGATTTGATGTGCTTTTTTAACGACAAAATTGTTACTCTTAGAAACAAAATTATTGACCTCTTGCCTTTGACCAGTATGGTGTTATCAACAGCTCCCGGAAACGTAAGTTCTAATATTACACTAGAAAGTAAACTAGAATGCTTTTCAGCCATAAACCTTGAACAATTAAATTCAATGATTCTCTCTTCTAAACCATCAACGTGTATGTTAGACACAATTCCAACTAAGCTGTTGAAGGAAGTTTTTCCATTAATTAGCACTTCTTTATTAAATATTATGAATATGTCTTTATTATCAGGCTATGTTCCACAATCATTCAAAGTAGCAGTGATAAAACCGCTTCTTAAAAAGCACAACCTCGATCCAGAGGTTTTAGCCAACTATAGACTTATTTGTAATCTTCCGTTCCTCTAAAAAATTCTTGAGAAAGCAGTCGCAAAACAGTTGTGTGATTACTTGAAAAACAATGATTTATTTGAAGATTTTCAGTCTGGCTTTAGAACACATCATAGCACAGAGACAGCTCTGGTTAAAGTCACAAATGACATTCTAATAGCCTCTGACTTGTCTCTATTCTTGTTTTGCTCGATCTCAGTGCTGCATTTGATACTATCGACCATGATATCTTATTGCAAAGACTAGAGCACTTAGTTGGCATACAGGGAACTGCTTTAGGCTAGTTTAGGTCCTATCTGTCTGAACGCTCTCAGTTTGTACGTGTCAACAATGAATCTTCCACGCAAACCAAATTTAGCCATGGAGTGCCACAGGGCTCAGTGCTCGGACCTATTTTGTTCACATTATATATGCTTCCGTTAGGCAATATTATAAGGAATCATTCTGTACATTTTCATTGTTATGCGGATGATACTCAACTATATTTATCAATAAAGCCTGATGAAATTAATCATATAAATAAAATTCAAGACTGCCTCAAGGACTTAAAAATGTGGATGACCTTAAACTTTTTGATGTTAAACACGGCCAAAACTGAAGTTATTGTACTTGGCCCAAAGAATCTATGAAAAAAATTATCTAAAGATATACTAACTATGGATGGCATTAATTTGGCCTCCAGTGAGACTGTAAGGAATCTTGGTGTTATATTTGATCAGGATTTATCCTTTAACGCCCACATAAAATCAATTTCAAGGACCGCCTACTTCCATCTACGTAACATTGCAAAAATCAGGCATATCTTGCCTCAAAACGATGCAGAGAAATTAGTCCATGCATTTGTTACTTCAAGGCTGGATTATTGTAACTCCTTATTATCAGGGTGTACCAAGAATTCAGTCAAGTCGCTTCAGCCGATTCAAAATGCTGCAGCTCGTGTACTAACCAGAGTTAGGAAAAGGGACCACATTACTCCTGTGCTGGCTGCCTTACACTGGCTCCCTATAGAAAACCGCAGTGACGCGTCGTAAAACCCGGAAGTAAGTTAGCATTTTTAGCACTTCCGGTTCCTTCGTCAAAAAGCAATGCATTTTCTCCATAGGGTTTTGGAAAATAGCTCGAAATAAGGTCTGTGGTTGACACAAATTTAAGAGATAAATCACGTTTTGTTCTACGACATTAAATACATCAGCAGTGACCCCACTGGTGATTTTTGAAGAATTTACGTGTCTGAAAAACGATGGTTGTTACCGAGTGGCAGAATAGGACTACAGAAATTGTCGAGGCCGTTGTACGTCATTACGCCTAACACGTAAACACTCCCGCTAAGTTTTCCCCCCCCTGTGTTCTGCTTGAAAGCAAGTACCTGCCTATCTTTAGTATCTGTATCTATATCTGACCATTAGAATCTGTATTTTTGAATTTTTTAACACCGTAGTTTTACAAATTATAGAATAATTAATTACCAGTGTTTTCCAATTTTACTCGGCAGTTCGTTTCGTTAGCTAAAGCTAGCGCTACTCAGAGCCCTAGAGAGCTCCATCTCTCTAGGGCTCTGGCGCTACTAGTTAGCTACGCAATGGTTTGTTGCTTTGCTCCGGGTTGCAGCCACAGGTCTTCGCATGAAACGTGCTCGTTCTATCGTTTCCCGGCTAATGTTTTCCAAAGGAGAGTCTGGATTCGTGCCATGAAGTAAGCTGACGTTACATTTTTGTCCATGTCACGGCGAACTTAAATGATGGGTAGTGACTGTATCGCCGTTTTAGAGATGGCGCTGCTGAAAAGACCGCAACATAAGTAAAGATAATGAATAAATCCTATTAAAACCTGTGTGGCTTATATGATAAGTCTAATTAGTACAAGCAGCATAACGTTTCACCATGTAACTAAAGATTGTAGTCAGAGAAATCAGTTTGACATATTGAACTAATAACAAATCACCTCTGGCTGGCAGAGAACTCTCTGCTCCATAGCTTCTCTTGGACGTAAAATTACATGTACATTTTACATTTATATTCAATTTAATATTCCATCCCTCACATACTTTTGTATATATAATAACTTATATTTTGTTTTTCTTGTTATGCTGCTGCAACACAAACATTTCCCAAATTGGGATCAATACAGTAATATCTTATATTAATTAATTAAGAAATGTAACTATTATAATTAGTGTAGCAGCTGACACCTATTTTCAATATGGATTCATCTACCATTTATTTCGTTAGTTCAATTTTCATCTATAAAAATGTCAAAATAGTGAAAATGTTCACGAGACAAAGTGCAAGGTTATATCTTTAGATGTTTTGTTTTAGCCTATGTACTGTATGTCTTAATGCTCTTATATGTGACGGTGTGACTTCCATGAAACTAATATTTTATATCTTCCCAACAGACGAGCTGACAGGAAACCTAACACTCTAACAACCACAACATTGCAAAGGCGAGTAAATGTAAATTAAAAACGATTCACAATTTTTTAATTTCTTCTTCTTTCTTGCAGTGAGTTGAAGCTGACCTTGTACTTGGTGCCAATAAGGATGTTCCTCATTCCTGATTGGAAGAGCCACAAACCTGACTCATGGACCTGCATCTGGGTTGCAGTGGTGAATGCCCTGACGCCCTCACATTCATTCATAGTCCCCCACTGTACAGACAAAACACCATCAAGGGCCTGTTGTTGCCCTAGCACCCTGGCAATAAGGGAAGCAGTCACACGCTTTGACCTCATGACAGCTCCAAAGTTGCTGGCAGTCAACCTTCCTTTCCTGAACAAATGCCAGTTTGGGTTGGTTCGCTGACCAGTGGTAGCCACCTGAATTGCCCTCTGTTGCTCCTCAGACAATGCCATGCTTGCCACAATTGCCTCAGGTCCCTGATGCCCAACAGATTTGAGAATTTCAGGAACAGTAAAGTTTCCAAGCTGTAGTGTTCCTCTTCTGGCTCGGGAGAGAGAAGCCAAGAAATTCCTGAGAATCTGCCCCAGAGTCTGTCCCTCAGCCAGTCACGATCTTCGGAGGTGGGCTCTCTTGTCAGCGGGTTAAATTAGTTATTCGTTGGAGGAAATAGCTCCTCCACTGAATGCGTACGTTTAGCTGCCTTTGGCTTCTTCCACTGACAGGGGGTGTCAGTGCAGCTGAAATTGCGGATGGCAAAGATGCCTAATGCAGCCGCATGACTGCATTTCCATTCTCCACGTGGGCATTCACATTTTGTCGAGAGAATTCCCTCTTCTCCTGTAGATACCTGTGGTGGTGGAATTGTTTTATTATTTAAAATATATTTACATTTGTAATGCCTTCCCAATTATCCCTTTAATTGTTTATAGCCTATACTGTATGTTTATTTCATGGATATTTCTGTGTTTTCTGGTGTGTAATATTTGTAATCTTGGGGCCTCTTCTCTTTAACATCTACATGCTACCACTGGCTCAGATAATGAAGAACAACAAAATAAGTTACCATAGCTATGCAGATGACACACAAATTTACGTAACCATTTCACCAGGAGACTATGCTCCAATTCAAACACTGAGTAAGTGCATTGAACAAATCAATGACTGGATGTGTCCGAACTTTCTCCAATTAAACAAAGATAAAACTGAGGTAATGGTTTTTGGAGCCAAGGCAGAGCGTATAAAAGTTAGCGCTGAGCTTCAGTCTGCAATGTTCAAAGCAACCGATAAAGCCAGAAATCTAGGTGAAGTGATGGACTCTGACCTGCGTTTCAACAGTCACATTAAAACAGTTACTAAATCAACTTACTATCACCTAAAGAACATATCTAGAATTAAAAGACTAATGTCACAGCAGGATTTGGAAAAACTTGTCCATGCTTTTATCTTCAGTAGACTGGACTACTGCAATGGTGTCTTCACAGGTCTCACTAAAAAATCTATTAGAAAGCTGCAGCTAATTCAGAACGCCGCTGCTCGAGTCCTCACTAACACTAAGAAAGTGGAACACATCACTCCTGTTCTGAAGTCTTTACACTGGCTTCCTGTGTGTCAAAGAATAGATTTAAAAAATACTGCTGCTGGTTTATAAAGCTTTGAATGGTTTAGGCCCAAAATACATTTCTGACCTCCTGCTAAATTATGAACCATCCAGATCTCTCGGGTCTTCAGGGACTGGTCAGCTTTCTGTCCCCAGAGTCAGAACTAAACCTGGAGAAGCAGCGTTCAGTTATTATGCTCCAAATATCTGGAACAAACTCCCAGAAACCTGCAGGTCCGCTGCAACTCTGACTACTTTTAAATCCAGGCTGAAGACTTATCTTTTTGTCGCTGCTTTTAATTGAACTATTCACATGTTAAACTGCACTGTAACTTTTATCCATGTATTTTTTCTTTTAATGTTTATTTTATAAGCTTTTCTTTTTAATGAATGATTTTAAATGCCATTTTCTTAATGTCTTTCATTTTTTGTAAAGCACTTTGAATTGCCTTGAAAAGTGCTATATAAATAAACTTGCCTTGCCTAATAAAGATTTCATGTGACACATAAAATGGATTTGTTGATGGGAATTAATGTGAATAAATTAACTCTAGGTTAACGGTACTCTTGCTATCACTACTAACCAACACTATAAACCTTGTCCCTCATGCTAGCCCTGACAACACCGGTAAGCACACCTTCATCTGATAAAGACAGTGATGCCCTGGAATCAGTACAAAGAAAAGGTGCAAGATTCATTTTTGGAGATTATGAATGGGACAGCAGTGTCACAGAAATGCTCAAGCGGTTGAACTGGGTGGAATTAAGTGAAAGGCAGCGATTGGCTCGTTTGGTTCTCTTCTTCAAGATTGTCAATAACATCTCAGCCATTGATGCATCAATGTACCTAGAGCCAGTTAGAAGAAGTGCAACCCGCAAAGCCAACTCTTTGAACTTCGAGCGAATTTTCGCAACTAGTGACACTCTTAAATACTCCTTCTTTCCGAGAACAATCAGAGAGTGGAACTTGCTACCAGAAGAAGCTGTCATCGCAGAAACCGTGGAGTGCTTCCGGCAAATTTTAAGAGACATTTAGCGGGGATCATCCATCCCCCACTGAGCGTGATACCTCTGGGTTAGGGATGCATGTTGTTGGGCATGATTATGGGGTGCTTTGATTCTTCGGGCATAGCAGATTTACTGAGTCGACTTCCAACTCTCAGAACGCCATCCAGCAGCACTGGGTCTCCGAATGGGACTATTACCTTTGACCAGTGTTTTTTCGTTTTTTAGAGCAGAAATCTCTGCCGGGAAACTGCGGCGTTGACAGTAGCGGATGATTTCCATCTCTGATTCGTTTAAGTCCTCCACAGTAAGGAGCCCCATGCTTAAGGTGCCTTCATACTGCTGCGTTTTCTTTTTGGCCCTTTGCCCGTTTGAATCTTCGTCGTCTTTGTGGATACGCACCTCCAATTCTTGACGTCTTTTACCTAGAATCAGGAGACCTTTTCTTAGTCTGAGCATCCATGCGATGGCTCTTTTCAGACGATACCAGCTTGAATAGTAGCGCATTAGCTTGTCCAATGCGTCCATGCCTTCAACAACATCTATACGGTGCATGAAGACAGGTTTTCTCACCTCATTGTCCTCCTCGGGGAGTTTCACACTGTCCTGTTTTCAGGCCATTTGTAGTCTGGGTCTTTTAGGATCGCTGGTCCTTCCATCCAACTCTGTCTGGCCACAACCTGCTCTGCTGTGATACCACGAGAGGCACAGTCAGCTGGATTTTCTGCGGTGTTGATGTACCTCCATTGATCCACCTTTGTTTCTTCATGTATTACAGCAACCCTATTGGCCACGAAGGTCTTTAGATGTAGGGCCTCATTTGCTATGTACTTCAAGACTGCAGTACTGTCGATCCAAAACACTGATTCTTGTAGTTCTAACTGGAGCTCCTTTCTGAGCAGTCTGTCCATCTTTACAGCTAGTAGGGCAAGGAATCCTAGTGGGTCATAGATGGAGCTTACCACTGACAACACTCCTCTTCTTGTGGCTGCTCTCAGGCTGATGTTGACTCTGAATGAATCTGATTCTATGCACCAAAGGACGCCGAGTGCTCTTTCGACAGGTAGTAGTCTCCTGGTTTAAGCTCACCAGTGCACTTGAAACTGCTGTGTTGTCTGACCTGGCCACCTTTTGGCTTTCTGCACGTGCATGATTGGAAACATTGTCGTTTTTGTGAATGTGCAGCAAGCTTGGGTGTCTTTCTGAACATGTTTGGCATGTCATTCTCTTTTTGCAGTCTTTACTCACGTGCCCTTTAACTAGGCATCCAAAACATAGTCCAGATTTCCATATAAAATCCACCTTGTCTTTATGAGGTTTTTCTGCAATCTGATGGCACTCCAATAGTACGTGGTCCTTTTTGCAGAACAAACATGGCTTCATGAAGGCAACATTACTTGACGTCCTGCTATTTACTGTCAGTGGTTTGCAATTATCTTCCTCTGTTGATGTGGCCACACTGGTTGCAAAGATGCTTCCTTTAATCCTTTCACTCCTGGTATTTTTCTCCATTTGTAAAACGTTCCTGCTTTTCGCTTCGGCAGCAGATCCCTGCAGGTCACCAAAGAGAGGGTCAGCCAGGATTTTGGCTTGTTTATCCACAAAGTCGACCAAGTCTTTGAATCTCACTCTTCTCTGGCTCCTTTCTTGGATCTTGAATGCCAGCACTTTCCATCTTTCTATGAATTTATAGGGTAACTTCGAGACGATAACTGTCATATTTGTAGGGTTATCCAGCTCCTCCATGTAATTCACATCCTCCAGGGCGTTTCTGCAATTTAAAAGGAATAGGGAAAACTTGTTGAGTGCTTGTGAGTCCTCTGGTTTTATTTGCGGCCATTTTAGCACCTTTTCCATCAAAGCGGTGGCAATCTTCAGTGGGTTGGCGTAGCGGTCTTCCAACATGTCCATGGCTCTCTGAAAACCACGGTCGGGGGGCATATGCTGGCAGCTTTTTACAATGTCTTTGGGATCACCTCTTGTATACTGTTCCAGGAAGTACATCTTATCTGCAGCATTGTCTGTTCTGGAGCTGACTGTGTGTTGGAATGCCTTAAGAAAAGATCTGAAGTCGAGCAAGTCACCATAAAAAACAGGAATATCACGCTGTGGGAGAAGGGCGAGCTGCTGATATTTAACAAGCATTTCTGTTATATCAGTCTGCTTCTTGATTACTTTGCATATGTCCTTTTCATAGTCACTTTGTCGCTGATGTGCCCCACTGGCTAATGTACTTGAGTCCAGAGCCTTTGGTACTTTAGGTCTAGCTCCAGGTGCTGAAATAGACTGATGGGTTTACATGACTGCTTGGGATTAGTGGATGGCTGTGTCCTGCTTGCTCTTGTGCGTCTTCTTTCTGCCGTGTGTTTGCATTGTCCAAAAACGTGTTCATTGCATCACTCTTATCCTGTGCGTCATACTCTTCATACATTTTAATTTTAGCATTTGACACTGCTAAAGCTGTTTTCATTTTCAGCTCTTCTTTCTCAGCCCGAAGATGTGCCTCCTTAACTGCCAAGGCTTGACTTTGCTTTAGCGAGGCAGCCTTGGCTTCCAAAGCTGCACGCTTTACTTCCTCTCTTAATTGTGCTGAGGATGCTGTTGAAGCGGATGAAGCCCTGCTTGCTCTACTGGATCTTGACACCACAGATACACTGTCCAAATGAGAAACCTCATCAATGCAGGCTTGTGGTATTTCTTTGCAATGCTCCTCACAATTAATCCACACATCAGATTCTTTAATAAAGTCCTGAAACCTCTGAGATTTAGGCTCAAACCAGCTCTCTTGATCATGGCTCTTTTCTTCTTCGTCCATAAAAAGCACAACTGAGCAGTTACAGTCTTTAAACTCTTCAAAGATTACCTTGAAAAGTCTCATCTTTGAGATAACTTCCATCAAGTTACAGGTGTTGCCCATTAAAAGCTCAACTTCATTCATTTTGGCAGTGAGTTGTCTTAATTTACCTCTCCTTGCATTGATGCAGAGCTGTAAAAATAAAATAAAAATAGCCTTACTGTTGCATTTAACTCTATATTAGATTCTGTTGGTTTCTGTCAGAGTGTAAATAAACCAACCCATTGCTATAATCACACTCTCGACCTTGTTCTGACTTATGGTATTGAAATTGAGCAACTATTAGTCGAACCGCATAATCCTGCTTTATCCGACCATTTCTTAGTAACTTTTGAAGTACTGTTACTAGACTACAAAGCATTAGTCAAAAGCTCTTGCAGCAGAAACCTATCTGTTAGTGCTATAGCGACATTTAAGGAAGAGATTCCACCAATACTTAACTCGATAGCATGTCTGCATGTAGGGGAGGAAACTTATACAAAATGTACACCACCCCAAATTGATCATGTTGTTGATAGTGCTATAGATGCGCTGCGAATAAAATTAGACTCTGTTGCTCCTTTGAAAAAGAAGAAAATAAAACAACATAGATTAGCTCCATGGCATAATGCCGAAACCCGCAAAATAAAGCAAAAGTCTAGACAACTTGAAAGGATATGGCGTTCCACTAAACTTGAAGAATCTCGTTTAATTTGGCATATTACTCTCAATGAATATAAGAAAGCACTGCGTAAAGCGAGAGCAGCCTACTACTCTTCATTAATAGATGAGAATAAGAATAATGCAAGATTTCTTTTCAGCACTGTAGCCAGGCTGACAGAGAGCCACAGCTCGATTGAGCCTTCTATTCTCATAGCACTCGGTAGCAATGATTTTATGTGCTTTTTTAACGATAAAATTGTTACTCTTAGAAACAAAATTAATGACCTCTTGCCTTTGACCAGTATAGTGTTATCAACAGCTCCCGGAAACGTAAGTTCTAATATTACACTAGATAGGAAACTAGAATGCTTTTCAGCCATAAGCCTTGAACAATTAAATTCAATGATTCTCTCTTCTAAACCATCAACGTGCATGTTAGACCCAATTCCAACTAAGCTGTTGAAGGAAGTTTTTCCATTAATTAGCACTTCTTTATTAAATATTATGAATATGTCTTTATTATCAGGCTATGTTCCACAATCATTCAAAGTAGCAGTGATAAAACCGCTTCTTAAAAAGCACAACCTCGATCCAGAGGTTTTAGCCAACTATAGACCTATTTCTAATCTTCCGTTCCTCTCAAAAATTCTTGAGAAAGCGGTCGCAAAACAGTTGTGTGATTACTTAAAAAACAATGATTTATTTGAAGACTTTCAGTCTGGCTTTAGAACACATCATAGCACAGAGACAGCTCTGGTTAAAGTCACAAATGATATTCTAATAGCCTCAGACAAGGGACTTGTCTCTATTCTTGTCTTGCTCGATCTCAGTGCTGCATTTGATACTATCGACCATGATATCCTATTGCAAAGACTAGAGCACTTAGTTGGCATACAGGGAACTGCTTTAGGCTGGTTTAGGTCCTATCTATCTGAACGCTCTCAGTTTGTACGTGTTAACGATGAATCTTCCACGCAAACCAAAGTTAGCCATGGAGTGCCACAGGGCTCAGTGCTCGGACCTATTTTGTTCACATTATATATGCTTCCGTTAGGCAATATTATAAGGAATCATTCTATAAACTTTCATTGTTATGCGGATGATACTCAACTATATTTGTCAATCAAGCCTGATGAAATTAATCATCTAAATAAAATTCAAGACTGCCTTAAGGACTTAAAAACGTGGATGACCTTAAACTTTTTGATGTTAAACACGACCAAAACTGAAGTTATTGTACTTGGCCCAAAGAATCTACGAAACAAATTATCTAAAGATATACTAACTATGGATGGCATTAATTTGGCCTCCAGTGAGACTGTAAGGAATCTTGGTGTTATATTTGATCAGGATTTATCCTTTAACGCCCACATAAAATCAATTTCAAGGACCGCCTACTTCCATCTACGTAACATTATAAAAATCAGGCATATCTTGCCTCAAAACGATGCAGAGAAACTAGTCCATGCATTTGTTACTTCTAGGCTGGATTATTGTAACTATTTATTATCAGGGAGTACCAAGAAGTCAATCAAGTCGCTTCAGCTGATTCAAAATGCTGGGGCTCGTGTACTAACCAGAGTTAGGAAAAGAGACCACATTACTCCTGTTCTGGCTGCCTTACACTGGCTCCCTATAGAACACAGGATAGAATTTCAAATTCTTCTTCTCGCCTACAAAGCCCTTAATGGGCAGGCGCCATCTTACCTTAAAGAACTCATTATACCCTACTGTCCTACTAGGGCATTGCGTTCCAAGAATGCAGGGTTGTTGGTTGTTCCTAGAATCTCTAAAAGTACAATGGGAGCCAGAGCCTTTTCTTATCAAGCTCCACATTTGTGGAATCAGCTTCCAGTTTGTGTTCGGGCGGCAGACACCCTATCCGTTTTTAAGAGTGCGCTTAAGACCTTCCTTTTTGATAAAGCTTATAGTTAGGGCTGATTAGATTCAGCACCTAGTTTTGCTGATATAGGCTTAGTTTGTCGGGGGACATCTTACTTCTTCCTTCTCTCTGTCTATACCTGTGTACTCTCATGTTCCGATTAACCCAGCTTCCCCAAATGTCTTTCTTTTGGTGTCTATATACGCTGGGATCCGGAGTCATGGATGATCCTGCGGTCCTGGATCGCGAATGCTGGATCTTGAGTCGTGGCTGTGGTCCTGGATCATAAGTCCTGGATGGATATCCTCGTGGATTCATCTTCCTATTATACACACATGCATTTCCAAACATCTGGACTACCTATGCTGCAAATGTATTATCTTTTCAATTTACACACGGCATCTATTGCACGTCTGTCCGTCCTGGGAGAGGGATCCCTCCTCTGCTGCTCTCCCTGAGGTTTCTCCCATTTTTCCCTTTAAACTGGGTTTTCTTTGGAAGTTTTTCCTTGTACGATGTGAGGGTCTAAGGACAGAGGGTGTCGTATTGTCATACTGATATTCTGTACACACTGTGAAGACCACTGAGACAAATGTAACATTTGTGATATTGGGCTATATAAATAAACATTGATTGATTGATTGATTGACTGTAGCCGCTGCTCCATGGCCTTTTCTGTTGGTTTTGCTGCCCTCTTGTGGGCGTCGACCTTAAACGCACCCTCAGTGGCGCTGTCCTCCGACATTATTCAGCTGGTTTGGCTGAACAAAAGACAACAGCTGTTTTACCAATATTCAAAAAATCAGATACCTTGCTCGTTCCATTCAGGTGCTTTATTGAGAGGTTCAATAGATCAGCTGGTGGCCCACTGCCGACGTGCAACATTTGCACGGTATTTAAACAAATAAACAAACAAGATCCATTGGTCATACGGATGTGTGCGGTCAAAAACTTTTTCCAACTGCCTCTCTAGACTTCCTGCTGCGTCATGCTGGCAGCGTCATTTATACCTGAGCACGCCCCTACCAGCTCCATATAGATAGAAGAGTTACGACAACGGAAGTCCAAAAACGGTTATCGTCACGTGGTTCATGTAGACGAGGATCGTTCCCCGGAAGTTCATGGCGGGCAATATGAATGCATTGATAACAGGAGATAGAACTACGATTTTTGGTAATTATTAGTGAATAAAGGTTTTGATTTGCAATATTTATACAACAAATCGATATGTGTATGTATTTACATCAATATGTTTTAAAAAATAAAATCGAATTTGCTAATATTAAGTGATAATATTAGGATTAGTGTGAACAACTAGTTTACATGTTAGGCTAACAGTGCCTTGGTTAAAGAGCCTGTTGCTGTTTATTTATAGCTTTGAATTCTTTCAAACGAATATTATCTTCTTAAACTTGTATGGTAGTCAGGAGCATCACTTTCTAAAGTTTATTGATACATTTAGAGGGAGGGGATCTAAAGTAATGCTTTAAAATTCAGATTGGATTCATTTCTACCATTTTCTTAAATTCATGGTAGTTTCAGTAATCCCCTGGTAATTGAGGACACAAGTTATCTAAATGACTAATGTCATCTTTATGGCTTTCAGAAAGGACAGAAGACCGACAGGTGACTATCAAAGGACTAGCAGCAGCAGCATGATGATGTTAAATGTGTTGTTTTAGGAACATCCATTGCAAATACATGGAATTCAATAAACATTGAATAGCATATCATGCAGTTTGTCGGTGCCTTTTCCTCCGTGTTGTCCTGGTTTGCTGTGCTGCCTCCTAGTCGCCACCATGGTTTGCTGTGCTGCCTGGGGATGCTCAAATCGCTCAGAGAAAGGAGTACGAAAGTACGGCTTCCCCACTGACACAGAACGAAGGAAAAAATGGCTGGCTCAAGTCAGCAGGAGCAATTTCACGACCAACAGCAACAAAATATGTGATGTAATCATATACAAACACTGCATTTGCACTTTTTCACAAAACGAAAACCACACCATTGGGAAAGCTTAATGTTTTGTTTAATACAAAAAAACAGGGAAAGGCTTGAGAGTTGAGACTCAGGGTGCAGGGTGAGGGTCTCAGTGCAGGTATTCAGGCTCCATTGAATCCCCCTCTGGTTCTTGTGCTGAAAGAGGGAGTAACAGACAGGAGAAAGGGTTATACACACACAGCACACCTATTGGATGGGAAATGCCTTGGGGAGATAAGGTGTTTACTTATATAAAACAGTAGTATTAAACTTACCTTGTGTTTTCACTCTCACTTAAGTCCCTCTCCCTTTGCCATCAATCCAAAATCAGCTGAGCTGCAACATTATACAGACAGGTAATAATCAACAGAATCACAAGGACACAATATGGCTCTGCTAAAACACTCACTCTTACACGCACCAAAGTTATATTTATCTAATATTTAACTCCCTCCACCCCCGCATACAATCCCGTTTAGAAGCCCCTCTTCTCTAATTCAACATGTTGGACGAAATGACATTAAGAGAACGGAATTTACAATTAACAGGCTGTTTAACGTGTGTTGCTAATTTGCTTCGGTATGCTAGCTTAATCTGTTATCTGTAAACGTTCCCTAAATCTACTAATTTAGGGATAATCCACTGACATCCTTTAATACACATGTTCATTTGAATCAGATGTACTGATAATATCCGCAATATAAATCTTTAAACTTCTTCTTACCTTTAAAAGTCCGTCACGAACGGTCTATTATGCTGCAACTCCACAGCTCTGCCAGCCTTGGCGCTAACTTCCGGGGAACGATTGAGAGGCTCCATGATCCGCCATTGCTGTAAAAAAGTGGTCCATTGGAGTGAACGGCGATGTCGTAACTCTTCTATTAAATGGCTCTGGCCCCTACTATTGCTTTGTATAAATAATAACAAAACATAAACTAGAGCTGTCCATAAGCAAGATGACACGTTACAAAAACAGTATAATAATAATTATTCAGCTCATTTAAGTTAAATTAAAGAATATTCAATTGGCTCACAAAACCATAATTAATTACCATAAAATAATGTGCCTAAATGACTCTTACAGACGGGTCTCAGTTGGTTTGGTGTCCTCTGCTTACTTTTAATACTTGTAAATACAACTGTTGGCCCGTAATTTCAATTCCCCATTTCAGCGACCAGAGAGAGAGGGGGGGATATATCCAGTCTCTGATTGTGTTACGTTATTATGAGAGTGCTCTACTTGTTTGATTCTGAAATTGTATATATTTATATAAATATATGTGTGTGTATATATGTCCGCATATGTAGCCTGTTATTGTCTCATTATACCGCACTGTCAATGAATTAAAAGTAAATATATAAGTTGTCAAGAACACATCTGTCTTATTATACATCCATGGTGTCGGTTATAGCTCCTCCAGAGAGCCTCTGTTTGTAGATGTATGTGCATTAATGAATAAGGCAACTCAGGCTGTGTCTCAACGCCGTGTATTCACATTAAGCAGGCAATCATACAACTGAGGTATATTCACGTGAGGCAGATATATCTATAACACAGGCACAATACGTCCACAGGGTGGAGCTGCAACCTAGCCTAAACCACCCTGTAACATCTCCCTTCCTTTTGTTAAGTAACAACACAGGATCAATACTGCCATTAAACTGTTGACCTTCAATCAGAACATTAATCAAATGATTTCAACAACAAATAGTGCACATAGCAGAGACACTTCAATAATAGCCGGATCCGAACACATCAGCAATAAACTCAGAACAATCAATCACATTTGTTTTACAATCTCTCCACTTCCTTTTTTTCTTTTTTTTTTCCAATCTTTATCTTCCATGTGTGTTTGAGTGCGCACAGTCCAAGTGTGTGTGTGTGTGTGTGTGTGTGTGTGTGTGTGTGTGTGTGTGTGTGTGTGTGTGTGTGTGTGTGTGGTGTGGTGTGTGTGTGTGTGTGTGTGTGTGTGTGTGTGTGTGTGTGTGTGTGTGTGTGTGTGTGTGTGGTGTGTGTGTGTGTGTGTGTGTGTGTGTGTGTGTGTGTGTGTGTGTGCGTGACCTAGAGGTCAAGTCTGTCAGGAGGTCTAATCAGCCGAGATGGCCCGGCCCTGTAACTCACGGCATGGTGTATCCCCAGTCTGCGGGGAAGAGCGCGACGACCCCGGGGTTGATGGCCTTGGAGACTCCTCGGGGACGCCAACGACCTCTCTGGCGCTCCCCCCACTCGCAGGCTGCTCCGGGGCCGATTCTGGGAGAACTGACGGCTGGAGAAGGGCCGCCTCTGCTGGTCGAAGATCAACCCTGTTGCGCCGATACGTGGTCCCCTCCACACCGACCAGATAGGACCGGAGTCCCAACTGCTGAAGGCACACACCTCTCCTCCATCTGCCCGTCCTGTCTCCTGGGAGTGGCTTCATCCGTATGGGCTGGCCGACGTTCAGCTCCGGCAGATCCTTGGCTGATCTGTCATATGTCAGCTTTGCTGCTTGATGTTTCATTTTCAGCTTGTCAGGAACACCCATGACGACCTGAGGCACCAGTAGCTGGTCGGCCACAGGGAGAAGGGTTCTCAGTCTCCGCGACATAAGCTGCTGTGCTGGGCTGCAATGCATACCCTCAGTGGGCGTATTTCTCCAATGCAATATGGCCCTCCAGGGGTCCTCTTTGGCATGGTCTGCCCTTCTGCACAGGCTCTTTACAATTTCCGTTAGCCTTTGGGTGCCTCGGTGAGGACATGACATGCTCAAAACCCCACTCTCTCGCAAACGTCCGGAACTCTCCACCGGCAAACTGGCCTCCACCATCAGAAATGGCCCTGTCTGGGACACCGTAGCGTGCAAACTGTGCCTTGCATCTACGGATCGTGGTGTCCGCTGATAGGTCAGGGAGGAGGTCGATCTCCCAAAAGTCAGAATAATGGTCCACCACGAGTAAGAAGTTCTGTGCTGCGTAGCTGTACAGATCCATGCTTACTAGCTGCCAGGGACGTGTGGGGAGCGGGTGTGACATCATAGTCTCTTTCTGTTGTTCGTGTGCATACTCATTGCACACAGAGCACTTTTGCACATAATCCTTGACTTCCCCTTGCATACCGGGCCAGTAAAGTGTATCACGGGCCTGCCTGTAGCACGCCTCGCCCCCCACGTGGTTGTAGTGGATCCGTCTCAGCATTTCCGGGCGCATAGCTTTTGGAATGATGACGCGCTGACTCCTGAAGAGCACGCCATCCTGGGCACTTATCTCATCTCTGATGGCCCAGTAGTCCCTGACGGCAACAGGGGTCTCCTCTTTGTGTCCTGGCCATCCCTCCAGCACGACAGACTTAAGTGTTTGAAGACACACATCCTCCTGAGTGTGTGTCCGAATCTGTGTCAGGCGTTGGCTGCTGACATTTAAATAGTCTGCCTGCTGAATGGCCGCCGTGTCACCCTGCTCCTGCTGCATGCTGCAGACCATTTCACGTTGGTACAGTGTGTCTGTTCTCTGTGGCGGGGTGGTGGCTCTGCTGAGCGTGTCACTTATGTACATCTCAGGGCCTGGCTTGTATACCACAGCAAGGCAGTAGTTCTGAAGTGTGAGGAGCATGCTCTGAAGGCGCTTTGGCGCACTGAGGAGGGGCTTGGTGAAGATGGACACCAGCGGGCGGTGGTCGGTCTCTGCAGTCACATCACTCCTCCCATATAGATAGTAGTGGAAGCGTTGGCAGGCGAATACAATACTCAGGCACTCCTTTTCAATCTGTGCGTAATTTTGCTCTGTTTGGGTCAATGCCCGGGAGGCCAATGCGACAGGCTGTCCCCCTTGAAGCAAGCAGCAGCCCAGACCCGCCTGACTGGAGTCGCTCTGTACGGTGACTGGCTTGCGGACGTCATAGTACCTTAGGACTGGCACCGCCGTGACCAGTGCCTTGATTTCCTTCATGGCGGCATCATGTTTGGGCAGCCAGTGCCACATCACATCCTTGTCCAGCAGTCTCCTCAGCGGCTCACATACCGCTGACAAGCGTGGCATGAATCTGGACAGATAGTTCACAAATCCGACACACCGCTGGACCCCTTTTGCATCTGTGGGGTTTGGCATGTCCAGAACCGCCCTGACTTTTTCAGGGTCAGCCTTGAGGCCCTCCGCGGACAGTATGTGGCCGTGGAAGCGGACCTCCTTCACTCGGAACTGCAGCTTTTTCAGGCCCAGTCTCAGTTTTACTTCCCTGCATCTGTCCATCAGAGCGATGAGGTTTGTGTCATGGTCGCGATTGGCCTCATCCTCTGTGTCCCCACAGCCGACTATAAGGATGTCATCGGCTATGGGCTCAATCCCTGTCAAGCCGGCCAGCAGCTCATGCTGCTTCCTTTGATACAGCTCCGGGGCAACTGACACACCGAAAGGGAGTTTCAGCCAGCGTTTCCTACCCCACGGTGTCCAGAATGTTGTCATCAGGCTGCTTTCTTCATCCAAGCGGCACTGCAGGAATGCATCACGTGCATCCACCAGGGTGAATATACGTGCCTTTGGCAGCTTATACAACACGTCATCTAAAGTGGGCATAAGGTAGTGGGACCGTTTCAGAGCACGGTTGAGAGCCTTCGGGTCAATGCATAGTCTCAATTTGTCTGGCTTTTTCACTATGACTAGATTGCTAATCCAGTCCGTGGGTTGAGTGACTGTGGTCAAGTGTCCCTCCTCTTCATATCGATCAAGCTGAGCCTTAACAGCTGCCTTGAGGGCCACTGGAACATTCCTGGGAGCACACTGCACCGGTGCCACAGTGCTGTCCAGCTCAAAGTTAATATCACCGGGCAGAGACTCAACAGGGCTGGTGAACACGTCGTGGTAGGTGCTGACCAGACACTCCTTGGTCAGGTCTCCCTTCCTGCAGTGCTCCACCTTATTCAGCTCCTCAGGAATGGTGAAGCGTATCAGACCAAGTCTCTCACATGTCTCACCCGAAAGCAAGGGCCTCTGGCCAGTATGCACAATCTCAAAGTCCAGTCTGTGCGTCTTACCCCTAATGACGCATTGTGTGCTGTACACCCCTAGTGAGCTCATCCACTCACTGTTGTATAGTTTTAATCTGGTGAGACTCTTCAGAAGAGGGGTTCTAGGCGCCAGTGTCGTCTTATCCTTGATGCTCATCACATTGCAAGTGGCTCCAGAGTCGAGCTGGCACCTCTGAACCCCACTTTGCAGTGGCAGGTTGACAAACCACTTTTTACCTCGAGTGTTCACAGCCCCCACGCTCTCCGCTGTGTACACGTCTCTCTCATCGCTGTCCTCCAGTTCCCCTGGCAACGGGTCATCCACAGCATTCAACTGACGTGCCTGCTGGCCTCTTTTCATGCATACTTTTGCAAAATGGTTAGCAGTGCCACACGAGCGGCACGATTTACCAAAAGCAGGGCACAGGTCCCGCCCACGCTTGTGCCGTGTGCCACAGTACTTGCATTCACCAGCGTCTCTCATGCTCTGTGGTTGTGCAGATGTGTTGGTGGACTCGGATGGCCTGCTGCCAGACCTCCGTCCATATCGCTGTCCTTGTGTGGCATTAATGCTGTCCCCAGGTCCAGAGCTGCCCAGTGACATGGTTTTTAACTTGCTGTCCATGACCTCGGCTGCACGGCAAATTTTAATGGCCTCGTCCAATTTAAGGTCCTTTTCCCTTAGTAAGCGACGTCTAGCACCCTCGTCAGTTATCCCGAGAACAAGCCTGTCCCTTATGAGTTCATCTTTTATAGCTCCATATTCACAAGAGGCAGCCTTTTCCCTCAGCCTGGTAGCAAACGCATCCAAGAGCTCTCCATCCTCTTGTTTAAGGTTGCCAAAAACGTACCTCTCAAAGATTACGTTCTTTGCGGGTGTGAAGTATTGCTCCAGTGCCACCAGTATAGCACCCGCATCTTTTTGTTGGTCCGCGGTGAGTCCCAGGTTGTGTTTGTAAACATGTCGGCAGTCGTTCCCCATTAGCCTCCTGAGCGCAGCTGCTTGTACCGACTTTACTTTCTCGCTGAGCCCGGTCGCAAGCAGATAATCCTCAAATTCTGCTCGAAAGCTCACCCAGTTGCCGTGGATGTCCCCCGCCATCTTCATAGGCTCCGGAGGTGGGATGCTGGATGCCATTGTTCCAACGTGACGCTAATGCTAACAGGCTAACTGAAACTGCTAAACCTCACCAAAACAAATAAACGCACTCTGTCTCAGCGACGGACAGTAGCATGCAATCCACAGCTGGGTCCTATTTGAGCTTCTGACACCATGTTTGTAGATGTATGTGCATTAATGAATAAGGCAACTCAGGCTGTGTCTCAACGCCGTGTATTCACATTAAGCAGGCAATCATACAACTGAGGTATATTCACGTGAGGCAGATATATCTATAACACAGGCACGATACGTCCACAGGGTGGAGCTGCAACCTAGCCTAAACCACCCTGTAACAGCCTCCTCGATGCTCTATGCTCGGTCCTCGAAGTGCATTTAGATCAGGGGTCTCCAACACGTCGATCGCGAGATTTTTTTTTATTTTAGAATTGTTTCTGTCACACGAATATAAAATTGGTCGGTGACGCAGAGATCAAGGAACAGACGTAACAGCGGCTGGGCGACACGCCGACACCACACACGGACCAACGGCAGAACCAACGGCAGAATGACCCGCTCTGAATCAGGCCGCGTCGCTGCGGCTCAGAGACACACAGGGAGGGATTTGTGTTTTTGAAAAACACTCGTTATCGTAATGTCAGGTTTTTGGTCGATTTAATCAAGTCTTGGATTGCAGAGTATGAATGTCCTCTTGCTATTTTCAGTTGATAAATACGCGTGTACAGTTTGTGAAGGCAGGAGGAAAGCTTCCGCGATCACCGTCTCCTCTCCGTTCCTCCAAGCCCCGCCCCCTCCTGAAAATAATGAGTGACAGGCTGACAGTGATCCGATAGAAACTTTATTATTCACTTAATCACTGAGATATAATGAAGCTAACTTAATCTCATACATTCATGGGATTCATGTAACAGTAAGACAGAGAATGTAAGTGTGCACCCACATGCACTATTTTTGTTTTTATAATGCTGTTGTAAATACTCCTGTTGTGTTCAGACTCAAGTCATGTGTGTGATGCCACATTCAGGACATTCAGTGTCCTTTTTTTAACAGAAGACCGTTGCTAGAAGCTGCAGCTAGACTGCAGCTGTATTAGTTTTTTGTTTTTGAGGATGGAAAAATGTCACACACAGATATAGGGAGACTAGACCTACAATTGATTAATTATGGTTTATAATTTCATGTCAACACGAAGAAGAAGAAAAGATGGCTGCACTGTTCAGTAGGGCTGTGCATCTTCACTGGTCTCACGATTCGATTCGATTACGATTATCCTGTCAACGATTCGATTCGGTTCGATATCCCGGTGCATCACGGTGCATCACGATTCATACCAATGCGTTGCATCCTCAATTTTCTATATTACTGCACATGGCTTATTTTTCATCAATGCAAACATGCAGTAAATACATATGAACTCTCTTTTTATTATTTAGAAAGTGCTTCAGAAATCAATAACATAAATGTCTTGACATTCATTTATAAACCAAAATAAATTAATTGTATAGGTCTAGCCTCCCTATATCTGTGTGTGAAGTTGTTCCATCCTCAAAAACAAAAAGCTAATGCTTCTGCAGTCTAGCTGCAGCTTCTAGCAACGGTCTTCTGTTAAAAAAGGACACTGAATGTCCTGAATGTGGCATCACACACATGACTTGAGTCTGAACACAACAGGAGTATTTACAACAGCATTATAAAAACAAAAATAGTGCATGTGGGTGCACACTTACATTCTCTGTCTTACTGTTACATGTATGAACACAGCAGACAACAGGAGTATTTACAACAGCATATACAAACACAAATAGTGTTCAGTGTCAATCCTGTGGAGTTGGAGGTTATAAATCTCCAAAATCATGTTCAGCTTAAGTCTCAGCAAAACTCACAACATTTCTGGAGCCTTGTATATGCCCAGAAAACGATAAGAACATTCACCAAGCAGCACTGAACATGTCTGCTTTATTTGGTTCTGTATACATCCCTTTGTGAAGCAGCTTTTTCTGGCATGAATGAAATCTAAATACAGAACAGGACCGACTGATGAACCAACACATCCTCACTCCCAGGTCGGCCTATGTTGACGTTATGTCAAGTCCCCTGCCGGCTTTTTCCAACGCAAGGGGGGGGGCCTTAGCGTCCATTTTCAACGCAAGGGGGGGGGCCTTAGCGTCCATTTTCAACGCAAGGGGGGGGGGCCTTAGCGTCCATTTTCAGCTTTCCGGGATGTCCATGTGCTTCTATGGACGCTCATGGAAGCGGCATTCATTTGTGTCGACTGCCCTTAAAGGCAATGTGAGCGTCCATTCTCATTGGATAGCGGAGAATTGTACACCCGGAAGTAAATATTCCCCTTACTGACGATTGATTTTACAGTGATATCTGCACTACTCATCGACTAAAAAACACCAGATTATCCTTGTTAATTACACAACATTGATTGGTTTAAATTGTGTGCAATGCTTTGTATTTTTCCCCTTCGATTCGGAGAAACAAATCTTTTTTCGGAGTAAATGATGGCAGAAGACACTACACTACCCAGAATCCCCAGCTATCATTTCTCCCTGCAGAAAAAGAAAACATGGCCGAACTTCGTTTTATTCTGGGTGTAAAATGCCTATTTTAAAGTTAGTTTGGCTATTAAAATGCGTTTTGATGTCATTTGATGCGAGAAATATGAGTTGTTATTTCAGATTATGTGTGCAGTGGATGTACATGATCTTTAGTTTGCTAGTTATTACGAAGATTACTTCAGGAAATTGCGTCCAACGTTTTCATTGTTACCAAGGTGGTTGCTAGGGACGCTGCTATCGATATTATTTCTGTTATGTTGTGTAACTGTTTAATGGTGTTATCTTTATTGCTACCCCCTTCCCCGTCAATGTATAGTGTTGGTCCACAGCGCAAACATATTAGTTAACAAAATCCGCATCTAAAGATACGTTATTTCCCCCTGTGCAATTCCAGTCTCACATCTCACAGCACATCGTCATTAACAAATACCGGAAACAGACCGAAAACGTTTAAAGAAAAATAAAATAATACCTTATTCCGAGTGTGCTTGCATTTCTCTTTGAAAGTCATCACATAACGGCATTGTAATACACGGTTCGGCTGCATTAAATATTACATATCTGCCGTAGTTCTGTATTTATAGAGCCCTGATGAGAAGACAAACATGAGGAACTGAAAACGTGACGTGGATCATAAATATATCAGCCATTAAACAACATCTTACATTTCTTTTCACACAATACGTCTCTTTGCCGTATCAACACTAATTCGGCTCACTTTTATATTTGATCCAATTGGTAGATAGGCTGTATTTACACCATAAAGGTGCACAGATGATATAAAGAGACACCTGGTGGTTAAAGCATGTTATTGAATTTCATTATTTTTATTATTAGATATTAATAGGATCCCTATAAAGTATATTCATTACTCGTTATTCTCTACTAATAATTAATTAAAGACTGTATATAATGACTATTTTGCACATCCCGTTCAAGATTTCAAGATTTTCTAAGGTTTATTGACAGATCATATAGGCCTACACAACTATGGTGTAGTTCTGCACTGAATGAAAAACTTGGGTCGCAGGTTCCTCAATAGTGCATTACAAGACATCTATCAATATTTGTGCATACCTCCAGCAATGTTAACTATGTTGAAGCACTTATTTTAACTGATATTATACATAATGTATTATGCTCTTATAAGATGTATGCAGATATTTCATCTCCGGCCTTGTCAGGTATTGAACAATCAATAAATAAAGAACACAGAATTGTTAAATATAAAACACAGAATTTGTGTGATTATACTAAATGATTTTCAAATAAACACCACTGCAGATTTAACTGTTACACATGCTGATGTAACGCAAATGTTCCAACTTGGGATCAATAAAGTATATCTTATCTTAAGCTGATCGATGGCTACTGCCATATTTGCAAAATGTGCCTATGAACCTTGACAAGTGCATGTTTCAGGCTTATCAATTAATGTAATGTAATGTAATGTTATCAATTAACAACAGGAGGGGTCACAAACATAAGTCCAGCTGTTAAATAAAGCTCTTCTGAGCTTAGCTGGCGTGTGGGTATATATATTAATACTGCCCATTATGGGCACCAGCAATTTTCACCCATTTATTAATTATATGTTTTAAATGTGAGTGTTTCCTGTCCCCTAAACCTCCAGGGATGTACACAGTTTAATACTGGCAACTTCTTATTATGGGAAATACGAAAACGTCTTTTAAAACTACAACTCCCAGTAGAGACGTGCCATAGAGAACATGTTGCGAAACAGAATAGCCAGCATGTGTAGTTCTGGGGACGGGGTGGGGGAGGGGGGGGGGGACGCGGTGGACCCGTTCAAATCCAGTTTTGAACAGTCTGCCATGGTTCCATCCCATTTCAAGTGCTGTTCGAGGCTCGGTAACCCTCGGAGCACACTCTCCAATCACAGAGCTTGAGGACTATCACGGGGTTTGTCAAACAGAGCACATGGTGTAGTCCAAACGATAGCTGGGGATTCTGGGTAGTGTAGTGTCTTCATTGCCTTTAAGGGCAGTTGACACAAACGAATGCCGTGCTTCCATGAGCGTCCATAGAAGCACATGGACATCCCGGAAAGCTGAAAATGGACGCTAAGGGCCCCCCCCTTGCGTTGAAAATGGACGCTAAGGCCCCCCCCCCCCTCGCGTTGAAAATGGACGCTAAGGCCCCCCCCCTTGCGTTGGAAAAAGCCGGCAGGGGACTTGACATAACGTCAACATAGGCCGACCTGGGAGTGAGGATGTGTTGGATGAACATGTAAATGACTCTATTAGTGAACCTAAGTGGGTCCAGCATACACCTGTATGGTAGACTCCATGCAGCGCCAGTCATCTCACGAACTGTAAAAAAGAGTGAATGCACTTATTTTACACACGTGCCATAAGATGCTTGCAAGGTGGTGATTAAGGCGACTTATTTACTATGTGGGCCATACTAAGAAGTGAAAACATTGTAATTTGCTCTTGGACATGTGTGAATCTTCAGTGAAGTACTTACTATGTTGTCCATATTAATATGTTAGAAATTGTCGTTTTCTTGGACCTTGATGTGAAGTTAAGATTTTAGATAAGCTTTAGGTATTGCAATTTCACACAAAAATAGCTTAATTCAACTGATGAGTGCTATGTGAATAAATGTAAGCGATGCGATGCAAGTAGCTCTTGGCCACTTTCATTTTTTCAAAGTAGCTCTCAGGTGGAGAAAGGTTGGAGACCCCTGATTTAGATAAATGAGATGTCCTTCAACATGGTGCGCTGAAATTCATTTCCGGGTCACGACCGGAGGACTAAGGAGTTGAGGAGTCGAGGAGGGGACATTTAAGAATTGAGAAGCCTCTAGTGCTGCTGTGCCTCCTGTCATCATTGATGGACGTCTCTTTAAAATTACCGCTCAGAAGAGAGGAGTTCTCATTTCTCTAACCGCCTGCTGCTTGCCCTCCTCTCTCCTCAGTTCCCCTCCTCAGTCCTCCGCTCGCAACTCCTGTGGGCGGGACTAAATCTCGAGGATAGGAGTCGAGGGGGGACATTTGAGAATTGAGAAGCCTTTCTTGCGTCTCTCCAATCTCCATGCTTCCCTGGTGGGAGGGCCTAAACGCAGGGAAACGACGAAAATAAAGGACGCAAGGATTCCATTTAACAGACTTGAGATGCAGCCACATGTCCAACTGATTCTGACAGGTCGCGTGGGAGTGGAGCGCACGTTTCCTCCAGGCAGTGGGCGTGGTCGTCATCCTATTATGATGGCAGACTGAGCGTCTACCTGACAAACAGGTGCAGTCAACTCGGTGAGCGGTTCGAGCTTCGCCCAGCCACAGGAATTGGGTAGGTTTTTTAATGTGTATTTTGAACGTAGCCTACATTGAGCTCAATAACGTTTTCTGACTTTTTAGTTTAATTTTCAGTAGTTGTACAACATGGGAGGACGGTGCAAACTAGAGGAGCTCGAAGAAAGAGGTTATGAAACAGCCGACATTGGGGCAGGGCTCTCTCCTCGGCCAAGGGAAACCGCGGCGGGCATACCCGAGCCAGACTCACCTTTTCACCGCGGGACTTTCCAGGATGTGGGTGGTAAACGAAAAGGTAGAACAACTTATTCAACAAACAACTTTACTCGTTCAGTTTCAATGTAAGCCGGTTTTAACTGGTTGTTAAACTCAGTAGACCTATTGCTAAACAGTATGCCATGTACAACAATGCCTTTAATTCTCAACTTTAGAGAGGCACTAAATGGTAGGTTTTGATTCTAAAAGCAATTAAAAACATATACTGAACATTGCCGTGTTTCATACACTGCCAACTGAGTGTATGAAATATGTAAAACTGTAAAGCAGGGGTGTAAAGTAACTAAGTACATTTACTCAAGTACTTGTTCTTGAGTTCAATTTTTAGACTTTTACTTTACTTGAGATAAGACTTTAGTTACACCTGGAGTAAATTCACAAGCTACCCTGCAGTATAACAAGTCATTAATAAGCTGCACCTTTACCAGCTGTGATAAACACATGAATGCATCAATAATTATAACAAATATGCATAATTATTCATTATTCATTCATAACTTTTAAGTATATTTTGTTGCTAATACTTTTGTACTTTTACTTAAGTACAACATCTCAGTACTTGTTCCACCTCTGCTGTAAAGTAACAACCTGTCAAGTAGTCTAAAGTTGTATACATTTTCACAACATCTTTTTTGTAGTCAATCAAATTGCATAAAATGGAAATACTCAAGTTTGTAGGCTACAAGCCTCAACATTCTACTCAAGTATAAACTTAACTTAATATTAGTTACTTTCCACCACAGATGGAAAGCTGTTGGCTTTGAGGTACCTGACTGCTTTTGCCATTTTTGATAACAGACAGTAAAGATACAGGCGGAGGAAATAAATATGCACTGGGCAGTGCCACATGACGTTGTACTATATATCAGAGCTATTTGAAGCTAGTTAAAGCTTGTTCAATCAAAATATGTTATGTTTACTCAAGTCAGAGAAAACAGTGTATTTAAAGAGTGTGTGTTTCATATTAATAATTATCTTTTTGACAGCAAGATAACTATGCTGATCTAAATGCTACACATGTGTATAGACTGATAATGACCTCCAATTGAAGTGTTAAATATGTTGGTCTGTCAATTATGTATAGTTGGATCCTGCAATTAATCATCCATTGTTACCTTAACAGGTGAAAAATGTTCCAGTTATGATGGTGACAAGGTCTACCTTGGGGTCCGTGTCAAAATGCCAGTAAGGGATTTACTGAAAAAAATCCGCATAGACCAAGGCTGGGAAGATAAAGACTTACAGGTAATCTTTTGTTTTGCCCAGGTGTACTTCGCTCAGTGAAACAAATAAAAACTGATATTGGTTAAGATATTCATCAAGATAGGGATTTTCAGTGAACATTTAGACAATCATTAATATTAAAATAACATTTCAATCAGGAGAGGCTTAATGTTGTTTATAGAACATTTATTGACACATGCCATATGATAAATGTTAAGTCTTTGGCGATTAGACCCCAATCCTGAAATCGTATATCTAAAGGGGGAAATGCAGCCGTGAGCATATAGGGAACCCCCCGGGGTCTAGACACTGGTGATGATGCTGAAGATCTGGATTTGATGAGGAGGTGTGATGAGGTCTTTGGATTAGCTCTCCTGGCACTGGATATGATAAAAGGAGGTGAATGGGGTCGGCAGCATGAACACCTGAAGTCACAGCTGACTGCAGGAGAGAGGAGAACCATTTTAAAGTGTGGCTGCCGCACGATGATTGGCTGCTGGAGATTGAGATGAAATGTAATGGGTTAAAAAGAAAGCTTGTGATGAGCTGATTATAAGCAGCTGCGGAGTGAATGTATACCAGTCTTCCTGAAAGAACTTGCGCAGAGATTCATTTCATTCTGTAATGCATTTTAAAGTTGGTTTCTTGATTGTTTGCTGTCTTATATACATAAAGTGTAAAGAGATACAAAAGTTGCATGGGCTCAATAATAACCCATATTTGAAGAAGTTTTTGATATGTTTAAGTGGCCTATTTGGATATGGTTCTTATTACTTCTGATGAGCATTATTATAGCCAAATATGTTGTCCCTCTTTCTGTCCGTCTCCCTTTTTTTGGCAACAACTTCTTCAGAGAAGTCAACATTTGCACGATGAGAGGTCAACATGCTGTCTTCTGGCTCTCTTAGCAGGTTCACACAAACAGTAAGGGGCTATAAAAGCTGACAAATTGCCCATTGTCAGTATGAAAATAAATGACAAATCAGAGTTGAACTGGAAGCATAGAAAAAATAGCACTAAAATATGAGAAGACATTGGCTGATTTGAACAACAACAACAATCTAAATGTTAAAAAAAAATGAGTTACAAATCAGCCATTTGAACTTTGGGTTTAAAGTTTCATCGAAATCGATTTGCATTTGATACACAGAAGACATGGGCTTATGAATGTTTTTGATTTATTATTTGTATTTGGATTATAAAAATGTGCCTTTCCTTGTGTTGAATATCCACCAAGAGACTATATACATAATATACATGATAAGCGACAGTACAGTTTTGCTTAAAGGAAATCTTTGTTTTTTTATCTGCATAAATATGCTGAGCGATATAACTTGAGATGTTAACAAACCACTGACTCCTGACCTCAGGCAATGTCGTTTTGCCTATTAAAAATCTGTACTTTTATACCGGTCAGCAGGGAACTCCTATGTTTGTGTCTCAAAAATCTGAATCATAAAACTACCACTGATGCTACTGTTGTTGTTTCTTTTGGTGTGAACAGGAGATGTACAGCAAAACAGTCAAAGGTCAGTAAAAACCAGATCTATTAAAGTTAGTAACGTAATTTGGTACAGTGAGATGTCTGAGAGCAAATGTGTCTGAATGATCTTAATGTGTGTTACAAGTTGGTGTGCATATAAATAGTCTGCAAAATCCCAAAGTTCGCTCCAGAGGGAGTTTCTCTCCCAAAAATACTTATGAGTAACATTGAAATTAGAAAAAAACTGACATTTCTAGTCATTGCTAAATAACTGGAAGCTTAAGCCTCAAAATGTGTGCAGATTTCACCAAGTTCACCAAAATGCTTTTCATAAGCTGAAATTCACAATAGGAGTAGAAGTTGGAGGGTTAGCACTATTTAAATAGCAGCTGATTACATCATAACCTGCCAAATGACAGTTTAAACGTCTTCAATCTAACCGTGAGAAGTTGCAAGGGCTCAAAGGAAAACAGAAATCTCAACATATAAAGCCACACAGCTCCGTTGGGGTTCAATGATGACTAAAGGGAACTTACACGTTTCTGGACTGGAAAACAATTTTAAATTGAAATAATTTGTTGGGAATAAATTCTTCAGGAGCCAAAACAACATTTGGTGTCTAACTTAAATATATAGTAAATATATTTCTTTTAATCTTGGTTTAATAGAACAGTACAGATTTGATTAAAAAGTAAAAACATCAAATCAACTCTGGAATTATGAACGTATAAACCAAAATGTGTATATTCTGTATGAATAGGTTGTTTGGCTAATAAACCAACAGGAAGGAACAAAAACCTTAGGCCAAATATATTCCACTCTTCTTTGATGGAAAACACTGTAAAGTCCTCTCAACCCTGAACTTGACATTTTCTTCAACAGAAGGCAAGCAACGAGTCAAAACTCGCAGGGGACGCCGAACCGCCAAGGTGAGTGTTGAGTGTACGAAGCAGGTTTATGGAAAGCTGTAAATCACGTGTCAATTTTAAGAAGCTTTTTTATATAATTCTGCATACCACTTTGGCTCGCAGAGAAAAGGCTCCACACAGAGCCTGGAGGAGCTGGCAATTATCGTGGAGGTGCTAGAGGAGGACCTCAGGACTGGCAGCATCTGCCACTCCCCGCCACCTCTTATGTCCTCTCCAACTGGTAAGTCATGGAAACCTTGATAAATATGCTATTATTACCCTGCTACTTACAATATTGATTTTCTAATTACTTGTATTGATTTTAAAATGATCGTACTATTTCGCTATGAAGAAGTAGTCCATTCTGCTGCGGCACAGGAACATCAAATAAAATGACGGCAGAACTGATCAAGCTTTTTCTGCAACTGTTCAAGTCTGTTCACATTTTCTTTTCCATTAACCCGTCTTCTGACACTGCCAGAGCCCATAGTGTTCCTGTTAGTGTTTACTTCCTGTCTGTCTTCTTCTGCCATTCCCTTTAGTGTTTACCTTCTTCTGTTGATTTCTCTGACGTCCAGCACTCTGTCATTTAACCTCTTTCCTTCTCTTGTGCTCTTTTTCCCTTCTTTTTGTCTGCGGGGTAGTTAAACCATGAATCCAAAGGTTTGTGCTCTCCACAAATACAAATACAAAATAATATTGAGAAGAATTCCAAGGTGTTTCTGACAGAAGAAACAAATGTATTTTAAATTGACCCGACTTCTCTTTGTGGATTGATATGACTGCGCATAGTCACTTAATCCTCCTTAGCAACAGTCTAGCGAAAAATAGCAGACCTCCGAATGTTTAAAGTTGACCAATCAGCATTGAGTATTCAACTAAATCGAATAATAACTGCATCTATTACCAGCCCTTACATGATGCCACATCCTCTCACCGTTTCCCAGGCTATAACAGTGATGATTCTGATGAGATGATCCCCAGCCCCCAGTCCTACATGAGTTACTCCCCCCTCCCAATAGACTACCAGCAGACCTTGTTCCCTGATGGCGTCATGCACACCAGCCTCCAGCCTTCCAGCATGGGACACTTTGGAAGAAGAGGGGAGTGTGTCGACCCCCAGAACCACGACTGGAACCTGAACAACTCCTCTTACTTCCTGGCTCAGCTTAAGAAAGAGGAGAGCCAGCTCATGGACGTCTCAAACGCCGTACTGCTCGCTCCCGATGAACACGGCAGGACGTAAGTTTAGTGACTGTAAATGTATTTGGAAATCAGCATCAGAGTTGGGTTTATTGCCAAGTTGGTTTACACATACGAATAATTGGTGTTGATGTATAACGGTGCCAACTTTAACACAAAAAAAGGAATTATTTGGTAAAAAAGGGATCAAATGAGCACTTCTGTGTTAAAGGAACACATTGTGTAAAATCTCTAAATGAACAAACAAAACAAGACAACGCGTATTTTACACCCAGTCAGCCATCATGCGCCATCTTTATCATCTGATGCAGTTGAGTTGGCGGTGAAAATGAAAATCCCATCATCAATTGTCGATACAAATTTCCATTGTTAGACCAGCAGATCACTTTCTTAAAGGGGACCTATCATGCAAAATGCACTTTTGTATGTCTTTTATACATGAATGTGTGTCAGGGAACTCACCAAGTGTCAGAAAACACAGCCCTCTCTTTTCCTCCGTACCCATATCTCTAAAAACGGGGCTACAACGGAGCTGATCCAGATTTCCATCCGCTGTGACGTGTCCATCCGCTGTAACGTCATGGCGGCGGCGGACCCACAGAAAGTTGCTATCAGAAACAATGCCTGACGTGTTTTGGACGTAAACTCGTCTTTCTTTACATTAGCAAGCCTCGCTAACACTCAGAGCTAACCTGTACTGGATAGTGTTTTTAAAAAGCAGGAAATAAAAAAAGAACTCACCTTGTGATAAACCTGCAAGAGAAAAAGCATTTGAGCTCCATACTGTTTCAGAAATAATCCTTGACGTGGTTTAGAACAGGATGGCGTATCATCACAGCAGAATTTAACTTTATAGCCGGTAGAATTCTGATCAGGCATTAGCTCCGCCTCCTCTTCTTTTTTGTTTCAAGCTAAGGACCCAAGATCCGCGTTTCTCTAACAGGGCTTCAAAAGAGGGGTTTGAGCAGAATGAGGCATGGCTACAACGGGTGATCTGTTTGGTATTTTGAAAAAAAAACTTCACAGACATGTTTTCTATAGGTATGGCCCGACAATATATATTTCAAATATAGCATGTAGGTCCACTTTAAGTAGGGGCAATATTTTTTTAAATAATAACAACTCAACGTAATTTACATTGCGGTACTTTAATAGTCAAGTTACAATTGTGACATTTGAAAACTAAGAAAGTAAGACCCAAGGGGCACAGAAGAAACTGGGCTAATACTCCACATGCTGTCAACATTTTCAATATGTTTTATGCATTGGTCGTGCACAGGTTTTATTTAACCTGTGTGGTGTCTTATTAATGAAAAGCTGATCCTAGTTTGCTCTTTAAAGATTAAACATATCTATCTTAGCACGTAGAAGAATACTCCTAGAATGGAAATGTTCTACCACCTAAAGCATCTCTATGGCTTAAAGATTTAATGTTGTACCTGAACTTGGAGAAGATTAAATATAACCTGAGGGGCTCCTCAAACCTATTTGAATCTGTCTGGGGCTCTATGATAGCCTACATAGCTGAACTTAAGACACTACATTAAGAAGAAAGGGGGGGGAACTACGTATGTATGTATGTATGTTTTGTTTTTTGTTTTTTTTCTTCCTTGTGTCTCTTTTTATCAGTTTGTTTTTGTTATTTTAATTTATCTGTTCTGTCTTTGTATACATGTATGTACAGTAGGTACGTGTATGTGGGTATGTACAAACACGTATGTATACTGTATGTGGGTATACATGTGTGAGTATATGGGTACAAGTATTACTGTTACTATTCTTTATTCCCTTATCTATACATTTTCTTTTAATATTATCTTCTACATTACTTTTACCTATACATGTATCTATTTTATTTAGTTATTTAATTTACTAGCTAGGACCGGGAGGGGGGGGGGAAAAGGGGAAAAATAAATAAAAATATTGACTGTGTCACTGCATCCTGGTAAAATAAAACTCATTGTGCCTGACTCAATAACAAAAAAAAAAAATATATATATATATATATATATATATATATATATATATATATATATATATAAAGATAAAACAGTATTTATTATTGAGAATGATGATGGCTCACCTCTATTTAGCTCATAGGCGGCGCGTGAGGCTCAGGTTTGGGAAGGCTAAATAATTTTTTTTTTTACCTGACGCTGCCCGCTCCCGGCGTCTATAGAAAAGAGATCAACTCAGTGAAAGCACCGCCTGCTGACCAATCAGAGCTCAGTGTGCGGAGTTTAAATATATAAAGTCTTATTACCATGGCTTAGTTGAATACTCGATTCTGATTGGTCAATTCAGAACACGTGACACGTTGTTAATACCCGAACAGACAGACCGCTGTCAAGGACTTATTGACCCGTTGTTAAGGACGATCACATCTTCAGAAAGGAAGTCCGGTCGATTGAACTGTATACAGTTGGGGCCGAAAAGCAAACTGCATGCAGTTTGCTTTTCGAACTGGGACAAAGAAAAAACTGCGGAGAAGTAACGGGCAGAACCCTCCTTTTTACGCAGCGGTCCAGGACATAGACATCAAACGGCGACACATATTCACTTGCCAGTACTTTGTCATTAGGGCAGGGATATCTAGATACTTTCCAATGTTTGACATCATGAATTGTGCTACTTTTAAAGCAAGAGAGCGATGTTTTTCAAATCTGTAATCAAAAAGCTCCTCAAAAAACGCTATCGAAGCCAGTTCCCTGCCGTTAGTTCAAACGTTAGTTCAAACAGTAACAACGGACTATTTTTCTTCTGCGGATGCATGTCAATTTAAATCGATACATACAATTATTTTTTTAAAATCAATAAAATCATTTTCTAAATCCATAAAAGGCATTTCAATTAATATTGGGAGTCATAACGTTACTTTGTTGAGAATGTGGCCATGTAATAAGCGGGATAATGTGCAGCGACTTGGTCATTATGGGGAAAAGAACACCTTCATGCCGATCTAGATCCCTCCGCTTCGCGTCGGGCTCCTGATCAGGCCTGTCGGTGTTCTTTTCCCCATAATGACCGCGTCGCAGCACATTATCCCTTACATATTACAGGATAAAGGAAATACAGTTTAAACTGCTGTATGCAGAGAAGACGCAGACGTGTCGCACTTATCATTCATATCACACTGATATCACATCATCAATCAGATCATCGATCATATAATATCACAATATTGCCTTATCTGAGTCAGCTTCTCGAGCCGTATCTGGCCGTGCAACACTTACATTGTCACATATAGGCTACTGTATGCAGAAGTATTATTTTAAGCAACACATTAAGTTGAAGAAACACTCAACTCAAATGTAATTAAAGTCAGATCCACTCGTGTCTTAGATGGGGCAGTGATATCATAAAACTGTTGTATGCTTTCAAACACTCGGTAGTTTATTTATTTTTTACCAGTTGTTCTGTATTCACCTTGCAGGTGCAACTCTGTGGCTTGTATCCTGGATTATATGTTTAAAAGTCATGGATGTTTAAAGTTCATATTTGTCTAATATTAGTTTACTTTTTCATTACTGAAGTATGACGCTGCGCTGTCAGTACACTTGTCCCTGTTTGTGATTGGTCAAATGTAGCTAACCCCGCCCTTTCACGTGAACGTGCTCTCAGCTGGAGAGAGAACCTCTGGCTTGATTTTACCGAGTTTGATAACCAGCGTCGTAGGACCGCTTAGCGAGATCTCGTTTGTTAGGGTTAGTTAAGATAGACTCAACATATCCAGGGTCTGTTGAACTGGCTTCGTGGTACAGGGCACAGTTGGCTGCATAGCAGCGCTAATGTCAAGACACAAACATTATACATTATATTCTTTATTTTACCAGGATGCAGTGACACAAGTATTTGGGAAGGCTTAGCCTTCCCTAGCCTACAGTACCCGCCGCCCCTGATTTAGCTGCTTCACCTCCTGGCAGTGTGCATGTTTGCTAAATGTCACACCTTATTTACCTTAAGTGACACTTGATCACATTGTTAATACAGTTGTTACACCCATCCTTGTTTTCTTCTTTGCCAAGTCGAAACGTCTGCTGTGAAAAAAGACCTGTTGTTGTTGTTCAGCTTGTTGATCTCGCTGAAGGCCACAGGCTTCTTGTAATTAGAAGCAAAAACGGCTTTTCCAAATACCTCCGCTAACCACATGCTATATAACCCAGGTTCAGACCTGTTACCCTTTTACAGGACTGCCTTCTGGTGTCAGGAAATACTGATGGTGTGAAGTCATTTTTTAATGTCTGATGTTTCTTTCAGAGCCTTCCATAAAGTGGTATGCGTCGGGAAGAGGGCGCTAGGCTACGCTATCGCAAAGAGGATGGCTGCGCTCAACAGCCTGGACCTCAAAGACTCTGATGGAATGGTGCGCTATTTAAACTATAAGATTTAGATCTCTTGTTAATGCAAAAAAACATAAACAACTATCAAGGGTGCAAGATTAGCCTAACTGTCTGTATTGTATTACATAACAAATTCTGGACAATCAGAACTGTTATGCTTATACTTTCTGTAAAATACATGTTTAAGATTAGGGTTTTAAGAACTAATGTGCTAAAAGAATAATGACATAAATACCTTCTGCAATGCAAATCAACACATAATCTATGCCACAGGTGGGTTGTTAAGATAGATTGGATCATATTGTATACTCAATTGTTTATGTCCAATTATCAAGTAAGTCACATTCTCTCATGTGTAACTCTCTGTTCATAGACCGCCCTGCTCCATGCAGCAAAGCACAACCAGCACCTGATGGTGGCAGATCTGATCCGTCTCGGGGCCAACGTTAATGAGACCAACAACCTAGGGAAGACCTGCCTGCACCTCAGTGCTGAGAAAGGCTACATCAGAGTCCTGGAGGTGAGAGCATTCCTTCATCTCTAAAGAGGACCTATGAAGCTTGTTGGGGTTTTCCCTTTCCTGTTGGGAGTTGTATATTTCTTTGTGCAGGTTAATGGTCTGCAAAGGCTGTGATCCCAACATCCCCACCATAATTGTAGAGAGGCTTGAATGGTTGTCCATTCGCATGAATAATGAAGTCGTACGTGATAAGCTAAAGTGCGATCACAACCGAGCCGGCCAGCTAACCAATCGGAGCAGACTGGACTGCAGCACAGGCAGTATGAGAGAAATAAAGACCTTTTTGAACATTAAAGCATGGAAACATGTCGCAGTAGAGAAAACATATATAAATATGAACCTGAACATGAGAAGAATAATGCCCTCTTAAACTGTGGCAATGATGGGGTTTCCTCTGTTTGTCACGAGACACAAGGTATTTCAGACGTAGGTTACTTTGAGGCTGCGGCCCCACGAGGACGAATTCGGTCGTTTGCGTTACTGTTTAGTGTCATATAGACCGTTCGGCCACACGAGGACGACCGAATATGGCACTAAACGACTGAGGAAACGACAACGGGTCCCAAGGTGGATAGAAAGGCATACGCAGCTCTCTGGGGGGTCAAACAGCTCCGTGTGTGCGCCCTATACGGACATTTTCAGATCACTGATAGTGATTGCGCAATAGCCCCGCCTCTCCCCACCTCTTCTGCTCCCTCCGCTTACCCCGCGCCAGTGCTGAAGTGTTTCGCCACCACCAACAACAACAAAATGGCGGATCGCAGAGTTGCTATCGTGCTCCGACGCTATTGACCATGCTGTCTGTTCACATTTTCTTTTCCATTAACCCGTCTTCTGACACTGCCAGAGCCCATAGTGTTCCTGTTAGTGTTTACTTCCGTCTGTCTTCTTCTGCCATTCCCTTTAGTGTTACCTTCTTCTGTTGATTTCTCTGACGTCCAGCACTCTGTCATTTAACCTCTTTCCTTCTCTTGTGCTCTTTTTCCCTTCTTTTTTGTCTGCGGGGTAGTTTAAACCATGAACCCAAAGGTTTGTGCTCTCCACAAATACAAATACAAAATAATATTGAGAAGAATTCCAAGGTGTTTCTGACAGAAGAAACAAATGTATTTTAAATTGACCCGACTTCTCTTTGTGGGATTGATAGGACTGCGCATAGTCACTTAATCCTCCTTAGCAACAGTCTAGCGAAAATAGCAGACCTCCGAATGTTTAAAGTTGACCAATCAGCATTGAGTATTCAACTAAATCGAATAATAACTGCATCTATTACCAGCCCTTACATGATGCCACATCCTCTCACCGTTTCCCAGGCTATAACAGTGATGATTCTGATGAGATGATCCCCAGCCCCCAGTCCTACATGAGTTACTACTCCCCCTCCCAATAGACTACCAGCAGACCTTGTTCCCTGATGGCGTCATGCACAACCAGCCTCCAGCCTTCCAGCATGGGACACTTTGGAAGACGAGGGGAGTGTGTCGACCCCCAGAACCACGACTGGAACCTGAAACAACTCCTCTTACTTCCTGGCTCAGCTTAAGAAAGAGGAGAGCCAGCTCATGGACGTCTCAAACGCCGTACTGCTCGCTCCCGATGAACACGGCAGGACGTAAGTTTAGTGACTGTAAATGTATTTGGAAATCAGCATCAGAGTTGGGTTTATTGCCAAGTTGGTTTACACATACGAATAATTGGTGTTGATGTATAACGGTGCCAACTTTAACACAAAAAAGGAATTATTGGTAAAAAGGGATCAAATGAGCACTTCTGTGTTAAAGGAACACATTGTGTAAATCTCTAAATGAACAAACAAAACAAGACAACGCGTATTTTACACCCAGTCAGCCATCATGCGCCATCTTTATCATCTGATGCAGTTGAGTTGGCGGTGAAAATGAAAATCCCATCATCAATTGTCGATACAAATTTCCATTGTTAGACCAGCAGATCACTTTCTTAAAGGGGACCTATCATGCAAAATGCACTTTGTATGTCTTTTATACATGAATGTGTGTCAGGGAACTCACCAAGTGTCAGAAAACACAGCCCTCTCTTTTCCTCCGTACCCATATCTCTAAAAACGGGGCTACAACGGAGCTGATCCAGATTTCCATCCGCTGTGACGTGTCCATCCGCTGTAACGTCATGGCGGCGGCGGACCCACAGAAAGTTGCTATCAGAAACAATGCCTGACGTGTTTTGGACGTAAACTCGTCTTTCTTTACATTAGCAAGCCTCGCTAACACTCAGAGCTAACCTGTACTGGATAGTGTTTTTAAAAAGCAGGAAATAAAAAAAGAACTCACCTTGTGATAAACCTGCAAGAGAAAAAGCATTTGAGCTCCATACTGTTTCAGAAATAATCCTTGACGTGGTTTAGAACAGGATGGCGTATCATCACAGCAGAATTTAACTTTATAGCCGGTAGAATTCTGATCAGGCATTAGCTCCGCCTCCTCTTCTTTTTTGTTTCAAGCTAAGGACCCAAGATCCGCGTTTCTCTAACAGGGCTTCAAAAGAGGGGTTTGAGCAGAATGAGGCATGGCTACAACGGGTGATCTGTTTGGTATTTTGAAAAAAAAACTTCACAGACATGTTTTCTATAGGTATGGCCCGACAATATATATTTCAAATATAGCATGTAGGTCCACTTTAAGTAGGGGCAATATTTTTTTAAATAATAACAACTCAACGTAATTTACATTGCGGTACTTTAATAGTCAAGTTACAATTGTGACATTTGAAAACTAAGAAAGTAAGACCCAAGGGGCACAGAAGAAACTGGGCTAATACTCCACATGCTGTCAACATTTTCAATATGTTTTATGCATTGGTCGTGCACAGGTTTTATTTAACCTGTGTGGTGTCTTATTAATGAAAAGCTGATCCTAGTTTGCTCTTTAAAGATTAAACATATCTATCTTAGCACGTAGAAGAATACTCCTAGAATGGAAATGTTCTACCACCTAAAGCATCTCTATGGCTTAAAGATTTAATGTTGTACCTGAACTTGGAGAAGATTAAATATAACCTGAGGGGCTCCTCAAACCTATTTGAATCTGTCTGGGGCTCTATGATAGCCTACATAGCTGAACTTAAGACACTACATTAAGAAGAAAGTGGGGGGAACTACGTATGTATGTATGTATGTTTTGTTTTTTGTTTTTTTTCTTCCTTGTGTCTCTTTTTATCAGTTTGTTTTTGTTATTTTAATTTATCTGTTCTGTCTTTGTATACATGTATGTACAGTAGGTACGTGTATGTGGGTATGTACAAACACGTATGTATACTGTATGTGGGTATACATGTGTGAGTATATGGGTACAAGTATTACTGTTACTATTCTTTATTCCCTTATCTATACATTTTCTTTTAATATTATCTTCTACATTACTTTTACCTATACATGTATCTATTTTATTTAGTTATTTAATTTACTAGCTAGGACCGGGAGGGGGGGGGGAAAGGGGAAAAATAAATAAAAATATTGACTGTGTCACTGCATCCTGGTAAAATAAAACTCATTGTGCCTGACTCAATAACAAAAAAAAAAATATATATATATATATATATATATATATATATATATATAAAGATAAAACAGTATTTATTATTGAGAATGATGATGGCTCACTTCTATTTAGCTCATAGGCGGCGCGTGAGGCTCAGGTTTGGGAAGGCTAAATAATTTTTTTTTTTACCTGACGCTGCCCGCTCCCGGCGTCTATAGAAAAGAGATCAACTCAGTGAAAGCACCGCCTGCTGACCAATCAGAGCTCAGTGTGCGGAGTTTAAATATATAAAGTCTTATTACATGGCTTAGTTGAATACTCGATTCTGATTGGTCAATTCAGAACACGTGACACGTTGTTAATACCGAACAGACAGACCGCTGTCAAGGACTTATTGACCGTTGTTAAGGACGATCACATCTTCAGAAAGAAGTCCGGTCGATTGAACTGTATACAGTTGGGCCGAAAAGCAAACTGCATGCAGTTTGCTTTTCGAACTGGGACAAGAAAAACTGCGGAGAAGTAACGGGCAGAAACCCTCCTTTTTACGCAGCGGTCCAGACATAGACATCAAACGGCGACACATATTCACTTGCCAGTTACTTTGTCATTAGGGCAGGGATATCTAGATACTTTCCAATGTTTGACATCATGAATTGTGCTACTTTTAAAGCAAGGAGCGATGTTTTCAAATCTGTAATCAAAAAGCTCCTCAAAAACGCTATCGAAGCAGTTCCTGCCGTTGCTACGTTAGTTCAAACAGTAACAACGGACTATTTTTCTTCGCGGATGCATGTCAATTTAAATCGATACATACAATTATTTTTTAAATCAATAAAATCATTTTCTAAATCCATAAAAGCATTTCAATTAATATTGGGAGTCATAACGTTACTTTGTTGAGAATGTGGCCATGTAATAAGCGGGATAATGTGCAGCGACTTGGTCATTATGGGGAAAAGAACACCTTCATGCCGATCTAGATCCCTCCGCTTCGCGTCGGGCTCCTGATCAGCCTGTCGGTGTTCTTTTCCCCATAATGACCGCGTCGCAGCACATTATCCCTTACATATTACAGGATAAAGGAAATACAGTTTAAACTGCTGTATGCAGAGAAGACGCAGACGTGTCGCACTTATCATTCATATCACACTGATATCACATCATCAATCAGATCATCGATCATATAATATCACAATATTGCCTTATCTGAGTCAGCTTCTCGAGCCGTATCTGGCCGTGCAACACTTACATTGTCACATATAGGCTACTGTATGCAGAAGTATTATTTTAAGCAACACATTAAGTTGAAGAAACACTCAACTCAAATGTAATTAAAGTCAGATCCACTCGTGTCTTAGATGGGGCAGTGATATCATAAAACTGTTGTATGCTTTCAAACACTCGGTAGTTTATTTATTTTTTAACCAGTTGTTCTGTATTCACCTTGCAGGTGCAACTCTGTGGCTTGTATCCTGGATTATATGTTTAAGTCATGGATGTTTAAAGTTCATATTTGTCTAATATTAGTTTACTTTTCATTACTGAAGTATGACGCTGCGCTGTCAGTACACTTGTCCCTGTTTGTGATTGGTCAAATGTAGCTAACCCCGCCCCTTTCACGTGAACGTGCTCTCAGCTGGAGAGAGAACCTCTGGCTTGATTTACCGAGTTGATAACCAGCGTCGTAGGACCGCTTAGCGAGATCTCGTTTGTTAGGGTTAGTTAAGATAACTCAAACATATCCAGGGTCTGTTGAACTGGCTTCGTGGTACAGGGCACAGTTGGCTGCATAGCAGCGCTAATGTCAAAGACACAAACATTATACATTATATTTTTATTTTACCAGGATGCAGTGACACAAGTATTTGGGAAGGCTTAGCCTTCCCTAGCCTACAGTACCCGCCGCCCCTGATTTAGCTGCTTCACCTCCTGGCAGTGTGCATGTTTGCTAAATGTCACACCTTATTTACCTTAAGTGACACTTGATCACATTGTTAATACAGTTGTTACACCCATCCTTGTTTTCTTCTTTGCCAAGTCGAAACGTCTGCTGTGAAAAAAGACCTGTTGTTGTTGTTCAGCTTGTTGATCTCGCTGAAGGCCACAGGCTTCTTGTAATTAGAAGCAAAAACGGCTTTTCCAAATACCTCCGCTAACCACATGCTATATAACCCAGGTTCAGACCTGTTACCCTTTTACAGGACTGCCTTCTGGTGTCAGGAAATACTGATGGTGTGAAGTCATTTTTTAATGTCTGATGTTTCTTTCAGAGCCTTCCATAAAGTGGTATGCGTCGGGAAGAGGGCGCTAGGCTACGCTATCGCAAAGAGGATGGCTGCGCTCAACAGCCTGGACCTCAAAGACTCTGATGGAATGGTGCGCTATTTAAACTATAAGATTTAGATCTCTTGTTAATGCAAAAAAACATAAACAACTATCAAGGGGTGCAAGATTAGCCTAACTGTCTGTATTGTATTACATAACAAATTCTGGACAATCAGAACTGTTATGCTTATACTTTCTGTAAAATACATGTTTAAGATTAGGGTTTTAAGAACTAATGTGCTAAAAGAATAATGACATAAATACCTTCTGCAATGCAAATCAACACATAATCTATGCCACAGGTGGGTTGTTAAGATAGATTGGATCATATTGTATACTCAATTGTTTATGTCCAATTATCAAGTAAGTCACATTCTCTCATGTGTAACTCTCTGTTCATAGACCGCCCTGCTCCATGCAGCAAAGCACAACCAGCACCTGATGGTGGCAGATCTGATCCGTCTCGGGGCCAACGTTAATGAGACCAACAACCTAGGGAAGACCTGCCTGCACCTCAGTGCTGAGAAAGGCTACATCAGAGTCCTGGAGGTGAGAGCATTCCTTCATCTCTAAAGAGGACCTATGAAGCTTGTTGGGGTTTTCCCTTTCCTGTTGGGAGTTGTATATTTCTTTGTGCAGGTTAATGGTCTGCAAAGGCTGTGATCCCAACATCCCCACCATAATTGTAGAGAGGCTTGAATGGTTGTCCATTCGCATGAATAATGAAGTCGTACGTGATAAGCTAAAGTGCGATCACAACCGAGCCGGCCAGCTAACCAATCGGAGCAGACTGGACTGCAGCACAGGCAGTATGAGAGAAATAAAGACCTTTTTGAACATTAAAGCATGGAAACATGTCGCAGTAGAGAAAACATATATAAATATGAACCTGAACATGAGAAGAATAATGCCCTCTTAAACTGTGGCAATGATGGGGTTTCCTCTGTTTGTCACGAGACACAAGGTATTTCAGACGTAGGTTACTTTGAGGCTGCGGCCCCACGAGGACGAATTCGGTCGTTTGCGTTACTGTTTAGTGTCATATAGACCGTTCGGCCACACGAGGACGACCGAATATGGCACTAAACGACTGAGGAAACGACAACGGGTCCCAAGGTGGATAGAAAGGCATACGCCACTCTCTGGGGGGTCAAACAGCTCCGTGTGTGCGCCCTATACGGACATTTTCAGATCACTGATAGTGATTGCGCAATAGCCCCGCCTCTCCCCACCTCTTCTGCTCCCTCCGCTTACCCCGCGCCAGTGCTGAAGTGTTTCGCCACCACCAACAACAACAACAATGGCGGATCGCAGAGTTGCTATCGTGCTCCGGACGCTATTGACCATGCTACAGTTGTTTGTGCAACATCTACAGCAATAATGATGAGGCAATAGCCCCGCCTCTCCCCACCTCTGCTGCTCACCCCCACGTCAAAGTAAACTGCACCCTGAATTCAGATTATTTATCTTTCTCTCGCGAGTGAAGTCTAATCTGACAGGACGGAGACACGCAGCTCTGCCCACCTGCAGCTCCTCCCGCTGCAGCAAAACACACACTTCAAGTCAGATCATCACCCTTAGCTATTTTAATTACCTCTCAAACTCCCTAAACTAGTTATAAATATGTTTATTTTTTACTGTCGGCCGGGTCACTCATTACTGGATCAGCTGCTGCATGAGACAGACACTGACGCTGTCCGAAGAGAAGGAGGAAAAAGAGAGGCTCCGTGTATTTTATCATTATATTATATAGAGTCGTTATTCATTTGTTTTAAAGCTCAATAAATAACAAAGAAGACCTTTGACCGGCACTTTTATCATTTTGTCCGGAAGATTTCAACTTTAATAAACGCTGACTGGCGAAAAACTCTGCCCGGTTCCCTCGGCCCCCACCGCGGAGAATAAACAGAAGGGCAACCATGACAACCGTGCTTCTTCGCTGCTTTTGTGGAGGAAGTTACAGCGCCACGTAGAGGCTCCTGCATATGTACTGCAGCTTCTCCAGCGGTTGGAGCTAAACGGAGCGGTCTCGTGTGGGCAGACACTATCCGGATAATTATTGCATGTGGACGGAAGCCGTTTGCGATTGCGTTTGCGTTAATCCTATGCGTTTAGCCGTTTTCGTCCTCGTGGGGCCGCAGCCTGAGTCAAACAAGTTATTCAGATCTTTGTTTTAGGCTTTTATGGCTGGAAGGTTTGTATCTGTGTGGGAGGTAGTATATCTGTCAACTGATGAGAGGAACACATGTGACAAAGCAACAGAGCCGGTTCTGTTAAACACATTGTACAGAAAGTCATTAACTTCTCATGGGTGCAGCCAAAGAGCAACTTGGGTAACCTGTCAGTATGTGTCACACTGTTTTTCACAGAACTAGATTTTATGTGTGGTATAATAACGCTTATTGTTACATTTCCTGGCATCTCATCTGTGGGAAAACTAAAGTGTTTTTTTAACATTAAAGCGTGGAAACATGTCACACTAGAGGCACAAAATACAAATGTGAATCTGAAAATGATCATAATACGGCCCCTTTAATATTCCTGCAGGCCAACTGTGTTTATGAAATGGCACATTCTAAGTGCAAACTGTAGATGTTGTTTGGCAAGACAGGCGTGTTCTCCGCAGATAGACAGCAGAACAACATTATAAGGGTCAACAATCGCACACTATTTGTATTATGGTGACTCGCCAAGTCAAAAACAAAGTGGTATTCTTTTATTAATTTGCATCTGCCCCTTAATGTCTTGTACACAAAACAGATTTGACTGATGTAACTGAACAGCAATCATACTGTCAGTATTAGGCAGACGCCTCCAGACATCTGAAGACGCCAGGGCCCTTTCTCATTTCTCGAACTCCCCTCCTCGACTCCTATCCTCGATACTTAGTCCCGCCCACAGGAGATGCGAGCGGAGGAGCCGAGGAGGGGAACCGAGGAGAGAGGAGGGGAAGCAGCAGGCGGTTAGAGAAATGAGAATTCCTCTCCTCTGAGTGGTCATTTTAAAGAGACGTCCATTAATGATGACAGGAGGCACAGCAGCCCTCTGTCTGAGGGACAGATGTGTTCATGACCACTTCTATATTTACTTTGATTCATTCACAGTGCGGTGTAATGAGACAATAACAGGCTACAGATGCGGGGACACATGTATATATTTATATAAATATATACAATTTCAGAATCAAACAGAGCACTCTCATAATAACGTAACACTATCAGAGACTGGATATATCCCCCCCCTTCTTCCCTCTGGTCGACTCGCTACAATGAGGGAAATAAATTACGGGCCAAAAGTTGTATTTACAAACTATTAAAAGTAAGCAGAGGACACCAAACCAACTGAGACCTGTCTGTCCGCTGCATCTATGCACACACTGTACCACACACCACACACACACACACACACACACACACACACACACACACACACACAGCTCCTAAAACAGGCTACAGCCGTTGTGTATTTTATTGTGAAGCACTAAATGGTTTTAGAAAAATATCGACTCTTTGTTTGTAGATATCTACTAAACTAAAGCAAATAAAGAGAGTAGGCCTGTTCTACTGAGTGATATATATTGTACACACTGCTCTGCTTTCTGCAAGGACCTCACAGCTGTTCTCAATGTAAACATCGCGTCGCGATGAAAGCAGTTAATAAAATAATATCCAGGGGATGCATGCAGAGCTGTCATTGGCTGAGATAAGTCCGGCCGTGCGTCACGACTCTTTGAAACATCTCTGTTGCCGGAAATGCATCCTTGAAGGAGCCGTGGAGGACCCATCAGTGTATCCTTGGTTATAGATCCTCCAGAGAGCCTCCTCGACGCTCGGTCCTCGGTCCTCGAAGTGCATTTAGAGAAATGAGATGTCCTTCAACATGGCGCGCTAAAATTCATTTCCGGGTCACTACCGGAGGACCGAGGAGTCGAGGAGGGGGATTTGATGAAATGAGAAAGGGCCCTGGTGTGCGTTCCTTGAGATCCACTCTTAGTGAACAACACCACTGATATCCTGTGGTGTTGTTCACAAGTCTTCACAATCATTATATAGTAACGGTAGAAGAACCATAGTCTTAATATCCTCCATTTAAAGTAAAAGTATTGCATTACAAAATTGTTATATCAATTTAAAGTGCAGTCGACTTCTCTTACATAATAAAAAATATATTTCCGTCTTGAGTAGAAGTATAAAGCAGCAGAAAATGTAAATATTCAAGTAAAGTACATTGTGTGTGTGAACTTCTATCCTGAACTAGTGTTTATATTTTCCTTATAGGTTCTAAAACAAACAATGATGGATGGTGTGTATGTCGACGTCGAAGCCACTGATAGCTACGGTAAATACTGTCACCTTTCCAATTCTTTCCAAAACCCACTTTGTTGTCACATACTGACAATAATGCATGCCATCACTTAATTGGCAATATATGGCATGAAAGCTGTCGTATCAGGCATTCAGTATCTGTGTCAAGTTAAATAGTTGACTCAACCAAAATAAAAATAAATCCTGCGAATAAGTTAATATAATTCTTCTTGTCAGTTACCATTTTACAGATATGTTTAGATGTTATAGTTGAAGACTGTTTGAGTGGATGTAGTCTAAAAAATATGTGTGTGTGTTTTCAGAAATGAGCGTCATCCAGTGCGCTTCTGTGGCTCTGAAGGCCACCGTACGTCAGCTAAATGGCAGCATGACCCCGAGTCAAAGCAGAATCCAAATGCTGCGCCAGGAGCAGATGATGGAGACGCTGGAGTGTCTGCTGCAGATGGGCAGCTACCTTCATACCATGGTAGGACACTCTGTTAGATGCCATTATGGTCTCTTTCATTAGCTTTTGCATGCATATTAATTGTGATTAAAGCTGGGATTTCTACACAGCTGCAGATAAAGACTAGGCCAACATTAGTTTTATACTGTAAATCTAAAATAAAAAATGTAAGAACGTTGTGAAACCCATTTAATGGTTTTATCTAACAAAATATTCTGCCTCACTCCATATTCCGTTGGCGTTTAGTACGGTAGCCGACAAATGGGCTACAAAGGCCAGAAACATTTCCATTAGGGAAACGGGCTGCAGATTCAGAAAACTATTCAAATATAAAGAAAGAAAATGTGCTGAAACACATGCAAATGAAGAAACATCTTCACAAACTAGTAGGGATGTAACAATACCAAAAAGTCCACGGTACGATATTTATCGCGATATTGGAAAACAATGTGATTTATTTTTCTTTATTAGATAATAAGTCTCATTGTACAGCATTTTAGTAGGATAGTAGTATTTTAAAGTGTCAACAATATAATAAAACCCTGAAATAGAATAAATCCAGTTTCACTTTAGTTTTTCTAACTCACTCACTCACTCACTCACTCAGCATCATTAAGGTTATCTTTTAGGAATATGAGCATGTCCACATTTCCAGGTAGAAGCTGGGATGTTTGGGCGTTTACAATATCCCCTGCTGTGGACAAAACTCTCTTGCTTGGTACTGATGTTGCTGGGACAGAGAGATATGCTTTGGCCGTGACAGCAGTGGGTCAAACTGTGCATTGTCTCTCCACCACTTCAAAAACAATACAGTGTTTGCCAAGAAGGTGAGGCTTATTGACAGGGCGAGATATAAACCTACTGTTGGTACTTGTCAGTGTCTCTAGGTGTGTACATGTAGCCCTCGATGTCCTTTATTGTTATCTGTTGTTTTATGTCCATGTTGTAACCTACTTGCTGCCATGTTGGACAGGTCTCCCTTGAAAAAGATATTGATGATCTCAATGGGACCACCTGGTTGAATAAAGGTTTAAAAAAAAAAAAATCTATATTTAAAAAAAATTATAACAATTATTAAAAAAATAAATAAAAAAAAACGCGGCATATTTTGTCAGTCTCACGACAGTATTGAGAAATGTATTTACCGCGATATTCGATATATCGTTACATCCCTACAAACTAGACCACACATGCTCTCACATAGTTAAAATAAGCTGATAAAACGTACACTTTAGGAAACTTGCCAACAACAATGACAGTGGGCCAACTTTATCAATCCCGATTCTCCGTTTGCCGCTCACAAAGACATGCACACATTTCTATTAACGGGGTAGTCTAAGAGACAAAATAAGCTTTGAATAAAAATCAAAAAGACATTCAGAACGTCTTGTTACAACTTAAAAGCACTATTAAAATTCAATTTGTAGGAAATGATGGTGAATGACACGTGATCATGCTATGGGAAAACTAATCCAGTGTTTAAGAAGCAGTTCAGACTGGGGATGTGCATCTCCATCACTGAGGCCGATACGATGCGCATCTCGATACGTTGCCAATGATACGATACATTAACGATACATTTGAAACACCAGGCGATGCGATACGATACGAGTCACCCCTGTTGCGATACAGTTCGATGCGATTTGATTCAACATTATGCAAAATAATGATACAATTCAATTTGGTACGACAGAGGATTTTGTTGTATTCCTTATATGCAGCAAATCATACATTAACAAATAAGTGCTTTACATATTTGGTTCTCTCTACAAGTATTGCGCATCGCATCATGCTGTTTATTTTTTACCTTAAAAAAAACAAACACTTGGACCTTTCACAAACTGGCCCTCTCACAAGTATAGTAGTGTTCTCTGTCTCCAGATTAAAGTACAATGTTATACTGTAACACCTCACAGTTAAACAATGTAAGGATGCATTGCTCATGATTAACAATGTGCAAATAACAGCTACCATCGAGCAATGCCCATCGGCTGACTCACCAGTGAGCAGAAAGCAGTGGGTTCTATATGAAGAATAAAGAATACAAAGAACCTTTCACAAACAGGTATTTCATAACTGCTTACAGGAAGACATTTAAACTATTATTGTCCGTCACAGGCTGCTGTAAACTAAACACCACTCTCTCTGACAGAACACCTCACTGAGTGATTTAACTCATAGTCTAACTTTCAGGTTTCTCTTTTCAGCCGCAGACCCCATGTCGCCTCTTTATGTGCGTCGCTAAGTTCCTCGTACTACGTGTGTACTTTAAAGCGGCTTGGCATCGTTTACAATTTGCGAGCGATTTTTCAAGTTGTCCGTCTTTCTTGAAAAATCCGAAGTGTTGCTAAACGTTTAATTTGTAGGTATTTTTCGGTGCGCTGTGTTTCTCTTCCTCCTCGACTCCGTAGTGCGAATCAAAGATCGTCTCTGCTGAGTGCTGACAGGATGAGAGGATATTACATTACATTGCATTTAGCTGACGCTTTCATCCAAAGCGACGTACAATAAGTGCGTTCGACCAACAAAATACAAACTTGAAGAAAACAGAATGATAAAGTACATCAGGCTTCATAGAGCAAAAACATTTCAAGTGCTACTCAACTGGCTTTAGATAAGCCAGTCCTTTGTTAGTATATAAGTGCTTTGTTGATAGTTCTATCGCTCGAGGTGGAGTCGAAAGAGATGAGTTTTCAGTCTGCGCCGGAAGGTGTGTAAGCTTTCTGCCGTCCTGATGTCAATGGGGAGCTCATTCCACCATTTTGGAGCCAGGATAGCAAACCCACGTGTTTCTGCTGATGGGAACTTGGGTCCCCCTCGCAGTGCGGGTGCAGCGAGCTGTTTGGCTGATGCAGAGCGGAGTGCACGTGCTGGGGTGTACGGTTTAACCATGTCCTGGATGTAGGAAGGGCCAGATCCATTCGCAGCATGGTACGCAAGTACCATTGTCTTGAAGTGGATTCTAGCAGTTACCGGAAGTCAGTGGAGGGAGCGGAGGAGCGGCGTGGTGTGGGAACATGTAGGAAGGTTGAAGACCAGACGAGCTGCTGCATTCTGGATGAGCTGCAGAGGTCGGATGGCACATGCTGGTAGACCAGCCAGGAGGGAGTTGCAGTAGTCTAGGCGTGAGATGATGAGAGCCTGGACCAGAACCTGCGTCCCTTTCTGGGTCAGCGGGGGACGTATCCTCCTGATGTTGTAAAGCGTGTATCTGCAGCAGCGGGTTGTAGCAGCTATGTTTGCAGTGAAGGACAGGTTGTTATCTAGGGTCACACCCAGATTCCTGGCAGTCTGAGTCATATTATATGAATGAATCGTTTTTTTACCTATGCAAAGACGCTACAATCGATGCATCGCGAGTTCAACCCAAACTGTAGCCGATGTGCACTCTTTCAACCGGTGCACTCGCATCTTGAACGTTTATGCCGGTGCACCGATGCGAATTGGTGAATCTTAACATCCCTAGTTCAGACCCCCTCCCACACAGCCGGAGATGCACACACTGAACAAACAGTGCTGTAGACACTAAGCACGGATGTTCCTTGTTTGTGGTTGAGCTTTTTGGCGCTTTCTGGCCTTATTCGAAGAGCATGAACTAATGGAGTCAACGACAATGTTAAACTTGGTTAACAAATGTACTTGGGCTCTATTGATAAACGTCCAAAAATGTCTGAAATTTTAGGAGGGAGGCATAAGTAGTGCTATTTTTTTATTTAAAGGTGGTAAGTTTGAGAAACCGGCTCGAGATCGCTAGAATTTGAAAATACACAACCGGAGAAAATCTGCCACTTCCTTACAGAGCCCCTCCTCCAACACACACGAACGCGCACATGACCAATGAGGGCACGAGATAAGTTTGTGCCCCGATGGAAGGCTGACAGGCAGGTAGGCGGTCCGGCTAAACGGATTGGTTGTATAGTATTACGGCTTCTACAGATGACATTTTTTTATGGATTTTTTTGTGAAAGCACTTAAGATATTCATTGCTATCGGGATGTTAAGAGCATTCCATGGAATATAACAACAATTCTATAACACATAGGTGTGAGCAAGCTCTCTGATTGGTCAATAGGCGTGTTTGATTCCACGATCAAACAACGGTCAAATAGAACGTGCCTTTCACAACAAGTCAGTATCCCTCCGCGTCTGAGAAAAACGGTATACCGTTGGGCCGAAAAGCAAACTGCCTGCAGTTTGCTTTTCGAACTGGAACAAGAAAGCAAATGCCCGAATCAGCAAAGGCTTTTACCACCATCCAAGGAAGTCGGTGAAGCCTGGGGATGCGGTGTGGTATAGCATGGAGCCCTTGGGGGTGAACAGCCTGGGGTCCATGATGACCCGCATTAGTGAAGAGGCTGGCACTGCTACGCGTTACACAAACCATTGCGTCAGAAGCACCTGCATACAGCGGCTTGCGGAGGCAGGGTTGGAGGCCAGAGAAATCATGTCCGTTAGCGGGCATACAAATGAGTCATCGCTTCGCAGCTACTGGGCTCCATCTCTGGACAATAGAAGGATGTGGAGCAACGCGCTTTTTGCCGGTCCGGGACACGCCATGAAACGGCCACTGGAGGAAAGCTCTTCCGATAACCTACCCGTGAACACCACAGCACCACCTGCAAAAAAAGTCTGGCATGGAGTTCATGGAGAGCTGTTTCAAAAATTGCACTTTTAATGGCAGCATGAACATCCACCTTCATTCTGAAGCCAAAATGTTAAATATGTAAATAAATAAATAAATAGCTTAATTCAAGAATTGTTGTCAATAAATTGTTTTCAATAAATTGGTTAATAATATATTATTTACTATAATTATATCAATAACTGTAAACGGGGAAGCAGGAGTGTTCGATTGATCGGCTAGCGTTACCAAGGGAACTACTTTATAGGAACTACTTTCTGACGGAGATTAACTCAAGCAGAAAGTGTAGGTTTGGGAGCAAATTAGCCCACATTATGAAATAATTTTACGATATTGTTGATTACAATGATAGTTTGTGTTATAGAATCGCAATCATACACGAGAGGCCGTTCTTGAACGTCATTATTGGTACTCCAGTACAGGTGTACGGACCTTGGCGCAAGCGCCTCGGTCCTGCCGCAGTACTGTCGTACCAATAATGACGTTCAAGAACGGCCTCTCGTGTATGATTTCTTAAGTGTATCTCGAGCCGGTTTCTGAAACTTACCTACCCCACCTTTAAGAAGTATTGAATAGGCCTTTTTTAAAGTCATTTATTCGTAAAGGTGAACTCGCACCCTGAGGCCTTGTTCCTATCTGTTCCAATGGTGTTGTAGAGTACTGTGACTGAGTATTCTGGTATGCTTATGGCGTGTCAAACAGTCATTTGCTTCTTGAAGATGAGTCGGCAAAAAGGCTGGTGCCATTTGACTGGTGCCGTTTGCTTGATTGGTCTTAAATGTACTTGCTGTCACCGCAGAGCCAGCAGCGTGCCTTTAGGGACTGAAATGTCTTTCCTCCAGTGGAACACTAAGTTCAGATTCTTGATAACAATAGGAGAGGATAAAGGGGAGGCTACAAGTCAACCGCCTCATGACATTTTACTAAGACTACAATTTACCTTGAGCGGAATGATAATTATGGTGGAAGGAGCTGCCTATTAATATCAGGACAACAGAAAAGCTACACACCTTCTTCTGTAGACTGAAACCCTACCCGTTTTTCTGGTACCTTGGCCATTGACGCCAAAAGAAATTAGCACTTGAAAATATTAATATTTGAAGCTAATGCACCAGCAATGGTTTAGCTTACTTAAAGGTGATATATCTGCATTTTTCAACCAAATTATACTTTTTATTCTTCGTAAAAACTGAAATGAATATCATTTTGTTGTTCTAAAATTGAAATAAGTAAATGTTATGATGCTTGATCAGCTGGCTTTTATAAAGTCATTTTAATGAATAATATTACTAAAAACCTCCAAATTGTTCAATACTGACCGCTAAACAATTGAACACTTTCCAAATATATTTATGTGAAACCCTATATTGCATTAAATGGCAAAAAAAAACTTTGTGTTCCAATAAAATGTACTCTCATATTAGGTATTTTGTTTAGATTAATGTGTATTGCGCTTATTTATGTATCTAGTACGGTGGCTGACGGGTGCATAAACGCTACAACGGCCCAAAACATTTCCATTAGGCGACTGAACAGAAATATAAAAACACAAATGTGCCAACTTGACAAAACATCCGCAGCATTTAGGCAACATTCACCAAACACAACTGCGGTAAACACAAACGCTGTTTCATAACTGTAAGCGTTTTGTCAGTATATTCAAAATGACTGGGTTAGGTAGCTCGCTTACAGCAGATCTGCAATCATATTGAGAATGAATCATGTGATTACATTGTTGAAATAAGCCAATACAACAGTGACATTGAAAGTTGGCCAACTTTAAAATCCAGTCCCAGCTGTGTGCATCACTTTTTAGTGTCCCCGTTTCCGTTGTGTTTCGAACTTCTTGCAGCGTTTGGTATTTGCAGCATTTAGTTTGAACCTGTCAGACACCATACTCTTGATGCACTTACTTTTACATTTGATACAGACTTTTGATGACTAACATTATTTTTCCTTCTCTTTCTCAGGGGAGCCTGAGTTTTCAATCTCGAATTGGATGACTCCCTGGTAGTTCGGCCCGGCAGGGCTTTACGGAGACCCGACAGTAATGTTCTGAGTTGGTTCAGGCTTAAATTCAAATGGAGAGTTTCATTTCTCTCTAAACTTGAGTTTTGCCATTTAGGTAAAGCATCTGGAGTTGTGTGTGTGGTAAAAATGCCTGACTTGCAATCAGGTGTTTTTTGTAACCCGCACAGAAACGTTAGATTCCCATAAGTTTGGTTTCTGTGAAACTTCCATTGTTTGTTACATTAGAGTAACAGGTTGTCCTCAGTTAGTGTGTCCGTGGAGATTTAAATGTACAATTCTATGAGAATATTTTTTATTATGACAAACAATTGGCTTTTTGGACCGTCTCTAGGGTCAACTATTGTTTTATAAGGCTGGGTAGAAGAAGTGCCATAAAACAATGTTTTATGTAATATTAAGGGAGCACTGAACCACAGTTTGTAGTTCAGTGCTGTATACAGTATTCCAAAATGCCTGTGGTTACATGAACAGGATTATTCTCTTGGAAGAACAAGATAATTTCTCATAGAATTTCCATGTCAGATCTTATAAAGGACGTTTGCACCGAGGACTTTTAAATAAGTATTTTATGGTGATGGGTAGTAAATCCACTTTTCATATGTGTTGTTCCTACTGGGAGGATGCAGTTTAATCTCTGTGTTCTATAGAGAAGCATTACAAATGTGTTTAGCCTAGCTAGCTTAGCTAAATTCCCTGTGTAGACTCTACTGTATAAGAGGTTCTGTGATGACCTGATCTTAGTCTTCTATACTCTTTGTTTACTATTAAAAAAGATGGGAGTATTTTGCCATGCTAGATGGTAACTAAGTGGTAGACCACAGCTTGTATGACATGTATTGGTTTGGAACGAAACTTTAGTCGTGAACTTATTTAACCTTGAATTAAATGTCTGGGTGTTTTTTTATGACAGTTTCATACATATTCATTTATATGGCTATAATGTGAGGGGTTATATATTATAAGGAATTAATAGTTCTCTGAAAGTGCAATTTTTCAGTTATGCTCATTATTTTACCTTTGTATTTATCCACCAAGTGAACAATGTTTTTTCTCTTTTCAAAGTTGAAATTGTATGAAAAGTTTTGGTTAACAGAAAACTTGAGTCATGTGATTCTGGTTTAAACGTTTATTACATTACACTGCATTTATACCAATTATATCTTGTATTTGTATTACTTTATAAGTCATGTGATTGGTGGTGGGCACGATGCATGCTGTGTTAACAACATGTGAGTTTTCATCATTAAAAAACTCAATACACTTTTGGTTTATTGAACACTGTCTTTTAAATTATTTCTTGCTTGACGTTAAAGTGCAAATCTTTAGTTGATTTATTTATAGTGTCGTGGACAGTCCCCATCGATGAACTGTCACAAAAACAGTAAATGGAGCAGCTTTAGCCGACATGGCTAATTTACAGCTGTTGGCCAGATGGTAATAGACACCCTTAAAATTACAATATATCAACAGCATTAGTTATAAGAAAATATATAAAAAGGAGGAAAGAGGATAAAAGAGAACAATAAACAACACACGTTACTATATACAGTACATGTCACATATAGCACATCACAATCACATCACAGAAACGAGGGGCAACATCCATGATCACAACATGTAACACTCACGCCATACTTAACACAGACTAGTGTGTGCAGGTGTAGTTCTCAGTGAACCATGTTTTTAAGTGAGCTGTGAAGGTGGGATGTGTATGTATGTATGTCTTTGATTTTAGTGGGTAGAGTTCCAGTTTTGTATTGCTGTGACCGAGAAAAATACATTGAAAAAACCCTAGAAAGCAAGACTTGATTTAAAGGTCCCCTATTATACTCTTTTCCATCAATATATTATAGGTCTCAGATAAAACATGTCTCTGAAGTGGCTGAAATACCAAACCGATCACCCATTGCAGCATCCCATAATCCCCTCTGTTTCAGCCCTGTTTAAAAAGTGCTGATTCTATGTGATTGGTTATACAAGCCAAAAACAATTTATGACATCACAAAGTGGCCAAAATCTGATCAGCTCATTTTCAGACAGGTTTTATACAAATGGATCAGGACAAAAAGAGAGTGAATCTTTTTTCCTGAAACGTTCAGAATCCCTTTACACAGAGGGGACACATGTTGATGTGTAAAAGACATGAAAAAGTGGATTTGACTGATAGGTGACCTTCAAGATGAGATGGATGAGTGATTTAACTGTCGAGCCTTCCTCCATTACAAAGCATTGAAGCAGAACACTCCCCAAGCTGTCGGCCTCTTTCATGTGTCACACAACTATTCCCTAGATGTGTTGGTGCTTGCTGGGCCAGCGTAGGTAGATGAATAGCTGCGAGTTGTTTGTTTCTTCGCACCACAGTTTGATGGGAGAACAAACCTTTGGCATAACATGAGAAACCGTGTCATGACACCCAGTTAGGAAACATATACATATGACTAAACAAGATCCTGTGCCAGATGTAGAGACATTATCTCAGGTCAGGTTTACACACCTTTTTGTACAACACATTTCAGAAGCTTTATCACAGAAACATTTCAATCTTGATCATTTTAAAGTAGTGTTTTTATGATTTGGCTGTGTTTTTCCTCTTTCACACATATTTCTATCTTAAAGTTTGTACATATCATTATAGAGATGAATCCCCAACTATGTGCTAAATTCACCACTTATTTTTGGTTTTTGACCATGTAATTTGCAATTGTGTAGCTCAACTTACATTAAATGACACACAGGTAACGCTGTGTGCTGAAAAAGGAAATGAAAAGCAATCATAAACACATCGAACCCAGCCAATTTAATCAAAATTGAGTGACGTTCAATCAGCTGAGGAAAAAAACCACTCTGACATCAATGATATGGGTGCGGCCAGAGGTGCAACATGCTTGAGGGTTTAATTCCGGAGAGCTGTAGCAGTAGTTTGATTCCTGTAGATGTGTGCAGAGGGCCTTCAACAGGAACACTCGCCACAGTGCTGATCATGTCCTAGCTATTTGGCCTATCTCTCCATAAAGCTGTATTCACATGATACGAAATGTTGTCTTTGCTCACAATATAACTGGCCAGCTCACCAATTTGATCAGACTGGGCTCTGGTTTCAGACAGAGGGTGAACAGAGGTATGAAAAAACCTTTTTGTACATTAATGCATTTAAACATGTCCCAATAGAGGCAAACAAATACAATTATGAAACCTGAAAATGAGCATAACAGGGCTGGTAAAACACAGAGTTGCACCACTTGTTTGGTCTCTCCCAGACTGGCCTTATTCTACCCCCTATCTACTCACCAAGCAGAATTAACCTCACCCCCCACCCCCTACTGTTCCTCCCCCACTGGCTGCACATGCTGCTCATAACATATTTAAAACATTCTTGCTGGTGTACACACAGCCTCAAACAGAGCTGCAGGCCATTCTGCAACACTGAGCTCCATCTAATCCTCTGCTCTCCACCATTACTAAAGTCTCACTGTAGGCGTCCCCACCCCCTTCCCTCTCTTTCCCCCCGTTCTTGCATCACATACCCTCTCCCACATTGCCCACCCCCCACTGGCTCTAACGTGATCCTGTGTTGCCTTGGTATTACCTCTTTTTTTCTTAAACCAGTATCTATACTCACAACCTTTTCAATATTTCACTGAGCAGTGGCGAGCCGTCAGGGCCCTCTGTGAGGGCCTAAGATATTCTACAAAATAATATTTTAAAACATTAAAACAAATTATATATTTTTTTAGTTATATTTTTCATTAGTTTTACCAAAATAACTTGATTTAATTGTATTTAAAATTACATTTCCAAAGAAATAAATCCTTCGAATCTGCCTATTCAGTTTATGTTGGAATGTGAAGGGTTAAATTAAAGAAGCTCGTCTCTGCGAGTGAAGAGAGAAGCTGTTGGACGTCCAGGCGGTCCAGCTATGAATTCACAGAGGGCCCCGAACGAGAGAGTAATGTCAAATGACAGTACAATTGACCAATCATATCTTCCCTCTAAATGGGTGGGTGTTATTATCGCGGACTTTATGACAAGTTCCGCCCGCTGTGAAACTTGTCTTGTTTCCATAGCAACAACAACTTCCTGTCAACAGCATTAACTCGCCTTCAAAATAAAAGCATGCCAAATTGCACTTAAGACATACAACTGTAACGAAAGTAACAAACACAATGCAATATCCTTTTCAATTTCAAAGAACACAAATAGGTTTATTTACAGGTGTTGTTTTGTGTGGTAGAGGGTCGCTTTCATTGATGCGTTTTGCACCCCGTGCTGTTGTTTTGATATTCCGCTGAAGTATACGCTGTGACGTAATAACTCGAGGGAAGGGGTGAGGGTCAGAGGGCCTAGGTATAAAAGTCATGGCTCGCCACTGTCACTGAGCATGGTTAAACCTGTTAAGCCCGAGAGACCCCGGTACCGGGGCACTGCCACAACATCTTGCAGGAATATAAATATAAATATAAATGTTTTATATCCATGTTACGGGAAGAAACTCATCTAACTGATCATTATTTTATTTTTTTCAAAATAAAACCCACAATGCTAACGCTGAGCCTCCGAAATCGCGACTTTATAAACAAAAACAGACATCAAAACATGTGGTGCTACGTAGCTAAAAATGCTAACATGGCTCACCTGTGTTGTAGTCTGGTCAAAAGTGGTCTTCAATGGCATTACAACGATTGGTTAATCCAATGTCCCTTTGAAATCATTTCTGATAATCCATGAGCAATAAACCTGCTTTTCGGTTTCCAGATGTCAGAGCTAGAGACAGCTTCACTCTCATGCAAAACTGCGTGTACGAAGCCCACACCTTTTTGTTTTACCATGTGTGTGAGTGGGGAGAATCCCCTTCGATTCTATTGGCTCTAACGGTCAGAAAGAGATGTCAATCACCAAAATCGACCAATTGGTTCCAGAGAAACGGTAAAACCCCCATTTTCACCCAAATCACCTTTTTGTTTTACCATGTGTGTGAGTGGGGAGAATCCCCTTCGATTCTATTGGCTCTAACGGTCAGAAAGAGATGTCAATCACCAAAATCGACCAATTGGTTCCAGAGAAACGGTAAAACCCCCATTTTTACCCAAATCACCTTTTTGTTTTACCATGTGTGTGAGTGGGGAGAATCCACCTCTCTAAAAAGGTCAAATGTCACTTGTTTTGCATCAATCTTGATGCAGGGTACTTATTATATGTTGTACTTTGGATTCCTAAAGCTTTTAGTCTACCTTACCATCATCCAAGGGTAGTTTTCACCAGTGCTTGAATTGGGCTGGTACTCATTGGTACGCAGTACCGGCACTTCTGATTTTTACCCATGTGGTACCGGCACTTCTTACGGAGTACCGGTACTCAACCGCCGGTGGAACGTCATGACGCATGACAACAAATATGCCCAGCCGGCGGCATCTCATGACCCATCTCATGACCCATCTTATGACCCATCTCATGACCCATCTATGGCGCGCTGCAGCGATAGACTAGAGCAGAAAAGACATCACATAACGTTAGCATTTCGAAAATGTTAGCGTGGCTTAATAATAGTGCGAAAAGACAGCGGTTGTCGCTGGACAAGGATTCCCTCTCTCCTTTCCTGCTGAAAGATGGTGAGTGTACTCGGGGACGAGGAGTCATTTAACCAGCCACCAGTAGGAGTCAGGCTTTACTTTCTTTTATATCCATAAAGAAAAAGTAAATCTGTTTACAGTTGTTTCATATGGATGTTGAGAGGTATCCATACATCTCTTCATTTTGCTCTCAACGTGCACCAGATTGATGCATCTAACTTCAATATTTAAAAAAAAATCTTCCCGGGGAAGCATGCCCCCGGACCCCAGGGCCACTCCCCATTTATAAAAATAGCACTTTACAACTGCACCCCCTCTAATCTCAGAAGCATCCCGAGTCATTCTGTTTAAGTAGTGAGCCTTTCTAAAATATACAGTAAAGAGACAACCCCACCAGCATTATAGGATATACTACATGACTTTGAGCCAAATACTTGTTTTTGGGCTGTATAAATAAATTGACTTGAAACAGTTGCTGATTTTTTAGAGTACTGGCACCTTTTTTATTCCAATTCAAGCACTGGTTTTCACTATAAGTAAAAAAGAATTTTTGGACGGACACTATAATTTACAGTTTTTTATGTTCAATCTGAATTTTCTTTAAAATAAAAAACATCTATATTGTTCTGACTCTTCTATATCCAACTCACAGGTTTATCATTACTGTGAAGCTGACCGTTGAGCGGCCCAGACCAAGCAAGGAGGCAGAGGCAGAACGTCCAAAAATATAACCCGACGTGGGCATTTATTAAAACATGGGCACAAAGTTCACAGCCTCAATCCTGCTGTTCTCCTTAGAGGCTTCTCAATACTCAAATTTCCCCTCCTCGACTCCCCTCCTCGAGACTTAGTCCCGCCCACAGGAGATGCGAGCGGAGGACCGAGGAGGGGAACCGGGGAAAGAGGAGGGGAAGCAGCAGACGTTTAAAGAAATGAGAACTCCTCTCCTCTGAGCGGTCATATTAAAGCGACGTCCGTTCATTATTACGTGGCAACAGCTGCATCAGCTGTCGAGTGTTTTGTCATATTTTATAATCTCTGTTAGATCAGCTGAACATTGTTCCCCCACATATTTACCTTGAATTCATTGAGAGTGAGGTATAATGAGACAATAACAGGCTACAGATGCGGACACACACACACAAATATATTTATATAAATATATGCAATTTAAAGTATGAGAGCACTCTCATAATAACGTAACACAATCAGAGACTGGATATATCCCCCCCCCCCCCCCCTCTCTCTCTGGTCGCTGAAATGGGGAATTGAAATTACGGGCCAAAAGTTGTATTTGCAAGTATTAAAAGTAAGCAGAGGACACCAAACCAACTGAGACCTGTCTGTCCGCCGCATCTGCGCACACACTGTACCACACACACACCTACACACTGTACAGGACATACCTACACACTGTACCACACACACACACACACACACACACACACACACACACACACACACACACACACACACACACACACACACACACACACACACACACACACACACACACACACACACACACACACACACACACACACACTGTACCATACACACCTAAGCTCCTAAAGCATAATCAGGCTACAGCCGTTGTGTATTTTAGTATGTGAAGCACTAAATGTTCTTAGAAAAATATCGACTCTTTGTTTGTATATATCTACTAAACTAAAGCAAATAAAGAGAGTAGGTCTGTTATACTGAGTGATATTTATTTTACACACTGCTCTGCTTTCTGCAGGACCTCACAGCTGTTCTCACTGTAAACATCGCGTTGCGATGAGAGCAGTTTCTAAAATAATATCCAGGGGATGCATGCAGAGCTGTCATTGGCTGAGATAAGTCCGGCCGTGTGTCACGCCTCCACCGTTCCCGGAAATGCATCCGCGGAGGAGCCGTGGAGGAACCATCAGTGTATCCTCGGTTATAGCTCCTCCAGAGAGCCTCCTCGACGCTCGATCCTCGGTCCTCGGTGTGCATTTAGAGAAATGAGACGTCCTTCAAAATGGCGCGCTGAAATTCATTTCCGGGTCACTACCGGAGGACCGAGGAGTCGAGGAGTCGAGGAGGGGAAATTTGAGTATTGAGAAGCCTCTCTTGTCCACATCCTGCAGCCACAAGGATCTCACACACACACCCAGGCCCTTTCTCATTTCATCAAATCCCCCTCCTCGACTCCTCTGTCCTCCGGTAGTGACCCGGAAATGAATTTTAGCGCGCCATGTTGAAGGACATCCCATTTCTCTAAATGCACGTCGAGGACCGAGCATCGAGCGTCGAGGAGGCTCTCTGGAGGAGCTCTAACCGAGGATACACTGATGGGTCCTCCACGGCTCCTTCGCGGATGCATTTCCGGGAACAGAGATGTTTCAAAGAGTCGTGACGCACGGCCGGACTTATCTCAGCCAATGACAGCTCTGCATGCATCCCCTGGATATTATTTTAGAAACTGCTTTCATCGCGACGCGATGTTTATAGTGAGAACAGCTGTGAGGTGCAGAAAGCAGAGCAGTGTGTACAATATATATCACTCAGTATAACAGGCCTACTCTCTTTATTTGCTTTAGTTTAGTAGATATCTACAAACAAAGAGTCGATATTTTTCTAAAACCATTTAGTGCTTCACAATAAAATACACAACGGCTGTAGCCTGTTTTAGGAGCTGTATGTATGTGCGTGTGTGTGCGTGTGTGTGGTGTGTGTGGTGTGTGTGGTGTGTGTGTGTGTGTGTGTGTGTGTGTGTGTGTGTGTGTGTGTGTGTGTGTGTGTGTGTGTGTGTGTGTGTGTGTGTGTGTGTGTGTGTGTGTGTGTGTGTGTGTGTGTGTGTGTGCTGTGTGTGTGTGTGGATGCAGCGGACAGACAGGTCTCAGTTGGTTTGGTGTCCTCTGCTTACTTGTAATACTTGTAAATACAACTTGTGGCCCGTAATTTATTTTCCTCATTGTAGCGACCAGAGGGGAGAGGGGGGGGGGGGGGGGGGTATATCCAGTCTCTGATAGTGTTACGAGTTATGAGAGTGCTCTGTTTGATTCTGAAATTGTATTTATTTATATAAATATATACACATATATGTGTGTGTGCGTGTCCGCATCTGTAGCCTGTTATTGTCTCATGACACCGCACTGTGAATGAATCAAAGTCAATATATAAGTGGTCTTGAACACATGTGTCCATCAGACAGAGGGCTGCTGTGCCTCCTGTCATCATTAATGGGCGTCTCTTTAAAATGACCGCTCAGAGGAGAGGAGTTCTCATTTCTCTAACCACCTGCTGCTTCCCCTCCTCTCTCCTCGGTTCCCCTCCTCGGCTCCTCCGCTCGCATCTCCTGTGGGCGGGACTAAGTATCGAGGATAGGAGTCGAGGAGGGGAGTCGAGGAGGGGAGTTCGAGAAATGAGAAAGGGCCCCAGACAGGGCAACAGAGCCCAATACCCACACTCCAATCATCACAACACGACACAGGTGAGGGGGGAGGAGACAACACAGGACACCAGGTGCACACAATCATCAGCCACAGATAACATATACTGTGCAATCACGCTAACAAAGTGCCACATTACCCGGCCTGAAGCCGTCAGTCCATAATGACGAAGCTGCCTTCGTCACAATTACTTTGAGGAAAAAGATTATTAATTTAACCCTTTTAGAAGGGAAGATAAGGTCATTTGTTCTGGGAATGTTATTTTTCGAGCCTGAGACCTGAAAAACAGGCTCAGGGCTAAACTGGATGCTGCTGGTGATGGAAGTTGTCATATGGAATTTGGAACGCCTCATGTTATTGGTTATTAACTGGGTTTTAAGCCACAGTTCTGAACACAAAACTAATTTCATGCAGTTTTTTTAGCTGCATTCACACTTGAAAATGACAAAACCCAGTCCAGTCAACGACTTGTTTTTCAGAGTGTTTTTGATGGACCACAATGCAACGCATAAACGAAATTGAGGAGCTGTTCACGGCAGGAAAAAATTACAAAAATGTGGATAATTATAGACAAAACCTTGACTATGAGATGAGATTGGTGTATCAACTTTTGTTTACAAGGTCGGGAATGAACTGTGATGCTTTATTTCACTTTTTCTTCTCAGTTTAATTAGCAGCAGTGTTCCAAGGTTACCATTAGGTTTACATCCATCTGTGCATGTATTGCATCATTTCCAGTAATATATTTGTTCGTGTACTGACTGCAAAAACAGAATACAATGACAATGTGAGTATGACTTCTGTTGAGGTCAGACTTCTCAAGGAAAAATAATGAAGTTGCTTTCATTTCGATGTTCTCTCAATAAGACTCTCATTAAAATCAGCTACATGTCTAATGAGCTCACACAAATCATAAAGCTCCTGATTTTACAGCAAAGCCCATCAATATGTTGGTCAAATAATGTTCAGATTGCCATGACGTTTTGTGTGGATTTTCACAAGCCAACTGATGACTTTTGTCTTTGAAATTAATTTAGCGATTTGCTATCATGTGTTGTAGTCACCATTTGACCATCACTTTGAGTCAAGGCAATGTATACCACAAAGTAATAGACTATAATGAAATTAGCTGTTTTATGCTTGTTTGTATTTAAGAATGAATCGTCCTGTTTTTGTTCCCATACAAGAAATATTCAAATCCATTCTCGGTTTTGCTAGGAATTGACTAAATGTTTTCAAGCTCCCCAGAGGATACGCCCTTTTCATTTTGAACACTCGATGACTTAAGGACAAAACATTCAACATTGGCAAAGTGAGACGGTTTGATCCAAATGATTACATGTTTTTTATATTATTCTAGGGGTTGAAATGATGGTCAACAATTGTGGTCAAGACTAAAATATGGTCCCCAGATATTAAATTCTACACACTTTGGTGATCCTCTAACATTTCCACTGGTGCCACAATAAGGTTGACATTTGTGTTTTTTGTGAGATGTCTGAGGATGTCCATGTCCCTTAAGGATGTTTTCCAGTGATTTTAGTGATATTTTCTCAAATGCCACCAGCATGTCAAAGGTTTAAGTTCCTCAGTAAAAAAAAAACCTATATTAAGAATATATTGTCACAAAGTTTGGGACAGAAATGAAAGGTGCCAAGAGGATGTATTGTAAGGAATTGTCGATCACCTGACTTAACTTCTAGCATCACGATCCAATTGACAATTTAGGTTTTCCTTGATATCAATAAAATAACTGGTAGTTTACTTAGGATAATTAATAATAACTTTTAGATTCCTGACCTCACAGCTTGACACATACATGTACCTGCCTGGTGTGAGAGTGTTTGAAGAAAGATGTATGACCTTAGCCAAAATGCCAATTTACGGTTTCAAAACCAGAGTCCACAAATGAATGGGGGCACTACGTCCACTTCTTATTTAGAGTCTAATTTGTTTTGGTGTTTGGGGCAGAGTATAATATTTCAGTTTTTAACATTGAAAAAGCTTTAGGTCATCTGAGTTGAGGCATATTTCAAAAAAAATATGTGATTGGTTTCCTCTGGCTTGATCGGTATATAATTGGGTTTCAGTTGCATAACAATGAAAGTGATTCTTTAAGAAGTTGGCTTATGTAAGCATATATAAGGTGAACAGAATAGGTCATAGTACAGAACCCTGTGGTAACTAACTATGATTTCATTGAGAAATTGTCGTTAACATTAACAAACTGAGACCGTTCAGATAAATAGTACTTAAACCATTTTAATGCAGTTCCTTTTATTAGTTGCTTAGTGTAGTTGCCCTGTTGTATACGATCTACATACAAAACAAATGGCTTGGTTTATGGAATACATGTTATAGATGAAACTATATTCTTGCATGCATTATATTTTAGTGGAAACACTTTATTGGACATCCCGCCTACAAAAAGTGAATGGAGTATTTGTAACATTTCAACAGCTTTTTATATTCTTCCATCACTGGTGTTCTACTACCTTTTCTTCCTTGTTTGCTTCTATGCCTCTTCTTCTGTAATTTGTTTTGATTGAATTGGACCTTTTTAGAAAGAAAACTGTACAAAGCTAAACATCTGTACTGGAATGTGGTACACTATTTCTTGTTGCAGGACTACTGTGTGCGTGGCTTTTTCTCAGCTTAGAGGGACACCTGGTGGTGAGAGAGATCTCTGTACAGTAAATCTGAATGGAAATATGTGCGCTTACTAAAACTGGATTCACTTCTCCCTGTAGACACGGTATTTCCACCACTCTCACTAGAACCATTCATTTGAAATGTGTTCAAATGTGCATATCCAGTCAGTTTTAAACAATATTTTATTGGGTGGATTTGATTCTTGGTAATACTATATTATTTGCTTAGTATGTCAGAATACATACAGGCTACACAGCTTCATTCTGCTGATCGATTGAACATATATTGCTCAATTCAAAATGAAAACATTTGTAATGAAGCACAATTATGGCTCTGAATCAATCTTATGTATAGCAAATGTATCAAGGGATATCAAGTGTGTTTATTTGTAAAGGAATCCTTCTCCTGACCCTTGAGGTAGCCAGACTTTAAAAACATCAACAGGAAGACAGCAGGTCACATTTTCTTCAGTTGTGTCCTTGTTATAATGAGTCAACAATATCTATTGACACTGACTGACTCACCCCTTGAATGCACATCATGTGACCACATCTTGTTTTGTTTAATACTGTGAACCCTGCACATCCCAGCGAATATTCTGCACCTTTCTGTTTAACACAACCTCTTTTAAAATCTACACAGCCCTCCACTTTTAATATACTGTACTTTGTCATATTTTGACTTTTTCGTATATTTATATTCCATGTAAATATTTCTCTTTATTTTATAAATGATAAATCGTTTTTTATATATTTGTATATATAAATAGTTATTTAACTTTGCACCATACTTGATAATAAACGTAATTCTGATTCTATAATAACTGTCTGTTAAAAATCCAGTAAGGTGTTAGTGATCTGTCAATGACAAAACGGTATGCTTATTTCAATGTAGTCCTTTTTTTAAAGCTTGGGGAAAAAAGACCAGGATGGGTAAATTGTGATTTTATCATTTTGTATAGTTATTTTATGCTCTGGTTTAAGGTATTTTTACGTATGACTGAAAGAATTGGCAGAAAATATGTTATTTAAATAATGTATATATAGTACATTGTTAATTAAAATGTATTTCCCCACATATTCTCTTATTTTTACATGTGCTTTTATCCTTCGATTACACTTATCATCTTAGATATTATGAGCTATGATGATTTAAACAATATAGAACTCGTTATTAATGTTTCAACAAGGCTCCGTATTAATGTTAGTGGATTAAAATGTTAAATAAATCCAACTTTAAATGATACATTTTCCCTCAACATGTATTTTAAATGTATTCGCTATATTTATATGCTTTTTTAGATAGTCATTTAGCCCACTTCTCTGCCTTATATTCGTGTTATTGTATCATCTATTTAACAAATCAATAATCTGACATGAGTAATATGCAATGGCGGAGATCACTATTGAACAGGCTGCAACATCCCATTATAAATCATGTGTCGGCATTACAATCCGTTTTCACATTGCATCTTTATCAAACAACCAAACAGAGAGAATCAATAGATTTAACGGCATTCTCTGTCAACCCTCTACTTTCTTATTCTGATAGTTCACTCGCATCTCTCCTCCTCCTGCAAGTATTGTGTGATATTGCCTCATGCACTTGAAAGGCCTACGACTGCTAGGAGAGATACCAAGAGATTTCACACACACACACACTCTCTCTCACACACACACACACACACACACACACACACCCTCAACGAGCTGGGAGATGAGATAGGCAAATTATGTTGTCTGTTGACTGCCGGAGTTTTGATATCACTCCTGCCCTTAGGCTCAATCATAATGCTGAAATATTGGTAACAAAAACATTAAAGATACTTATTAGTATTTTCATTTGAACATTTCCTTCTGTTTGGAGAAGTTGCCTCGATCCAAGCTCCTGCGTCTAGAGGGAACATGTTGTTTTGATGCTCAGATGTCAATCAAAACCTCACGGAAGAAACTGAAACGTTGACTTAAATGAATTATGTCAACAGATTTCACATAACTGTATAATGTTAGTTGAAAGCAATACTATTAAGTCTAAATAGGTTCAACTTAATATGATTGCTTTCAACTAACCTAATATATAGATGATAGATATATACTTTATTAATCCCAAATTGGGAAATTCTTTAAATACAGTTTAGGTAAAGTGAACATTTCAGTTTTTTCAGTGCTGTCTTGCTGTGCTGCCGTCCAGCGGTGAATCCTGGGAAATAACTTTAACTGCATTGCAGCCCAGAAAGAGGGCAGCAGTTATTATGGGCAGGGTAATGGGAGTGCCCCTCTCTATCTCTTAATCCCACCCCTCTTATTCTGCGTGTGCTGTTTTGGGTGTGATACACTGAAAAAACTCAAATGTTGACTTCAATTAAATGTATTATGTCAACAGATTCCACATAACAGTATTAGGTTAGTTGAAAGCAATACTATTAAGTTGAACCTATTTAAACGTTTTACTCTGGCTGTCAACTTACCTAATATAGTTATATGGAATCTGTTGACATAATACATTTAATTAAAGTCAACGTTTCAGTTGTTTCAGTGTATGGACGGTTGTGTTGTAATGTCTGCGGAATGAATGAGCAGTGAAAAACAGTCCAAAAGGCAGAGGTCAATGATACTACATAACTTGGTTTATTTGGCTGTCATTTTCCTGATGTATAATATCCTGACATTGACATCGGTTATTAGTAAAAGGACCTGAATTTCAGACAAATTGATTGATTGAAAGGAACATTCCCATGAAGTTACCCAACAACGATTTATTGTTGCGTCAACAGGTGATTGTTTGTCCGCGAAATACAGCCGAAAGAGACAAGAGAAGAAGAAAAAAAGGAAATAAAGCCAGTGAATGTTTCACATAGCGGGGAAACAAAGAAAAAAAGGCCTGAGCATGAATCACACTGGCGGGGGGCGGGGGGCTCAGGGGAAAGTCGCCAGCTGATGAGAAATCAGTTGAAATTGGAGATCTTGAAGCCATGCAGTTAACAGAATATTGCCTTCAAATAACACTCGCACATGCTTTTTTTTCCAAAATCAAACATGCATTGGGTATTCCAGTGGGGGGGGGGGGGTAAAAAGAGTGTAAATACTCAACATTTTAGCAATGCAAATTCTATAAATGTTTCCGATTTGTAGAGCACACTCTTTTTTATTTCCAGCAATCCCTTTTATTTCAGTCATTTGATTGTTGAAAGCAAATGATAAATGAACATTATTAAGTAAAAATATAAAATAAAATATATATTTAGCGTGGATCTGCCTCGATGTGTGTGTCACAAAAAAAACACAAGCATATTCCGTCACTACTAACTAATTCAGTTTGTAAAATCATCGCAAGCACAGAGTCAGTCATCGCAAGGCTGTGAGTGCAGTTCGGATCACAGTGGTCACGGACAAGTCCAGCATCTCCTCCACCTCACTAAGGCTTCTTAGAAATAGTCACTCGTTTGGAAACTTCCCCGTTTCTTTCTCCTTTTTTTTTTGGGTCATCCTCTTGGAACATATTTGTTTTGTTGTTGTTTAGAAAAGAACTATCAAAATCATGCAACTACCATTTCATTCCTGTGAGACGAAAAAGCCAGTCTTGACTTGATTTTTCTCTTGGTGCTGGTTTTTGGGGAGTTCTGGAAACGGAGGTCGGCGTTTCTTTTATTCATTTTTTTCAGGCACTGCCGTCTGTTTTGTGCCGCTGACTGCGAGCCTTGTAGACCTCGATGAGTAAATCTTTGACGTACTGGATCTCTCTCTCCACAGACTCCGCCTTGTCACGAAGCTCCCGGTTCTGCCCCTCGAGGCCGTGCAGCTCCTCCTCCAGACAGTCCAGCTCCGCCCTCTTACGCAGCCTGTACCTGCAACACAAGGGACCGCTTAGTTCCACATTTCTGCTGCCTTGCATCTTTGTTAACGATCCTTGCGAGCGTGACCCCTGAGCTACATCACACAGACATCTCTCCCCTGAGAAAACTCTGATCAGTTTCTTTTCCTTCCAACTTTTTACTATCATTTTTAAGACTTTTCCTGCATATTTAGCTTTTCACATCTCATACACAGACAGAGCAGACTTAAATAAATGGTTAGGTGGGGCTGAATTTGGCAGGCAGTGAGGGACTTTCCATTCCCCTCCTACACACTGCAGGACATTTAAAGCTTTATGTAACACTCCTGCCATGTTCAGTTTCTATTGACAAACTTTCACTTCTGACTACAAGTCTAATTTGTATACGTTTTTGAGGCATGCTTTCAAAACGAGGAGGAGAAGAAAAGAAAAGCTTACCTGTGAGCAGCAGTTTTGTTCTGGTCTCTCTTCTTCTGCTTCCTCTCTCCGGGGACGCCTTCCACAGGAACGCTGCCCATCACCAGAGCCGGCTTCATGGAGCAGTGCTCATCCTTTAGCCTCTGGGTGGGGCGGTGGATGGGGGCACCCATCAGCGTCCCCTCGCCCTCCCCTCTGGACAGACATTCATAGCTTTGGTCTGCAAGGCATTCTGGATAGAGGTAGTGGCCATGTTGGGGCTCCACAGCCTGAGGCTGTGACGGCTGCTCGAGGTCCCCTATAAAGCTATGGTAAGGCTCCGTGCTGGCCATGGACTGGTGGAAGTAGCCGTCTCCGGCCACCATTGTCTCTTGGGGAATCCCCCCGGAAAGTCCTCCATCCTTACCGCAGTGCAAGACCTCCAGCCCCGTGCTGTCGTAACTTACATTGACCTTCACATTGTGCATCAACTGTCCTTCGCGCTTGTGGTGGCTGTCGTACGAGCCACCCAGACAAAACCCTCGAGCGATCTCCTCGCTGCAAAACATTCCCTCGGAAAAACAATAACTTTCCTCTTCCTTCAACGATAAAGCACATTCTCTCACCTTCTTGACGCTGCTGAAGCTGTTCTTGCTCACTGTCTTCAGCGTGGAGTAGTGGTTCACAGACAACTCCGCACTTCCTGAGTAACTTCCCCTCGAGCCCCACGTATCGAGTCCTACTTCCTCCCCGACCTTCACTGCCTCGCTGATGATCCTCCGCCCGTTATTGTGGTGGTAACGGTGGTGGTAGTTGTACGGAGCAGGCCGTGCAATTTTGGTTCTGGCGATTGGACCGCCACAGAAGCTGGCCAGGTCCAGTTCCCCTGTTGCCAAGGTAACAACCACAGGGCTGGTTTCTGATTGGCTGGTCCCATACGAGCTGTAGGGTAACTGATAATAAGACTGGGAGCCCATGGCTTGAGCACCCTTGTCACATTTTGAGGATTTCTCCAACTTGTTTGTTGTGGTTGTGGTCTCAGAGCGGAAGTAGTCCTCCAGCTGAGCCAGCTCCTCCTGCAGTAGAGAGGTCATGACCTCCAGATCCGAGGGCACCTTGACATCTTGTTCTAACGGCGAGGGTGGAAGGGATGAGCTGGGAGAAGACTCGGTCGTCGACACAAATGAAGACAAATCAACTTTTTCCGTCATCCAATCTGAGTGACCATCACCTATGAAAAAAATCAAAAAAGAATAATAGAATCAGTAAAGCAATCCATTTTTTTTCATTTCAGCTGATTGTGTAAAATAGCTGAAATAAAAACTACAAATTTAGAAAAAAAATCTTAAATCACGCAAAGAGGATAAATCAAATTAAAAATAAGCCCAAAATGAAAGAATACATCCGAGAAATCCAAGTGAACAACTAACCGATCATCTGAAAATGATTGAACAGCATCGTCTGCGTTCGATAAATATCCACTTAGCTGTACTCACTGTACGACATTAGCCCCGTGCTGCACTGCGGCTCCGACCTCGGGATGTGGAAAAATAAAAAAGCGTCTTGGCAAAACTCACCAATTAAGTGCTGCCTCTCCGCTGGCTCCGCCCCCTTCCTTGGCCGTGATTGGCTTTGGCTAGCCTGTCGGAGAGGGGGAGCGCCAAGCTCGCTCGTGGAAATGGGAGGAATATTCCTGCGAAGGATCGATGCCGCCATTGTGTCTTCTGCCTCGATTAAATTGTTCAAAAGCGAAAACCATGCAATGGGTGGATGAAATAATTGTGGAAACACCTGAAGACCTGTGGGAAAGAAATTAGGAAAATAAACAAATGTTAAAAAATATATATATATATATTAATGTACATTTCAAATTCCATCCAATAAAGCGTTAAATATTTCCCCAAAAAGTAAAAAATAAAAATGCATATACATATTTGAAAGCTAAAACAACAAAATAAAATAATTATAAAAGTGTATTCTGTTCAACTTAACCCTTTACATTTGTGAGCACCTGTAACCTCATGCTGTGAAGCCATTACTGATTAATGTCAAAACATAACAATTTCCCAAAAAAAACTAAAAACAGTTAGTTGAAATACTTTGAACAAACAATAAACATGAAAAGATAATAAAAAAACATTGCAATTTGTTTAAACATGATATAGTCTTAAGCACTACCTTCATAACCTAATTATATACTAAAACATACATACATACATAGATAGAAAGCTATTGTTCAGAATGTAAGTAGTAGTTGTCAAGTTAAAAACAGTATTAAGGAACACAAAATAAATAAATTCACATTTTAAAATAGTCACAATTACTTTAACATAGTTATTTTAAAATACTAATAAAGGCTAATAAAGTCCTGTAAAAGATGTTAATACAAAATAAATTCAGGATTAAATTAAATGTTATTTTAAAGAGTGTCTAAAGTGGTTTGTTAGCTTTAGTAAGACTTTATTCACCTAACTTTCCCCCAAAGCCAGAAAGCACTTCTTACTCACCCCATAGTTTCAGAATAGTCTTGGAGTGCGTCGCGAGAGCAAAGCACGCGGAGCTTTATGGTGAGGAAGAAGACGGTCGAGGTTTAAAAAGCCATATTATCCCTTTTCATAGTCAGCGAGTCTTCCTCAAGTGCTATTTCGACGAACAGAAATGCAGACAGAAAGTTTTTTAATCCGCTACTTCTGCAAACTCCTATTGCTCCGGACCGGATCACAGCAGACGAGATTCATCCGCAGTTTACAGAGTTCAGCTGGCCGTTACGTCATGAACCTGGGGACTTTCCCATTACCCAGAGACACGCTCAAATAACATCTCCTCATTCCCTCACTGTATAAACACACTGTTATTGTATCTCATCTGAATTTTCTCCTTTAATTTGACTAGTTGTATGTTATTCAAGTTGCCTTTTCATGGTAATATTGACATAAAGTACAAATAAGATGCATTTAAAATGACATAATTTCGCTTTAACAGTATTAAGGATGTATCTAGATGCTGAAAGTATTGCAAACAAATGTATATCGTAACTAAAATATTGTAGGTTGCCTGCCGGTAAAAGCTTTTTGACAGAAAAACATGGGCATGAACTCTATCTTATCTAAAAGTCCCGTCACGCAACAAGAAAAAACATAATAAAAACACGTAAAATATATTATTAAAAACCTAAATATCCTTAAAGAGTTGACCAGAGACAGTGTGGAGAGCATTCAGGGAGAATTAAGCAAACGGTGAAGCCGGTACTAGTTTTCGTAGCGCCACAGCGGAAGGACATCATGTTGCAGTTCGAAGGTGTAACTTTAGTTGCAGCCCTGTTGCATCAGATCCGCAGGGGATTCGCTGAGCGCTGTAACAATGTAGCCTCACCATTGGTTTATGTAGGGGAACTTTTTTATTTCTATTGGCCTGCCATCGGTCTTCCACTGATTGCTAATCATTACACATTAACACCAGCCTGGGACTGCTTTGTTGTAAATTATCACAAGTTAATAAAGCATAACCTACAACTAGGATCATAACCTGACAGACAGCCACTTAAAATCTATAACAACTCCAGATATGTTGCTTTTCTGAATGGTTCCCACTTTAACCTCAGTGTATGCTACTTAGTGTATTGCTGGATTAACTTTAAAAGATTCTCAATTGAATTAAAACATTTAGCCTGCTAACATAAACACTGAATACAATCCCAAGTAAAGTCACTTTATTAAACTTTTTATTTTAGTAATTAAGTTACCGGCTATTTCCACGGCTTCTATTCAAATGTGTTATCATATTAAACACTTTACTTTGTTGTATCTTAAGTGGGAAATATAATTTAAAAAAACATTGTGTGAAACTGCAAGAAATATAGATATTATGTCACTGTGTTGATGGTTAAATGGTTTTATTAAGTGTAATGACTAACGCAATATATTTCTTCATGATATACGTATTGAAGGACATTAAGTTCAATTGAAGTTAAGGATATACTTTATTATTAATCCCCCACTGTGTTCACCCATCCTCGTTTTTTTTAACCTAGTTGTATCTAACTTATATTCCTTTTTGGTAGATGTACAGTAGAAGAAGCTAGTAGAAGAAACTTAAGCAACCTCCACACATAAAGTAGTCCTTACAGACACCGATTCAAATGGTGTATTTGAATCTGCAAGGATGCAAAAGAGCAGTGAGGTTAGATTCAAAAAGTAACTTCTATGATCTGAATCCAAAACAAGATAGATGCTCACAGGTAACTCTGCCACTCATAACAGTCAGTTTGTGAATCATCAGTATCCAGCTCGTTGATATTTAAAGAGAAAGACTGATCAGTTTATATTTAGAGTATACATAGGAGTAATACAGCTCCTCATTTGACAATATTAGTGCAGTACAAAACCCTGTATATCCATTCCCACTGTGCATGTATACTGAAAGGTGTATCTGAGTCAAAATGCATTAACCGATGCCACCACACACATCGTTCTTTACACGTAACAAATCACTGGGGTGACACACACACACACACACACACACACACACACACACACACACACACACACACACACACACACACACACACACACACACACACACACACACACACACACATGTTGAAACACATAACCTTCAAGAAAAATACCATCTTTAATTAAAAATAAAAGTGGAATGTGTAACATTTACAGTTAAGATATCAACACTGCACTACAGTACACTGTGTTCACCTCACCACTGTTTATTCTAATTGTATTACAAAATGGTCAGCAAAGTCAGTAAGATATAGATGTGAAATATAGTAATAATATGTATTCTTTTGTTTTTGTTTGCTGCTGTGGACAACCATAAGTGGAGGTGCCTAAGTAACAGGTAATATATGAAAATAGATGAAAAAAACACACTTGTAATAATAAGAATTAAGATATCATTTCAACAATTACTGTTTTCTTATAAACTTTTAATACATATAATTATATTTAATAACAACTACACTAAAGTATATTATCATAATTCAAAAATTGAAAAAATAAGAAGAAATATCTTTAACAAAACGGCTCTTAAGTTACCTCTGGCATATTTATATCGAAGATGGAAACGGCAATGTTGATTAATGTGCACTGTCCGTGTTAAAACAAAATATACATAACAATCAAATCGCTTCAAGTGGTCTGCCAATAGTTCAGATTGTATGTGTGTCATATAAAACATGCTTTTGGTACGCCATCACCCGGCTCTCTACTCTTCTATGGTGATGAAATCCTCGTCTCCGTCACTTCATTATTAATCAACAGGCTTCACAAAACATGATCTTTATTAATGTTTAATGTGTGTAACGTGTTCTCATGAGTTTTTTTATGACATGTGCTTGCCTCTTTATTTAATACTGTTTTATTTCGGCTTTTGATCTATACTGTGCCCCGTTGCGGTTACAATGTCCATCGAGTGAAGGATTTCTGATTCTGATTTGACCTTCTTTAGCCTCTTCCTCTCGGGCAGCACATACCCGGAACACTGTACCCACAGAACTAAGGAACATTACATCTCTCAAATCTCTTTCCAGATGTGTAAAACAGTGGTTACTGAACAATCCAACTCGCTGTCACAAACTGGAGTAAGGTTTATATCATTGTTTTTCATCCATTCTGCTTGTATCTTTGCTTATGTATGTGCTTTTGTGTTGTATCCTGTTCATGTGCATTTACCTGCGCTTAATGTTGCCGTTGTGCTCATGTGTTTGTCTGTGCTTATGTGTATGTTTTATTTTAACGCCATCAAACTGCACTTTCAAAATCCAAATGAGCCCCATGGCTAGATCTGGCACATGTACATGATGGACGAGGCACTCATGTTCATTAATGTGCATTGTCCCTTCTTAGATAAAGAAATACAAAAAACACATTTCTAATAAACCATAGAAAAAGATATGCTAGAGCTGCGATGATTGCAAGAATAAAACAAGTAAAGACATGTAAGTTAATGCAAAAGACGTAGAAGTTATTGACAGAGGAAGAGGAGGTTACAGACAGTGGAAACACAGCACTCTGGTGACAGCGATTTAAACCAAATAAAATGTGTGTGTTCTTCTGAAAATCCCTCTGTAAAGTGATGCCGGATGTTAGTCCCAGTTTTGCTGTCGCTCTGTTTGAGCCGCTGCTCGCTGACCTCTGCAGACAGGCAGCGTGTCGGCCGGTGACAGGCCACTATGGGATGTGTGGAGGCCTCATTAGTAAAACCAGGAGGACTCTGCATGTCTGCCCGGCTGGAGCTGCTCTGCCTATCCTCTGCCTCTGACACACCAGAGCTGATTGAAGCAGCCAGGTCTTCTTGTTGCTATAGTAATAGGCAACACTGGCTCACCCCTCTCCAAATCAAAACATGTTTTTTGGCACCCCTGTAGCCGTGGGTTTAATATGGCCTCCCCCTCGGAAGCTCTTACACCCCCATTGTTTACACTCTTCCTCTTGCTATTTTTGCAGACAGTGCAGTTTTTATTATGCATCATGCGCCGCATTAAATCGTAATTAAGCGAGGTCGCAGGGATCAGGAGAAAGTTGGGGTGATGTGTGCAATAACCGTGCAACAATTTAATATTTCATCTGTTTCTAACCTCTAACAAATCACCTATTTGAATCAGTCGTGAACGCATTTTGTTTTTAATATTCAAATGTTGCAGTTACACTAGGATATAGAGAAACACTCTTTATTTCTTAGATTTTCAAGAAACAATAATAAATAAATAACTGTAATAATATACAGGTATTCACAAGACCAAGAAATAATACATCTAAATAAAATATAATAAATACATATAATATAATAAATACATAAAATACAATAAATATAAATACAATTGAATGAATATTTTCTTTTAAAAAGAAAAAAAAATGAATAAAAAGATAAAATAAATATTTGTCCTGAAACTAGGAAAACCAATGTCTAACTGTAATGCATGCAAACAAATTCAAATGATTAACTCCAGCATATTTTTGATTATGTTTAATGTAATTGCTATTTCATTGACTCAAAAGGCCAAGAACCTGATTATAAAATGCTGATTTGTAGAAATAAAAGAAATCACAGCATCTCAAAAATGTAAAATCTCAGTGACCTTGGCATAAAATTACATATCCTGATGAAATGAACCCCCCATACTGTAAATACATATTTACAGTAGCGTCCACATATTTCAGTGTTGTGTGCAATCCACAATGAATTCCTGAACTCGCAGCCGTTTTTCTGTATTGCGGCAAAACGATTGCTTGCTTTTCGTGCAGTATTGCCCCCCATCTGTCCGTTTGTACTGTACAAGCACATACAGGAGCCCTCTCCAGCAGTGCATCGTGGGATGGGAAGAGCCTCCTTCAAAGACGAAGGCGGCCATGCACTCCTCTACCATGGCACGTTGGTATCAGTTACACCATCATTTCATCACCAGCAGCTCCCTGTGAATCCCGCTTACATTAACTTTTTACAGGGATTGGCAACACAGACGCAGGGAAGCATGGCAGTGCCAGCACTTGAACCCATTTTAGGATTTTAAACAGTGGCTCCCGACGTATTGTTATTTGTTGATTAATTGTTGTATTTGTACGGACAAATGGCGGTGAAGAATCCCTGCCGTTACAGTGGGATTACATTGAGAGAAATGGGAGAATGGGGGATTAAAAAAACAAGAGGACGGGGGAGACTTCAAAGTGGCAAAGTATGCAGGGCTGTGTGTGAATGATGGCTGGCGTATTGTTTTGATAAGTGTTCCCTGAGGAGAGCATGTGAGGGAGCGTGTCACTTTCTCCTCTCATCTCCACACAAAAAAAAGGGGCACCGAGAGAACATCAAAAAAACTGCCGTAATTACAACATTCATGCCTCACATACACACATGCACATTTAGAATACAACATGCAGCTAAATGAACATGCTATAGTCCCTGAGATGATTATGGTGATATTACCGGTGCACAGGGAGCAAGGAGGAATCAAAATGTAGACAATTGAATTCAATCCCCCTGATACACACATGCTCGTTGTGGTTTTATTAGCTACTGCAATAGCATGTTCGGAGACAAAACACAATGTCAGATACACTGTGTGTTTCTGGATTTGTTTACAATGGAGCTGAAGCGTTAATTAATTGTGTAGAAGTGAATGCAAATGAAAGCAGCATGAATAAAGATGAGTTCATTAACCCATTATTGTGGCCATGAATGTCTTTTATATGATGGAATGGTTATGAAATTACGTTTCGACCTAATTTACAGATTTGTAGACTGCAACCAAGTTTTTCTTAACATGAAAACAGACAAATTGCAGGTAATGTCACAGATGAAAGTGCAAGCTATTTGGCAACAAATGTAAATATTCAGACAAAAGGAAAAGGCCTTGACAACAAAAACAATACTATTCAACCCATTGTATTCTGTCAATTCTTTCTTTTGCAGTTCCCCCCAGTTGTTTTTTTTGTTTACCTCTTTTCAGAATCTTTGCTTTTGTCTTGAAATACTGCGACGTTTTATTTACTCGTGCCTTAAAAAGGAAACAATTTGAGCCGCTCACCGCCCGGAAACATGAAGCCTTTAATGAAAGGGTGCAAGAAGATGCAGCTTTTGTCAAGGAGATGTCAAACAGAACAGTGATAGTGATTTGATTTATATCTGTGCCAAAAAAGAAATTACATCCGGATAGAAATTGAAGAGCAAAAGAGCAGGGATCCCTGTGCAAAAAAAAAAGCAATGCAAAAAAACCACTGTTTTAATGATGCAATGGGATCCTTTTCCCCTATGACTAATATTTGGTTGTATTAGGAATTTATTTTACAGATGAGGGTGGAACAGATCAGGGGTATGCTGTTGTTTACCAAATCCCAAAACAATAATATTCCGAGGCAAGATTTTAATACAATTCCACCTAAAGGAGCACTTTACTGAGAGTGTAGTAAACCATTTGTAAATCATAGCGTTTAATAATTATCAGTACTTGTAGCTGAGTGGTTTCATTCCGTCAGATTGCTTTTCTTGCATGTCGTACCATTATCGAGTGGCCCATGGTGGTGGTGGGGTTATGGTATGGACGACGAACACAGGCCACTCGATTCACAACATTACCCTAACCCTAACCCTACCCCTCACACCAGATACTGACTGGTTTTCGGACCCCCCCAGACCCCCCCAATAAAGCAAAACTGCATATTTCAGAGTGGCCTTTTATTGTGGCCAGCCTAAGGCACACCTGTGCAATAATCATGCTATCTAATCAGCATCTTGATATGCCACACCTGTGAGGTGGGATGGATTATCTCGGCAAAGGAGAAGTGCTCACTATCACAGATTTTTTCAGATGTGTGAACAATATTTGAGAGAAATGGTTATTTTGTGTATATAGAAAATGTTTTAGATCTTTGAGTTCATCTCATGAAAAATGGGAGCAAAAACAAAAGTGTTGCGTTTATATTTTTGTTCAGTTTAGTTGAGTGTCAGTGAACTGAGAGAAGAAAAGGAGCGAGTGCTAAATACAATTATTTCTGTGCAGAGCTATTCTTTCATTGCAGGAAAACTGATTATATCCTCAAAACGCTGGTATTTATTAAAGCTCAGATATTAAACCGCTCTCCAAGCAGGATCACACACACCGACACACACACATGGAGAATCCAGCAGAGCAGTTTACATCCAGAGAAATCCACATTACTAGATTACTGTTGTCTTTCAGGGTGTTCCACCGCCGTAACGATGCTGTGGTTTGGGGGGGGGGGGGTGTACCGAGCCGTCCCAGCGATTTCAAGTCATCGTGGTCTCATTACAGCAGGCTGTTGGTAATCCTCTGCCTTTGATGTGGGAGCTGAAGGGAGCTGTGTTTTACTGTAGTTTAAACAATGTTCTGCCTGCTCCCTCAGCACCTCCACCAGGAGCCCTGTGGTGGCGGAGCAGCCACAGCCCCACAATATGAGCAAATTGTGTGGGGGGGGGGTGGTGGTTTGTTTTTCAGCTAAATAAAGGTGAGACAGTAACACAGATGGAGCATTGTTGGGGTGAATCTGAGATTAACCAGAAGGAGATTCATTCCGTTGGGGGGGCGGCACAACAATGGGCTCAGATGAAGCCTGCTTCATATATTCAATTCAGAATACTTTATTTATGCCTTAAGGGAGGATTCAAGACAGGCGGGCCACAAATAACAAGAGCACAGATTATCATTCATACACAAGAACCCATGAATAAAACAAGAGATGGAACAACAGCGTTATCATCACAAAAAGTGCATTTATTTGTTTATATATCTGGTTTGAATTATAACGTTTATTTATAGGGTCTTTTTTAAATGATGTTCCTGATCATCCAATGCGACCAGTGTTCTTAAAACGTTGATGACCTATTTTTAACTTACTTATGTACTTAACCAATGTCATATACGTAACACATTTTACTTCATACGCAACGCAACTAATTAAAGGGGCCCTCTTACGCTAATGTTCACGTTTCATATTTGTATTTCATACTTCTACTATAACATGTTTACATTTTTCTCATACTGCCTGTGCTGCAGCACCTCTTTTCACCCTCTGTCTGAAACCAGAGCCCAGTCTGCTCTGATTGGTTAGCTGGCCAGCTCTGTTGTGATTGGTCAACGTCTTAGTGAAATACTGCCTCAAAGCCTGTCATGTACAATGTGTTGGAGCGCTAGCCAATACAGGCTTGAGTGTTACAAAGTGATGTCACTATGTTACGAAAGTAAACAAAGGAGTCCAGCCGAAGCATTTCAGAAAGGGGGACGAGTGTGTGGGAGAGAAACTCCCTCTCGGGGGAACTTTGGGATTTTAGACTTTGCAGACCATTTACATGCACAATAGCCTATAACACACTATAGGGAAAGGGAAACCCCAGAAATAGTGCCACTTCAAACACAAACTATGATATTATACTAAACCTAAAGAAGAAGTTGTCTTTCAATTTAAGTTAAACGTAGTCTGGAAGACAACAAGTCTCTCTCGAAATGTAATTGATAAGCAGATGGTTGTGTGATGAAGTAGTAGGACACATGGGTTGCTCCTAGAGTAAAATATGTCTTTCTTCTTGTATTTTGTTTTTGCGTAAAAGACTCAGTAATATTTTTGAAGGATGGCTGAAAACAACACAACAAACATTTTTTCTTTTTAAAGAGGCCGCTATTAAATAACATTCAGTGCTACGATCACTGTAAGGGATGCAAACTAACATAAGTGGAAAGGTGATCATACTTTCAATAAAAAAAGTCCCCAAATGGTTTTTGCCTACACCAAAAGACAATCACATCACACTGACATCATCTTTGAATTCTGAAACTATGCAGGAAATCCCATCACAAAGTATTTTGCTGTTTGTTGGCCTTATTAATATAGCATTTGAAGGCATCCAAAGAGTCACAACTACACACTGGGAGGAATCCATCACAGATCAGGCAGATATTTCATAGTTTACAGTAGCCTTATTTCGAGGGGTGAGAACCAGAGGGGCGTAAGTGACATTTGACCAACTTTACAGGAGAGCCAAAACAAAAAACTACCATACTTTGTCTTGACTTTGTTTTTATTAAATTTAATTTAATATGAAAACTTCATAAACATGTGGATGACAATATACTTAATGAACAATATTTTGACTTTCATTGAAATATTCTTCTATCCTTTTTTTATTCGGAAGAAAGTCACATGCGCCTTTTTGGAACTAAGATTTTATCTCATATGAACTAAGAAAAAGGGCGTATCTGATCAAAATAGGAAAAAGGCTTTACATTAATGAGGTCAAAAGTAACAGTAATCAATTGTTATAATAACAGTAATATATGAAAATATCCTTATATTATATTAGTTCATTGAATGTAATTATTTAAAAAAAAAAAAACATTAATAACCATTTTGCCAAATAGTTCATTGTTTAGCCATTTCCCCAAATAACCAATTGAAAATAGGCTACAGAGTCCATTGTGATCATATCAAATATCAATATCACATTAGTTCACTGAATAACAATACATTACATTAAACCTGGCCTAATAACTGTTTGGCAAATCAAAAACTACTTTAGAACATTGTATACCACAATTTCCCCGCAGCGAGGCCCCCCCGCCCCCCTGTTGACAGTTCACGAGCGTGCCCCCTCGACTTCATCCACCATATCACAGTCATCAATTAAGGACACGCTTTACAGTGCCACGGCCTACTCAACCAGCTCGCAAGGACACAAAGATATAACACATGCCATCACATTCCACATAGCTAAAGACATGTGCCCAGTTAGCACGGTTAGCAACCAGGGGTTTAAGCAACTGGCTAGTGGCTAACACTATGGACACTATGGACAAGCCATCTCGGCATCATTTCACCAGATCTGCACTGCCTGCCCTATATGACAAATGCCGTGGGGAATTTAAAAAAGATGTGGCTTCAGCTAAATACTTTGCAGTTGAGTTATACTTAAAGTTCAGGGTAATCAACTGTTAAAAAGATACTGTTCAAATTATTATTTTAATTTTTTTAAGTTCAATATGTTTTCAAAACAATGAATAATCGTATTTAATAATCGTGATATCAATATTGACCAAAATAATCATAATTAGGATTTTTGCCATAATCGAGCAGCGTGTTGTGAGAAGGACTTGAAATCCAGAAAGTCACTGTGCCCAAGCTCAATCACCTTCTATGGCATGTTCCTCCTTGCCATCCTCACAACAGTGTAGTACCCCTCCGAACTGTACACAGGCCCTTTTTTTCTGTCGTCTCAATGGCATCATGAACATTGTCACATTCCATCTCGCTGTGTCCAGACTCCATGAATGGAGATGGGCAAGTTGTTGACTGCAGACACATGGCACTAAAACCAGCATTCCTGTTCTGCCCACCACATGTGTCAGAGTACAGCACCACATGCTCAGTACCTGAAAGAGTTGACAGATACTGGAACATGCATGTGCTAATCTCTGATGAGGTGAATTCTCTGTTGAAGATGGATCTGTAGAAACTAAGTTTCCTTTGTCATTCAGCATTGACTTTGAATCCTGGATTATTTCATTCTCTTCATCAAGCTCTTCTGCATCTTGAAATAAGCTTAGTAACACTCAGGGGCGGCGGGAGCTGTAGGCTAGGGAAGGCTAAGCCTTCCCAAATATTTGTGTCACTGCATCCTGGTAAAATAAAAATATAATGTATAATGTTTGTGTCTTTGACATTAGCACTGCTATGCAGCCACCTGTGCCCTGTACTACGAAGCCAGTTCAACAGACCCTGGATATGTTTGAGTTATCTAAACTAACCCTAACAAACGAGATCTCGACGCTGGTTAATATCAAGTCGGTAAATCAAGTAGCCAGGGCTTCTCTCTCCAGCTGAGAGCGCGTTCACGTGAAAGGGGTGGGGTTAGCAACATTTGACCAATCACAAACAGGGACAAGTGTACTGACAGCGCAGCGTCATACTTCATTAATGAAAAGTAAACTAATAGTAGACAAATATGAACTTTAAAGTTCATATTTGTCTAATATTATTCATCCATGACTTAAACATAATAATCCAGGATACAAGCCACCTGCAAGGTGAATACAGAACAACTGGTTACAAAATAAATAAACTACCGAGTGTTTGAAAGCCTAACAGTTTTATGATATCACTGCCTGTAATATCAACAGGAATATGAAAAAGGTTTCTTACAGACTGAGCAGCTGAATGGTTTCTCTCCTGTGTGGACTCTCATGTGTTTCTTTAAATATCCACTCAGTGCTACTGTACTGCTAAGACACGAGTGGATCTGACTTTAATTACATTTGAGTTGAGTGTTTCGTCAACATAATGTGTTGCTTAAAATAATACTTCTGCATACAGTATGTGACACTGTGAGTGTTGCACGGCCAGATACGGCTCAGCTGACTCAGATAAGGAGATAATATAGGCTGTGATATTATATGATCGATGATCTGATTGAATGTGATATGAATGATAAGTGCGACACGTCGGCGTCTTCTCTGCATACAGCAGTTTAAACTGTATTTCCTTTATCCTGTAATATGACTTGATAGTTTTAAACTCCGCACACTGAGCTCTGATTGGTCAGCAGGCGGTGCTTTCACTGAGTTGATCTCTTTTCTATAGACGCCTTAGGCGGGCAGCGTCAGGTAAAAAAAGTTATTTAGCCTTCCCAAACCTGAGCCTCATGCGCCGCCTATGGTAACACTTCTTCAGCAGTGAAAAGCTTTCTTCTCACGGTTGACCTGGCTTGCTTACATATGGTGTCAGCCATTTTGACTCAAGTGCTATCCAAAGGCTTTACCCACAATACATTTCTCAGGGCCAAAAGGGCGTAAGTGCACTTACGTCCTTTTGGCCCCAAATAGTTCAGTGTGTTCTGTGTTAGGTCTTTTGGTTTTTGATGAATAACTCTGGATTGGTTTTGAATTCACATGCACCCTTTTGGCAGCAGAAAGAGCTCATCGAGAGCTTTCATTTGATATATATAACTCATTTTGGACCAAAATGTCACTTACGCCCCTCTGGTTCTCACCCCTCGATTTGACCATAATGCAATGCAGCTGCTGAGCATGTTCTCTGAGTGACAGATGGGGCCAGAGGCTTAAAAACACAATCAGGTACAGTAAAGGTAAGAAATATCATCTTTAAAACAAACTGTGGCCCTTTTAACTTTTTTTAATCAGATCATGTTCTTCGAGAACATATAAGTTCAAAGTTAACATAAAGCCAGGAAACAGGGGGAAACCGCTAGCCTGGCTTTCCCCCAAAGGTTAAAAAATCCACCTCGCAGCATACACTGTATTACATGCAGAACATGGTAAGTGTTTCTCCAGGGATTAAAGCAACCAGTGGCTTCATGGTTTATTACTGAACCTAATTTTAATAACTTTATGAAGTGAGTTGGAAAAACTGCTCATCAATTCCCTGAAGAGCTCTTTGAGGCATTGGGGTGTTTCTATTCTTCATTGCTCCACTGGGCTTTCCCCATGGATGCTTATGTCATCATCTCAGAGAAAACAACCAATCAGGAACAAGCAGTTGCAATGATAAACAACAATTGCAACATGAATGTTACATTGTTTTTCTTGTTGCACGAATTGTAATATTTCTGCATTGAATGACAATAGTTTCTATTTCCTATTTTACCTAGTGTAGCTCTTTTCACGACACAGAAACAGGTCGGGAAACGGGCATTTATTTCTTGGAGTTTTAATCTTGTAGCCTCCCCTCGTCAGTTACGCCGTGAGACCTACAACAACGAATTACACATATACATAGCCAAACACATTAGCATAGTGTGCTACACATATATGAATGAAAATATATAAAGGAAAATAGGACACATGAAAACATAAAACAAATACCTCATTGGCCGCTTGTCATGAAAGGATATTAATCTTAAAAGTTCCTTTTCCGAATAACCTTGTCAAAATGATAACTTTGTCACAGACTTCAGCAGAGCTTCAAATAAAGACGTCAACCCACGTTGAGTTGTCCAGTGTATCAACAAAACAGCAGTACCAGTACATGAACAAACATTAGTTCCTAGGCACAACAAACACTTACGCTTATTGGTTTAACATATAAAACAAACTGTATTAAATCATGCCATATTTAACGATTATAATATTACATGAAATAAAGTACCCATTTATTGAATTCAACTATGAAACCAATTGTGTTGTTATTTTTGATTAAGGCAACTTTGTTACGTAATTTACACCTAGAACACTAAACTCGTTATATTTTTATTTTTTTTATTTTCCTTGAGTCACTTGCAATGACTTATACATTGTTATTTCAAGATAGATTAATTTTCAGACACAGGTTTATTTATTATCTGTCTGTTGTTCATTTTTAAGCTTTGTTGTGCTACGTGCACATCTAAAACAATGACCACATCTTACCTGCTTAGAAACAGGCTTTTCATAGTGAGAATGTTAGCATGAAGACATTAGCTTTCATTAGGCACCACTTCTTTGTGAGCTTGTAAGCCAACCCAGTCTCACGGCATTTCGTGTTATAGTCACGACATTTAATCTATTGATTTTTTTCGTGTCACACAGAACTATTTTAAAAGCAATGTATTTCTATTGGTAGTGTGTTTCGTGCCTGCACCACGTCTTTTTGTCCGGTCGGGTCTTGGAAGACCAGAAGCTGTGGGTTGATAAAAACATGTTCTTACTCAATATCAAGCCACGATTATTGTTTTTTATTTTAAATCGTATAGTGTCGGACTTTCTTTGCCGTCCGCGAGAAAAGGAAATGGGGCTCAGAATACTGAAATCTGTATTTTTGTAATCTTTTTTCCTTCTAATTTGTTATTCTTTTCTAACTAACACACAATTAAACACTATTTGTTTGATTCTATAATATCGGGCTTATTTGGCGTCCGTCAGGAACTGAATTTCAAATAAGAAAAAAGCTTTGGGGGTATCAAAAGATAAATATTAAGCCTGACAAAGTACTTAACGTCTAATATATTGCTTTCCTGCAATGTTAACTATGTTGAAGCACTTATTTGAACTGATATTATACATATTAATTATACTCTTATGTATGTAGATAGTATAAGAAATGTGCAGAATAGGACAGTTTAATGGTGGAGGTACACACATATTGATAGATGTCTTGTAATGCACTGTTGAGGAACCTGTGACCCAAGTGTTTCATTCATTGCATAACTACACCGTAGTTGTGTATATGATATGACAATAAACCTTTGAAAATCTTGAAATCTTGAAAGGGATGTGCAAAATAGCCATTATATACAGTCTTTAATTAACTATTAGTAGAGAATAACGAGTAATGAATATACTTTATAGGGATCTGCAGATACATGTTTAGTCTTCTCAAGCACCAACTATCAAATATCTCTCCTGATTGTTGGCACTTGACAATCACCTACCCTGAATTTTACTCAGGTGTAACTAAAGTCTGCTTTAAGGGTTGTTTATATTTCACATAATTAATCAGAATCAGCAAAGTAACTAAAATAAATGTAGTAGAGTCAAAATACCAGGTTAACCTCTGAATTGTAGTGGAGTAGAATTACAAAGTAACAATGAGCTGTCATATATTAATGCTGCCCATTATGGACACAAGCGATTTTCACCCATTTAGTAATTACATGTTTTAAATTTGATAACACCAATGTGTTTAATACTGGCAACTTCTAATTGTGGGAAAAACGAAAACGTTCCCAGTAGAGACGTCCCATAGCACATTTTGCGAAACACAATAGCCAGCATGTGTAGTCCTGGGGGGGGGGGGGTTTATGAACCCCACAGCTTCCGGTCTTCCAAGACCCGAGCAGACAAAAAGACGTGCTGCAGGCACGAAACATACTACCAATAGAAATACATTGCTTTTAAAATCGTTCTGTGTTCATGAAGAAAAGGGGGAAATCGTGTTGGTGAACACGAATCAGTAGATTAAATGTCATGACTATAACACGAAATGCCGTGAGACTGGGTTGTGTAAACTGCTAAAACGGCATGTTAGCATACTCACTTCATTATCAGAAATGCCAGATTGCTGATGTTAGCATAAGCTCGATAGTGCAGGATCACAGAGCTTTAATAGACTGATGCTGTGTCTCAGTGTGCGTTTTTAATTACTTTCGTTTAGTATTTTAGGTGTCGCTTAGCAGTGATAAATATGGCAAAATTAAGTGCAATTCCATGTACCCACTTAGTGTACTCATAACCAGTGGCGACTGGTCATTAGGGGCAGGTGGGGCACAGCCCCACCTAGTGTCAGCAGAAAGTATTACAAATAATGATTACAACAAAATGCAAAAAATAAATTAAAAAATATATAAAATATATTTTAAGATCATGTTTAATCATCCGATTAGTCTGTACATTGCTGTTTTAGTATGTGTTCTTCTAATTAGTGTCTACAGTGTGTGCCTATTGAGCTGTTTAGAGCCATGTGGGACAAAACCTGATCCTGCCCCTCCCTCTGACTGTCTAAGTGAACGATGACTGCAAAAACTACACTGCGCATGCTCAGAGTATTTTCCTATTTAATGTGTGTGGCAAAAAATAATGACCATAGGGGCAAAGTGCTGCCATCCCCACCATACGTCATCTCACATAATTCAGAGCTGATTGGCTGTAAGTACGTGTGCCGCGAAAAGTGTGGTGTGTGAAGAGGAGACGAGTGAGCTGCAGTGAGGCGTCCTAAAACCAGGAAGTAAGCTGCGCATGGCTTCCCTCCACAAAAAGCAACGAGATTTCTCCATAGGATTTTAGAAAATAGCTCAAAATAAGATCTGTGGGAAACGTAGCTGTTAGATAAATGTACGTTTTGTTCAGCCGGATAATATCCACATGTCTACCCTACTTTTATCATTTTCGAATCAAAAATCTATTGATTAGATTAGATTTATGATAGACTTTTGAAACTACAAGAAGATAAGGAGGACTTTTACAAAAAAGTAATAGAGATTTTTGTCCAGAAGGATAGGCAAATGGACTTAATCTTCAAGTCAAGGTAAGACTGCAATTTTATTGAAAATGGGATCTTACTAAGAGAGAACAATTCAATATTTAAATGATAAAATTACATTTTTTTGGGTATCCTTCTGTTGAACTGTCTGTTTAAAAGTAATTGAAGCATCAGACAAAAAAAGCTTTTGAAAATAATATTATATTTTGATTTAATATATTTGTAAACCTGAAGAGTCAGTGCCAGTGCCTCACCAGCCATGAACCTCTCTGCAGAAGCGTATATATAGACATCTGAGTTTTTTGTGCCCCACCACTTTTGTACATATAGAAACGCCACTGCTCATAACTGTAAATAAGTTAAAAGTGGAACAGTGGACACTCAATTGTCGCCACCTTGGCTACAGTGTGGCTGTAGTGTGGTTCCTACAGTGAACACCGCACTATACAAATATAAGTTATACATATGGGCTGTTTTTGACCAAACAACTGCTGTTAAATTGAAGCCATCAGTATTGGCTTAATTAATGCTCTGTAATGACTTTATACTGCGAACGATATGCTAGCTAGCTAGCCTATGGCTACTACAGTGAATTGTAACAAAGATATCTAAATTAGTTTCTTTAAGAATTAATTATTGTAAGAATTGATACAGTGCTTTGTAAAAACACAGTAAAAAAAGAATCTGCAATAGATAAGATGGTGGTAGATGATTTCACATTTCACAAACATTTCACATTTAATAAAAAAGTTATCAAAAACATGAGTGAGTCTTTTGGATTTTACAAAATGGACATTTCTACCAACCTTATCAGAGTGGGACGATTCCTTTTAATTGTAAGCCACACAAAGCATACATAAGCTTTAAGGCAGTGTCCAGGTCTCTTGAACACTCATGGGAATCCAACCAAGACTGCGCTTAATACACCTCTAGAAACTATACGGCTAAAAGAACTGAGGGAACCAAAGGTAGCCAGCTCTCTGATAAATCCACCACCTGAGGCTCAACATATCCCTGTTCAAGCTCTGTACACACACAGACAAACACACACAACCCGTGGATTCTGTTATACCAATATGGGAATCATATGGCTCGAGATGGCCTCACTGACAAAAATTCTCTGGGATTGTGCTCATCGCTGGCTCATGTACCGCCGCTGTGCACTTCTGTTTGTCCCTGATCTTCAACATTTTGGTAGAAGTGTGGATTCCAATAAAGGCTTGTTAAACAACAGATTTCATTCTCCGACTCAAGAGGGTCTCGCATGGCCCAGAGGCGTAAGCTGCTCCTTTGAACATCTAAATCCCTATGCAGCGTCTGACTTCCCTTTGTTATTCGCTGGTGGATGTTCCTTCACTGTTTTTCCGTGTGTACTATCGCTCTGGAAAGGCTCCAGCAGACCGTGTAGAGGGAGCTTTTAGCTGTAAAAGATCATCTCATTGAGATCATCAAGCCCCAGTTAATTGAATTTTAATATGATATCTTTGTAGGGGCGCAGGATGAACATATTGTATTAATAAAGAATTCATCAGCCAGAGATGGGGAGCCAGATTTAATGAGCCCCTCCCTGGATTGGAGACGAGAGACATGAAACAAACAGTGTGCTCTCAGCCTGAATGTCTGCTGCCCTCTCCTGCCTGCTGCTGTGAACACACACGCACGCACGCACGCACACACACACAGTCACACAGTCACACACATTCATTTTTAAAAAACACGATATAATCCACAAAAGCTGTTGCTATAATTGCTATCAGTACCAAGTTGCAGGAAGTACTGTACAAATGCAGTTCCCAAAATCCAAAATGTATTTTATTATCTTTCTGCTAATATTTGTGCGCGTACATGACCTACTTTTTTAATTTCAGATAAATGTAATGACATTACGGCAAACTAGCTGTCAAAAAAACTGTGGCCTGGTACTACTCCAGTATTGTTTGCCATTCAGGGTACATACACAGGCTCCAGGGGGCCCCACTAACATAAAATGTACATCTGCCCTCCTGAAAAAACCAGCATAGGCCAATTTAAGATGGTTGCTGGTTTTAGTTGGTTTTAGCTGGTGTTAGGCTGATTTAGTTGGTTCACCAGGCTGGACAAGCTTGCATGATGGTGAAGCTGGTATTCATGCTGGTCTACCAGAAGTCTTGCTGGTGAAACTGAAACAGACACAGACAGACAGAGAGGGCGGGACACGGGGGAACGGCAGTGGTTGAAACAAAGCAGTATAAAACATGGTTTTGACTGGCGCTAACGGTCGGGGATTGAAGATCTGTTGAGCATTTCTGTGACTCCACCCAGCAGCTGCTCTTCTGAGAGGAACCGCTCTGACAGCTCTGTCTACTGTGAAATGCGCTAAAAGTCCTTCTAGAGGGAAGCAACACTACACAATTTCACCCAGTCAGAGAGTAAAAGGTTCGTTTTGCTTTCTTACAACGTTACATTAATGTTAACTTCAACTTAAGTTTGCTAGGAGGCTATATTGTTACTTCCCTTAATGGTCCCATGTTATGCTTTTGTCCCCTTGTGTGTTATGTATCTTTTTCTGCATGTAAACGGTCTTCAAAGTCACAAACCCTCAAAGTACACCCTGTAGCGAGTAAAACTCTAACCTGTCTATGCTGCCCCAGAACGCCTCGTTGGAGATTTTTCTTTTTCCATTTTTTTCTTCCTGAGTATGGTGACGTAACCATACCCAGGTCCAAATGGACCAATCCGTGGAGCCACACACACAAACTCAATCAGCCTTATCTTTTCTCAGCCGCGGTACTCCACGGAGTTTCGCCGGCACACTAACTCAGCCTTATCTTTTCTCAGCCGCGGCTCTGTGGATCTCCACTCACAGTTCGCCACACACTCACGTGTGTGTGCTCAGACTGAGTTCCGCTGTGTCTCGCTGTCTCACAGACCCCACGCAGCAACCAGGAAACGACACCAGTAACCCAGCTCACACTGTCCGCTCCTCGAGCCTCAAAGGGCGGAGCAGCGAGCGGAGCAGCGAGCGGAGCAGCGAGCCCTGCAACGTCCCGCCAACACGGCACCCAGACACCATGCAGCGTTCTCATCTGTTTGTCATTACTGGTGTCCTTTTCTGGTTGCTAAGAAACTCCATTTTAACACATAAACACACATCAGAGCACAGTGGGCTCATAGGAAGGGGGAGCTCCAACAAGGCGTGTAGGACAGAGAGTGAATACACATACTATACAGAGATGCTGTATGAGAAACCAATGTGATTTTGGAACATTGAACAATATAAATCTATTCTAGTAGACCTCAACAATGGAATTATGATCAGTAGAAATTGCCATGACATGGGCCCATTAACAAGAGCTAGCTGTCTTAGCTGTCTTAACGTTTTCTGCAGTTTGTGTTTCCCCTAAAAAACGTGATGTAGTTATTTAAGGGTAAGTTAACTTAACGTTTTCTTACAAGTTGAGAGTTAAGTTTTGTTTAAAATCGTCAATGTAATGCACGTTAGAGGTTTTGTGTTTAGCTAACTGTAGCTCACTCTACCAAAGGTTAGCATGTTAAGCTGTACTTTCTGTGGCAGCTCGCTTAGCCTGTTAAGCCCCAAGCCTATTTTTCAGGTCTCAGGCTCGAAAATGACATTCCCCGAACAAATGACTATTATCTTCACTTCTAAAAGGGGTACATTAATAATCTTTTTTCTCAAATAAATGATAAGCCTGTGAATTGGTTGTAGAAAAGTCAATATAGATGTTTTTATTTTAAAGTAAATTCCGATTGAACATAGCAGAGTTCCCGTTACAATATTTTTTCGCCGGTCAACATGTCCGTTAAAGTTGAGATCTTCCGGACAAAATGAGAAAAATGCCGGTCATAGGTCTTCTTTGTTATTTATTGAGCTTTAAAACAAATTGAAATGATTCGATATTAAACAAACTAATTATAGTAGATCAACTATTCAAAAGTTAACAGTAACTTACAATAACACGGGAATAATAAACGGAGCGCGCTCTCCCTCTCCTGACAGCCCGTCAGTATCATGCAGCTCGAGGATCAGTAATGAGTGACCCGACAGTAAAACTAAACATATCTATAACTAGTTTAGGTAGTTTGAGAGGTAATTAAAATAGCTACGTGTGATCAGGCCGCCGGATTCATTTTAGAAGTGGGGGGGGCAAATAAAAAGTGTGTGTGTATGGCCCAATCCCAAACCACGCCCTACACCTACACACTCCCCCTCCGTGACACATGAGGCTCCCTCCTGTCAGATGGAGGGAGTAAATACAGCAGCAAGCTTTGGGACAAACTCCCCTCTCCCCGGCAGAAACAGGAAATGCCGTAACTGTATGTAGGCCTAACAACGGTTTCAAATCAGCATCTCTTTGACAAAAAATGTAAATGAATAACTCAAATAAAACTCCAAACATCTTTAATTGTGTTACTTTTTTGTAAAGCTCTTTTAGTTTTAAACCTGATGTTTATAAGCTTCTTAGTTTTTGCAATAGTCTGTAAATATACACAACTTTATAATAAAATGCACACATTTACCTTTTTCTAGACTAAACACAGGTATGATCCTAAGTTAAAAAAATATGAGGTTATCATGAGGTTGTTAACATCGCAATTTATCACTATCGTTTAGTGGTTTTGCAAAGAATTAACCACTCTCTGTTTTTGTACCATTCTGCGTTGAAGTACCTTCTCTTTGCTCAAATAATCCACTAGCGGTCTCCTTTTTTCCGATAGTTAGCTGTACAGCTTTACCCGCCTCAATGTCCCTACAACAAACCTCCATACAGTCGGAACCAGCCTGTTTCGGTTCAACGACGGTAGGGGCGGCGGCGGCGGTTTTGACAGTCTCTGTGGCCGCAGAGCTGCTGCTTTTGGGTTCATCTGGCTTCGCTGTTTCTATGATTGATGAAGGTCCAGGCTCCGGAGATGTGGATGTCAGGGATGTGACCTTCCAGTTGTTAAATTTAAGTTTAGATTGACTGTATTTAGTTTTCTTCTGCGCTGGTTCTTCTGACATGTTTGCAAGTGTATATATTATTTATAGGTTAACGCCGGGCTGACACACACAGAACAACGTAACAAATAAAGTAAACAACGTAACAAATAAACAAATCTAAGCTTTTTTATTGGTTGTAATTTACATGGATACATTTGAATGGTGTGACAATGTCCTATTTGATTGGGTTAAAATGTACATATTCTTCCTGTTATGTCTGCTTGCTTTATTTTACCTAATGCAAAGTGACCTGCTCCATCGAAATCAGTCGCATTGACCCGAAGACACATTTTGATTCCTTGCTTTCTAATGATATCAGGATTGTTTTTGTGCTCCAAATATTAAGCAAAATATGTCACATTATATAATGACTGTTACAGAGTCATCATTTTGAAAAAAAGGCCTTTAAAGTTTTCTCTTCTCTGGAATCCATCATTTCTCATCATCATGATTGATTATTAGCGGAGCAAATGATCAACATACTACGGAGGGAAGATATTTTCGTTTGGATTACTGCACTCACGAGAAACACCGGCTGTTGTTATGCCTGCTGTGACGTTAAACTACTCCGTTCTCCGCTTTTAATTATGCCGAAGCTTCAAAGTTGTATTTATCATCTGAATTTGCCGAAACAAATTTAATATTCTGAAAGCCAAGACTTTGCTTATTTGAAATCAGATAAAAACAAACTGTAACGGACCCTGCTGTGTTATCTATGATTACTATACACCAGTGGTTCCCAAACGGTGTGCCGCGGCACACTGGTGTGCCGTGAGGCAAGTCCGGGTGTGCCGTGGGATTTTGTGACAACCATACGTTATTATTGCAATATACAACTACACAGAAATAATAATTTTTTTATTTACTATAGGCCTATCAGTACTTTGTAGGTTTATATGTACGTAATCTGCGCGACTTGCGCGTCCACATCTCCACGTGCAGTGCTGCATAAACATGGCTGAGTCAGCGATAACTTTCGAGGGGTGGAGGTATGCCCATTACTTTGAGTTCGTCCGAGGAATAGACAGGAATGTGACGGTGAGGTGCAAACTGTGTCCAGGCCAGAAGCTGTTATCCACTGCTGGAAACACCACGTCAAACCTCAACAAACACCTGCAAATAACACATGCTAAGGTGAAGCTACCGCACACGCTATTTGTTGTTTTGTTTATATCAGGTAGTTCTTCTTCTCTGTCTTCCGGTTGTTGCCTGTTTTGAATGACAAATACACACTACCGCCGCCTGCTGGTAAGGAAAGTTATTGCCACTCACGCATGCGCAGTTCGTACGTGCTTGGCGAGTAAAGTAACGAGTTACTTTATGTAGATAGTAACGAAGACGAAGTAGTGTAATATATTACATTTTTTTAGTAACGACCCCATCTCTGGAGTTGGCGTTCTCTACTCTGATTTATATGAAGAACAACAGGAGGTCACGGCTCTCTGTTGAACAGGACTTGCGAGTGGCCCTCTCCTCAGTGCCACCAAGGATTACAAAATTCTGCGTGCCCCGACAGGCACATGTATCTCACTAATTTGTAAGTCGGCAACAATATTTACAATAGCACATGTTTCAATGCTGATTGCTGAAATGTTACATTTATAATTTGTAGTTCAGGACCATGGAAAATGCAGCTTCCTTGCATTGACAGTTCTCTGTGCTGAATTTCTGCTGAGTTTCCTTTGCCTCATTTTTAATGTTGTGACCTGTCTGGTTTAAATGAGTGTGTTGCTGTTTTGATGAAGCCTAATTTGATACAGTTTCAAATTAATTTCTGAAATATTTCGTTAATAAATATTTCATGAGTAATATAGTTGTCTTTGTCACATTTTATTTGGCAATAGTAAATAATTATTCACATTTACAAATATTTTACATGATATGAGTGATAACATGTGTTATAAGGGCTATTGTGCACAATAGGTGTGCCTTGAGATTTGTACTTGTCCTTTGGTGTGCCTTGGGCACAAAAAGTTTGGGAACCACTGCTATACACCTTACATTCATAATTTCAGCGGGAGGGAGGGGGGGCGGCGCTGAGGAACAGCAGAGTGGCGAGAGCTGTCATCTTCCCTTTACAAGCTTCAAACATGCCTGTAGCTAGTGAGATTGAATATAACAATCAAAAATAACAAAATATACACAGCTAGATTAGATCACGTTTTAGATGCGACTTTAGAGTAGAGGGGAATTATTGAAACGGGATTTGTACAGTTTTCCGCGGCACAGTTTCATGGAAACACATCAGCTTTTGGACGACAGTCAATATGGATTCAGGAAAGACAGATCAACATCTATGGCACTAATGGAATTAAGTGAGGAAATAGCAAACTGCATGGACAATAAAAAACAAGCAGTGGGAATATTTATAGACTTACAAAAAGCATTTGACACCATAGATCACAATATTTTACTGATAAAACTGGAACGGTATGGCATCAGAGGGGTGGGATTAAACTGGGTGAGAGATTATTTAAGCAACAGACAACAATTTGTTGAAATTGGTGAACATAAATCAGAATACATGAACATAACTTGTGGAGTACCTCAGGGGTCCGTGTTGGGTCCAAAGCTGTTCATAATATACATCAACGACATTTGCAGAGTATCAAATATATTGAAATATATTTTATTTGCAGATGACACTAATATTTTTTGTTCCGGTGACAATTTGAAAGAGCTAATGGAAGTGATAACAGCAGAAATGATTAAAGTAAAACATTGGTTTGACACAAACAAATTATCATTAAATATAAGCAAACAAAGATTATGTTATTTGGAAAATATAAAACAAATCCACAGATACAATTAATACTAGATAACATACACATAGAAAGAGTATAGGAAATTAAGTTCCTTGGTGTGGTTTTAGACCACAAAATCAGCTGGAAACCTCATATCACTCATGTAAAAGCAAAACTGGCTAAAACTATCGCAATATTGGGAAAAGCCAGATACATTTTGGACTATAACTCATTGTATACTCTATATAACACACTAATATTGCCATATCTGATTTACTGTGTGGAGATTTGGGGAAACACGTACAAAACCAACCTACAGCCGTTCTGCACATTACAAAAAAGGGCTATAAGAGTTATCAATAATGTTGGATATCTTGAACACACTAATGTATTATTTTTGAAGTCACACATATTGAAGTTCATTGATCTGGTTAAATTTAAAACGGCACAAATCATGTACAGAGCCAGACATAATCTACTTCCTAGGAAATTAAAAACATTGTTCATAGACAGAGAGGGTGGGTATAATTTGAGAGGAAATCTACATTTTAAACAACTCAAGGTCAGTACATCTGGTACAACAAGTATGAGTATAACAATCTGTGGGGTGATTTTATGGAATGGTTTGGAGCAGGAGTTAAAACAAAGCACAAGCATAATTCAGTTTAAAAGGATGTACAGAAACACTTTTTTGGAAAAATATGAGAATGAAGAAAGGTGATTGAAGATGAGAAATGATTGTATATGTATGTATAAATGTAAATCTAATTAGGAATAACTTGCATAATGATTTAAAGGACAATCATTGATCAAGTAAGGGGTGGGAATTAATAAGCATTTGCTTCCTCCTACTCCCTTTCGGACACATATGATTTATTATTATTATTATTTGTTATTTTTTATTTGTTATGTTATCTGTTCGAAATAAAGACGGGAAAAAAAAAAAATCTGCTGCTGCGAAAATGTGGGGCAGGGCTGAAATAAGTTCATGTTACTCTGAGAACTGGGGTTACGGAGGCAGGACGAACAGACCTGGTGTGTGTCTGTGCCCGAGATCTTCAAGCCACCGAGTCCCTGACTCCTCTGGTGTGAGGGACAGGGGCGTCCATTTTGTTCGCCTCGTGGCATGGAGAGGGCCCGCTCTCGACAGGTGGGACGGGAGAAAAATATGTTACCACCTTGTCCTTAATCCGGGGAAAAGGACGGTGGGTCTTTTATTCCCGGAGAATACTGACTGGTGTGGCAGTATGCTCCTTTTTAATCCTTTCCTCCTCCGTGGAGAAGAGAAAAGAAAAAACGTCCTCGCTACCGTGGTGTCGGTAGAGAGGGAGCGAGCTAGCAACGGGTGTGCTGCTAGCTTGAAAAATCTGACCTACCTTACTTTCTCGGGAAGAGAAGGGCGAGGTCGATTTTAAATACTAACAGCGTTAGTACTACCGTCTTCCTGCGAAGCAGAAGGAGTAGCCGGCGAGCGCCCGTCGACCGAAATGGGTATTTGGGTTCAGTCTGTGGACAGTGAAGCTTGCCCGGCTACTGTGAGATGTGCTCTGAAGCGAGAAGAGGTGTTTGAATGACGCATGCGTCGTGGCGCAAGCTACTTATAGGGGGTGATTTCCCTGACGCTGACGTCAAGATCACCAGCCAATCAGGATTGGCGTAATGAGATTGATGCTTCTGTTTGCTCCGCGATGAGGTGCATCCCATAGTGAGACATTGAACGGAGTGTTATGAATGAGAACTGCTCTCATGTCAAGAAGCATCAGATCAGCATGCACTGCCTGTCCAATCAGTGAGCGATACGCAGTAAGGGGGCGGGGAGAGTGTCTGAGGATTTCATCGAAGGATGGTCTGGTGGTTCCTCGGTTATAGCTGCTCCATTATCGCTCCTCGATCCTTCGGCAAAAATAAGGCCATTGGGACGCTACTCAAGATGGCGCAGACAAATCAACTTCCGGTGAGACCAAGACCGAGGAGCGAGGAAATGAAAAATAAGAGAAGTGAGAAGGGCCCATGCACTCTGAATGCGAGGATGGCTCCTCATCCTCCTCCGAGGACTCAGAGGCTGACACAGAAGAGGCCTCAGAGTCCACGGAGGACGCCTCAGAGGTGGGAACAGACCAGCTAGAGTCCAACTCAGACTCATCTGAAGCTGAGAGCGGAGGGGAGATGGAGGAAGCAGCAAAAAATGGAAAAGTGTTTTGGTCTCCCACACACACTGAGACGCTCCGCTACGTCCCAGCAGCCAGAAGTTTGATCCCGGTGTTGCAGTACAACTTGAGTCATGACAACTGGCGACATTCTATTATTTTCGTCATAGAAATCCGGGCGTGTACATTGAGGACCCATTGTTGACTTACCAGGAAATAAACATGTTGATCGCCTCGTTTGTCGTTTACGTTCATCTTTTGCTATATCTGCCTTCCTAAGATCACTTTGATGCACATTCAGTACTCGTATGTGAGGTTGTGGGGGAGAGGTCGATATCGTGACGCTTACAGGGAGGTATCGAACATTACAAAGTAGGTGACTGTGTGGATGCCTGTTCAAAACATTGCAAACTTGAATAAATCATTTATATTATAAAAAATGTTGTCCGACATTCATTTGTACATCGTTCTTAATGTGATGTATAGTAGCTTTGATAGCTGTCCATACCTTCAGACAGCCTAAAAGTAAAACACAAGTCGTTTATTCACAGCTCGAACGCTCATCGAGATGACTGGATCACTCATGACAAGTTGTGATCAGCTCCGATTCAATTGTGATATAAATGCTGTAGCTATTCTGCAGCTAGCACGTTTTTTTATGAAATACCTGTATCCCTCTTGTGACGAAGGTAACTTCGTCACTGTGAACTGACGGCTTCGGGCCTGGTAACTCAGCACTTTAGTGAACAGTTTTGCACTTTATTAGCGTGATTGCACAGTACCGTTTGGTATGGCATATTTGCACATTTTATATAATTTATACTAATTATTGAGATAGTATTTATTAAAGGATTAAACCGTATTAATTGAAATGTCGTCTGGCAGGTGCTGGTCGGGTCCTCGGCTCCACCTGACAAGATAGGGGAGTTAGCGAGAGCTCCGAAAGTGCTTATGCTGGTGTAGAATGACAGCGGTTAAGAATAATCCGAGTGCAAATAATATGTGGAGGGTGTAGACATCATAGCGTTAAGTGGCATTAATTGTACAAGTGCTGACTGCGTTTAGTTGGGTTTGTATGTGTGTAATTCTGTTCAGTTATATGTTTGTGTTTGAAAAGTGTTCCCCCTCCCGTTATGTCTGTTGCTGGATTGTGTTTACCTGGTGCCCTGTGTTGTCTCCTCCCCCCTCACCTGCGTCTAGTTGCTGATTAGTGTGTGTGGGTATTTCGGCTCTGTTTCCCTGGCTGTTAGGGGCAGGGAGTGTGTGTGAGATCCTGGTGGCTGCAGGCTGGGCTCACGTGAACAGCAGCAGCAGGATTGAGGCTGTGTGTAATGTGTCACTGTTCATGTTTTAATAAATGCCCACACCGGGTTGTATTTTTGGACGTTCAGCCTCTGCCTCCTTGCTTGGTCGGGCCGCTCAATTGTCAGCTTCACACCTCTCATCACAACAAGACTCTACACTGTGCAGGAAAAACAATTACATACATGAAAATATAACCTTGATGCATAAGAATAAAACACACAAACTATCTTCCGTGGCTATACTGATATGTCACAGTAACAGTCAACCACAGAAAAGTAAGTCCAGTGGGGCACAAGTTGAATATATAACATTTGTACATTGTTCTTAATGTGATGTATAGTAGCTTTGATAGCTGTCCATACCTTCAGACAGCCTAAAAGTAAAACACAAGTTGTTTATTCGCAGCCCGAAAGCAGCAACGAGATGACTGGATCATCTGCAGTGTTGGGCAAGTTACTTCCAAAATGTAATACAGTACATTACTTATTACTGTCTTTTTTAAGTAATAGCCTATGTTACATTACAATATTACTGTCTCTGAAATGTAATGAGTTACACTACTTTTATATTAACCTACTTTTGAGTTACTTTACCAAAAGAGCATCAGGACTGTTTTAGGCATATGACAGCTATGTGATTAACATGATGATTCAGCCTCTATGGAGATAGACATATGACAAGCATGATCATTTCTGACGTGGAGCTAAACATAGAATACTGCTTTATATTCCTCCATCTTGTGACTGTGTAACTCCCTCTCTTGGATATCAGCATGTGAAGGACACTGTTCAGGAACTAGTTGATGCTCTGTATGTGATGACTAATTCCATTCTGGAGAGGATCACAAATACATGGATCCTGAGATTGAAGCTCAAGCCGGTGACGAGTGAGATTGTTCTAACAATTTCCAATAAAGGTTATTCTGAAACATAACTATCACTGTTGTCTTTCCTTCTATAACGGTAATGTAGGCCAAGAAAAACTTTGCATTGCATAATATTTAAACTTACATTTAGGCACTATAAATTAAGCCAAAAATATGTCAAGTTGGGGCTTAGCCCACCAAAAAGTGCATAGTTGCAACTTAGGCAGTTAAGCATTTTATATCAGTGGGTCCTAATGGTGCAACACGGAAGGCAGACAGAATTGCTAAGACACAGGTGTCACATGAAATTTAAATGTTCTGGAAAGTTCCTCATACAGCTTTAGCCTTTTTTATCTCATGAAGTCCCAGTGACACACCCTGAACAGTCTGGTGGATCATGGTCCTTGTCATTTGCTTTTGTGTTCCCATAACAACATGTCAAAGATGTCCATGTGACAGAACTAGCTACATTTGGAAAGGTTTTTTGTTGCTAAAGTTAACATTCAAGACATTTAAGAATAAAAATGCTTACATGACATTTGTTAAACATTAAGCTGTCTTCGGCTCTTTTCGGCTGTAACAAATTTAAATGTCACCTCTGTGGGACGAATAAAGGTATTCTGATTCTGATTACATTTAACCTGTTGTGGAAACATTTCTTGATTAAATTGATATGAAACAAATGCCATAAATATTGCTGTGACACTGGTGTCACATCGGGACTTTAGCCCTAAACATTCACAGTAAACCCGGAGTGACATATATGCACAATTAGAAATAAGATTATGATCTGGTCAGTTAATTTAGCTGATTCAATTATATTTAGTTAACATATTCTTTATTCTTCAATTCAAAGTATGTTCAAACAAATGTAAACCAAAAACAATACTAATTGTGGGCTTATCATGTTGATTCGGTCACAACAGAAAAAAGAAAAACAAACTCTCGCTCTCTCCAGAGGGGCAGGTCAACCAAAAAGGCCAAACGGGCCGTTGCCCGGGCAACATTAGCCCGTACATGTGCACGTCCCTGCTCGTTAATTAAGTTATAAATAAGAGTTACTTTACCATTGAAGCGCAGATATTTGACACTGGGGGGGTTACATTACATTTACATTACATTGCATTTAGCTGACGCATTTATCCAAAGCGACTTACAATAAGTGCGTTCGACCAACAAGATACAAACTTGAAGAAAACAGAATCATATAAGTACATCAGGTTTCATAGAGCAAAAACATTTCAAGTGCTACTCAACTGGCTTTAGATAAGCCAGTCCTTTATTAGTATATAAGTGCTTTGTTAATAGTTCTATCGCTCGAAGTGGAGTCGAAAGAGATGAGTTTTCAGTCTGCGCCGGAAGATGTGTAAGCTTTCTGCTGTCCTGATGTCAATGGGGAGCTCATTCCACCATTTTGGAGCCAGGATAGCAAACCCACGTGTTTTTGCTGATGGGAACTTGGGTCCCCCTCGCAGTGAGGGTGCAGCAAGCTGTTTGGCTGATGCAGAGCGGAGTGCACGTGCTGGGGTGTACGGTTTAACCATGTCCTTGATGTAGGAAGGGCCAGATCCATTCGCAGCATGGTACGCAAGTACCATTGTCTTGAAGTGGATTCTAGCAGTTACCGGAAGCCAGTGAAGTAAGCGGAGGAACGGCGTGGTGTGGGAGAATTTATGAAGGTTGAAGACCAGACGAGCAGCTGCATTCTGGATGAGCTGCAGAGGTCGGATGGCACGTGCAGGTAGACCAGCCAGGAGGGAGTTGCAGTAGTCTAGGCGTGAGATGACAAGAGTCTGGACTAGAACCTGCGTCGCTTTCTGGGTCAGCTGGGGACGTATCCTCCTGATGTTGTAAAGCGTGTAACTGCAGCAGCGGGTTGTAGCAGCGATGTTTGCAGTGAAGGACAGTTTGTTATCTAGGATCACACCCAGATTCCTTGCAGTCTGAGTCGGGGAAACAATAGAGGTGGCGATGTTGATTGTTATGTCAAGAGTGGGACAATCTTTTCCCGGAAGGAAAAGCAGTTCAGTCTTGTCAAGGTTGAGCTTGAGGTGGTGAGCAGACATCCACTGAGAGATGTCAGCTAGACAAGCAGAGATGTGTGCGACGACCTGGGTCTCTGAGCGGGGAAAGGACAGAATTAATTGGGTGTCGTCAGCGTAGCAGTGGTATGAAAAACCATGCGGGCTAATAACAGATCCGTGCGAGTTTGTGTACAAGGAGAAGAGGAGGGGACCAAGAACAGAGCCCTGAGGGACCCCTTTAGTTAATTGACAAGGGTCGGTCTATTTAGTCTAAATGACGTTCCCCCTAATTTCCCCAAAAGTAGAAATGGGTCCGGGTTCTTATGGGTTAAACGTATAGGCAGCGGTGAGGATCTCAGCCTGCCGTTACTGACGTTCAACCAGAAAACATCAGCCATTAGCTGTTAGCACACAGAGATCACAGCTCCTCATATCTGTTCAGAAACTGGACAAAAGTTAAACAAGTACAAACCACAGACTGTCTGTGTCATGGTGAATACAGTCGCTGGTTTATTTATGTCTGTAGGCCGTTGTTATGAGTGTGGAGTGAGCAACGTTAGCTTAGCCTGGTCGACCCAATCTCCATTCAGAAAACAAGCATTTTAAAAGGTTTTTCGCCTGCCGTCTTGTCTGCAGACTTGTCAAGCATTAATTCATGGTTTTTACTAACCGGTATCAGTATGTTGTTATGTCGGCATAATTTAGAAACGTGTATTACAATTTAATCACGGTAAAATATGTTCATTTTGTTGTAGTTGTAGCTCCTGAGCCAGCGCGTCTTGTTTGAATGATGCGAGTAAACACAGCTAGCAGTCGCGGTGAAACTCGAGCTATTAGAGCGAAGCGAATATTCGCATCGCGTCCGGTGTGAACGCACAATTAGACTAGAGCAATGCGATAGGAGAGATTAGAGCGAAGCGAATATTCGCATTGCGTCCGGTGTGAACGCAGCATTAGTAAGATCCCATTTTCAATAAAATTGCTGTCTTACTTTGACTTGAAGATGAAGTCCATTTGCCTATCCTTCTGGACAAAAATCTCTTACTTTTTTGTAAAAGTCCTCCTTATCTTCTTGTAGTTTCAAAAGTCTATCATACATCTAATCGATAGATTTATGATTCGAAAATTATAAAAGTACACTGTAAAATGTTTGGCTGTAAAATTACAGTAAATGACTGGCTACTAGTTGCATGGATTTCACAGTAATTGACTGTAAAAATGTCACAGTAATTGACTGTAGATATTTTACAGTAAATTAGAATAAAAGTACAACTAAATACTGTGACTTTACAGTTGCCATGCCCATGGAATTACTGTGATATAGCAGTACAGAGCTGTGGTATTATGGTACCTTGCTGTACATAAATTACAGTAATTACTTGTATTTTCACACTTTTATTGTAGAAGTAATGCAACACATTAGCCAGTAATTTACTGTAAATATAAAAATGTAAATAATACGTATTATATATTGTAAATCTGACTAGTTAACTGGGATTTTACCACAATTCAATCAGCTCAATCAACATAGAAAAACAAAGAAAATGCCCATTTTAACTTTGTATTACTCCATTGAAGTACAAAGTATATTTCACAGTGTCTTGGACACTACTCCACGGTAGTGGCTCGTGCTGAGACCCGCAACATGAAAGAATACACGCAATAACCGGTACTTGGTAACAAGCATTTATTGATAATCAGCCGTTTGCTCACACAAGCGAAACAGGAAACAAAAAGAGGTCTGGAGGACAAAAAAGAAGGAGGGAACCCGAGCCAGCCACACACCGGGCTGTAGGGCCTGGGGTTACGTACTGTAACCCAGTTTCTATGAGTATAGGCGCAGCCCTCTAAGGCTATCGCTATTGGGTAATCCCCACTGCACGTGTGCAGCACTGACAGACTTATTTCACGCCCACCTATGACGTGTGCCCCACCTCCAGGTTCACTTCCGTATAAATAGGAAGTAGGCCCTACAATCCACTCCAACAGCTTTTCTTCAGCTATTCACGGAACCAGTGGGGCCCGAACCTTAGAGGGCTGCGCCTATACTCATAGAAACTGGGTTACAGTACGTAACCCCAGTACTATATCGTATAAGGCTTCGCCCTCTAAGGCTATCGCTATTGGGTTAAGGGCGAAGCAGGATGTAGTCTACGCCCCACTGGTTCCGTCCGTTACCAGAAGCACAAAACACACCTACTCAGTTAATAACCCATTTCCATTTCACCGTGCGTAAATGGAGCATCACATTCCCAGGGAATATAGCATTAAAAAATGAATATTTCTCCATCAGGGAACGAAGGTAAGCTTACTCGGGCTACCTGTCGTTTATAAAAAGTAGAGATCGAATCTCACTTGTTAAAAACGATCAAGAGAGGGGAACAAAAGTCCGCTCTCTAAGTGCCGACAGGCAGGAGATCCAACCCAGAGGAGATCCAACCCAGAGGAAACATACGCCTGTGACACAGCCTCACACAGCCAATGTGACAGGCGCTGTGCAGATAGAGGCTGCCCTAATGAGCGCTCTCTATAATGCACAAACAGACGCTGGGATTTGCGTAAAGCAGCCGTGCGTGCAACATAGCATGCCAGCGTGCGCACGGGACAGAGGAGATGAGATGTGGCTTCCTCCTCTGATGTGTGAGGAGGAGGAAAGAAGCCATCCAAGGTTATCACTCTCGATCTAAACGAGCTCGTGATCACCTTTTGGCATAAAAGCCGGGTTCGGGCGCAACACCGCTGAGCTGCCATCTCCTTGGATCTGGAGACATGACAGAGCCACAGAGAGAGCAGACAAATCACTCACCCTTTTAGCTGATGTCAGAGCCAAGAGCAGAGCTACATTGGCTGACAGAAACTTCAGGGGAACCTGATCTAATGGTTCAAAAGGAGCTTTACTTAGTGCGCGCAGCACTACAGCCAAATCCCATTGAGGCGCTAAAGCGCGTGATACCGGTCTGAGTCTCTGTACTCCTCGTAGGAAATGTTTTGTCAGAGGGTGACTAAACACCGTGCTGATCTCAAAACCTACATGGCATGAAGAAATGGCAGCGCATATGTTTTTATCGTGCTCGAGGCCAAATTCCTGTCCAGCAACAGCTGGAGGAATGACAGCACATGAGGCAGGGGCCACGCAACGGGGTCCAAGCCTTTCCCTACACACCAACGCTGGAACGCTGTCCATTTGGCTGTGTAAGACGCCCTGGTGGACGCGGCTCTAGATCCCTGAATAGTACTCACAACATCTTGAGAGAGGCCGAGCCCCTCTAAGTGTTCCCGTTCACGGGCCATGCCCACAAACGTTGGCCTAACACTGGGTGAGCGCTGATTGCTCCCTCCACCTGGGAGAGAGCATCCCCGCGCCACGAAATTTCCCACGGTCTCCCTGACAGCATCCGCTGTATGCAGGGAAACCAGGACGCTCCCGTGCGCTTCGGGGCTATTAAGACCGCTATCAGTCGCTCCTCCTGCACTCGGTCCAGGAACCGAGGAATCAGAGGGACTGGTGGGAAAGCGTACAGTACCACCCTGGGCCAAGGTCTGTGTGCGAACGCGTCCACCCCCAGAGGGGGGTGATCCTGCCTTCTCAGGGAGAACCAGAGAGCACATTGCGCGTTCCCGCGTGCAGCGAACAGATCCACCTCTGCTCTCCCGAACCTGCTCCACACTTGGGAGACCAGCTCGGGGTGGAGGCTCCAGTCCCCTTGTCGAGGACCTCCTCTGGACATGAGGTCTGCCCCTCTGTTCAGCTCGCCGGGAATATATACTGCTCTGATCGAGAGTATGTGTGTGCGCGCCCAGCACAACAGCCGTCTGGCTGTGTCCAGCAGCTGCGCTGATCGTACACCTCCCTGATGATTTATGTAGGCTGCCGCCGTCTTGTTGTCTGTTCGAATCAACACATGATGATTCCACAGCAACGGGGCGAAGTACTGGATTACTCTCCATATGGCGAGTAATTCCAGCGTGTTTATATGAAGGGACATGTGAGGCGGCCACTGTCCCCCCACTGCTCGCAACATGCATGTTCTCCCCCACCCTGAGAGCGATACGTCTGTAAACACCGAGGTGTGTGACGTCACTCTGCCGAGGGGAACCCCCCCGGAAAGGACGTGGGGATTATTCCAGTAGGTCAGATCTAAACCTACGGATAGAGGAATGCACACCCTGCGTCTACTCTGACGCACGGGGTCGATGCGCAGGCGAATAAACCACCTCTGGAGTCTCCTCATGTAAAGGAGACCCAGGGGAATCACCACGTCAGCTGACATCATGCCCAACAGCTGCATCACGGAAAGGGCTGTCACCACCCTGCCGGGTGTGACGCGCCTGAGGAGAGCTGTCAGATTCTCCACTCTCCGCTGTGAGAGTCGTGCTCTCATGCGGGCTGAGTTGAATTCCATTCCCAGATACATGGTGATCTGGGAGGGAAGAGGACAGCTCTTCTCCCAATTGATTATGAAACCCAGGCTTGACAGGTGAGATACGAGTTGTACCGTCTGTAAAGCAGCTTCCTCTCTGGAGCGAGCCAACAACAGCAGGTCGTCCAGATAAAATAACACTCTCATCCCTCCTCTGCGTAGCGGCTCCAGCGTCGTCTCCACACACTTTGAAAAAGTGCGTGGATTCAGGGAATATCCGAACGGCAGTCGATTGAACTGGTACGCTATTCCCTGGAATGAAAAACGCAGGAATTTCCTGTGTTTTGGGATGATGGTTATGTGGATGTAAGCATCCTTCAGGTCTATGCACCAATCTCCCTGGTGAACACACTCCATTACCTGTTTGATTGTCAGCATGTGAAACGGTCTTTTCCGTATCACTCTGTTGAATGCTGACAGATCTAGGATGGGTCTCATCCCCCCGGTCTTTTTCGGGATAAGAAAATAACGGGAGTAAAACCCCCGATTTTCTTCCCCTTGAGGAATCCTGGAAATTGCTCTGTTTAACAGGAGTTTCCGCAGCTCTGACTGGAGCGCAAGACACTGTTCTTGGGATGACAGAAGTGTTTCCTGAATCCCCTCGAACTGCGGGGGGGGGGGGGGGGGGGTAAGGCAAATTGCAGAGAGTACCCTCTGCTGATCAGCCTGCTCATCCATCCGTCCATTACACATAGCCGCCTCCACTCTGAGCACCGCTCTGAGAGCGGGCGTACCTGTTTTTGTTGTGCTGTGGTAGTCATGGTGACAAGCCATGCCAGAGCCCTTGTCGCCGTTGCTTGTGAAGCAACCCAAGGGGGGCCCCGCCATAAAGGGCTGTGAAGGGGTCTCCACACGCTGCATCACACACCGACTCTCATCCTGTCTCTGTTTAGGAGAAGGCTCATAAACAGGACCCTGAGGTGGGTTTACGCTCCAACCCGCGGAGGTGTGTGCAGTGCTTTTCACCTCGTGCGTAATAGCCGCACTAGGCTTAATACAACTGTGTGTAGGCACAACTGAGACAGAGGAAAAACCGCGCTGCTTGTTACCCGAAAGGATAGAAGCGGCCGATTTAAATGTCAAGCCCTGCTGTCTTATAACCGACTGGTTAAATACCGCAGGCTTATACAGCGAGCCTAGCTGTTTGCTAACCGACAGATTAGAAACAGCTGGCTCAAACGGCGAGTCCCTCTGTCTATTAACCGACAGGTTAAAAACAGATGGTTATGCAACAAGTCCTGCTCCCTTTTAATCAATAGATTAATGGCAGCCGGCCTGACTAGTGTGGGGGAAATGTGAGACACAGTTGCTACAGACACACTGTTGAGATTTGAATCATTTTTATTAATAATTCTCTCTTCCCACATAACCCCCCTAAAGAGTCATCTTCGGTTCTGCTTCCTCGGAGGTTCTCTCGGAGGAGCAGACCAGGAGCGGGGGTTCATCCTTCCCCTCCGACTCGTCGCCTGCAGATCCTGTCTCTGCGGCGGAGGAGCGGAGACCTGGGACGGAGCCCCTGCAGCTGCCGAAGAGCGATTCTGATGCCGTTGCTGCTCTCGCCGCTGTCCGCGCTGCCCCCGTTGAGACTGTTGCGGGGGCTGCGGGTGCTGTCGTTCCTGTCGCTGCTGTTGCTGAGGACGTTTGTCCTGAAGCCAGCTAGCGTGACACCTTATGTCGTCTGCCTGCTCTGCCGCAGACTTCATAGTCTCCACCATGGTGTGGAACTGTGGTCCAAATAGTCCGTCCGGACTGATTGGAGCCTCCAGCAGATCCTTTCCTGCACCCTCCAGTATATTCCCCTGCTGTAGCCAGAGATACCGGTGGACCTGTGTCGCCCAGGTCGCAATCCGCACCTGCGAGACTGCGACTGCTGCGCACAGTGTAAGTGCAGTACTGGCCGCCTTACCTATCTCCTCAGCCTCCACTGAGGACATGGTTTTTGACTGCTCGGACATTTCCACCATGGAGTTTGACAGCAACGCTATATTGTTCGCCGCCGCTGACGCCTGAAACGCACACTGGTGCATTCGGTCCGTCTGTCGGGCGACAAACCGATCTTTGGTGGCAGCCAGCATGGGTTGCCGTCAGGATCACTCCTGACCCTGTGTACCCGGGAGAACACCCCGGACATATCATCCGGAGGCGAGCTCTCCTGAGCTAGGGGAACGGGGAGATTTCTCAAGACGGCCGCCTTAGATATAATCTCCGGAAGTTCCAGGAGAATCCCGCCAATCGACGGCAACGCCGTGGTGGCGGAGATAGGGATCACGGGATCATACACCGGACCTACACCGGGTCCCCTACCTGTCTCCTCCGTCCGGAGGGGAGAGATAATGGGGGAATCACCCGGTGATCCCTGAATGGAGGGGACGTAGTCGTCCGACTCGTGCTCGCCATTCGGATCCAGGAAGTCAAGGGCTTTGTCCCCGGAGTACTCTTCCTGGACGGGCCAATCGTCCTCGGCAGCCGCAGCAGCGAGAGCGTCCACTCTCTGCTGTCTGAGGGCCAGCGGGAGACGGGCACAATGCGAGCATGATACCCCGGGAGGGAGAGCAACGTTCGCATGCTCTATTCCCAGGCAGGACTCACACTGTGAGTGCCTGTCAAAGCTCATAATGTAGCCCGACCCGCATACGAGGCAATCCCTGACGCAACCTTGACTTTCCTGCCTAGTCTCCATCTTACCAGAAAAACAAAGCTTTTTAGGAGGAATGTTTGCTTTTCAGTAAGTAGCTCTTAAAAGAACTTGTTTTGCCTGTCAATGCTTCTGCAACGGAGTGCTGAAGAAAAGTAGGAGTGGATTGTACAGTAGGGCCACTTCCTATTTATACGGAAGTGAGCCTGGAGGTGGGGCCCACGTCATAGGTGGGCGTGGAATAAGTCTGTCAGTGCTGCACACGTACAGTGGGGATTACCCAATAGTGATAGCCTTAGAGGGCGAAGCCTTATACGATATAGAACCAGAGCTCCCCCCCCCTAACCAGAAATCAATTATAATCCCTATGGGAAACAAAATAAAGCCGCGAAAACTGGACTACCAGGTCCTCCAGGCTAAACATAAACACATCTGCAAAAATATGGCCTACAGCTCAAAATGGCAAAGAGGTATTCTAAGGAGAGTGTCTCCCGGCGTTAGGATAGGCGAGACATCCTTCTCCTCCAGCTTCTCTTTATATACACGGCTGAGTGGAATTTGGAACACCTGGGCAGAGGCAGAGCCAGGGGCAGACCAGGTGCACCTGGGCAGCAGGGAGACAGAAAAGAAAACTAGGAGGGGTGCACATGTCTACACAGACATCCACTCGAAGTCAACAATTTTCTGAAGAATGTGCTGACATGGGGGTTTAAATTGCCATGCCTCTTTTTGGCTTTCGAGCCCCTCTCAGGGTTAATGCCCAGGAAGCACCTGAAAACAATAAGCCAAGACAACAATTTCAATTTTACATAGATGTATATGTTGCATAGTTTATTTTAAGGCACATGCAGCGGTGCCCCTTTCAATTTAAGTAAAACCTGCACCAAAGAAAGAAATTAGTGTTTAAAGCCAAGCAAGAAAATCACTTAATTTGTTGTTTTATCACAGAGGATGGTCTGAATACAGTATTTTACTGTGAAATAATACAGTAACATGTTGTGAAATCCTAGTAATCATGTATCCTGTACATTCACTGTACCTGCATTGATTTCACTGTGAAATTCAAAATTAGAGTATTATATTGTGAACATTACAGGTAAAGACTGTAAAGTGGTAAAACAGTAATTTATTGTAAAATATTACAGCTAAATATTGTGAAATCATGGTAATATTTTACAGTGTAGAGTAGACATGTGGATATTATCCGGCTGAACAAAACGTGCATTTATCTAACAGGTACGTTTCCCACAGATCTTATTTTGAGCTATTTTCTAAAATCCTGGATGAACAGCTCGTCCCATTCAGAGGCAGGTGCAGCTTCAAGCAGTACATACCAAAAAAGCCGGCCAAATACGGTATAAAGATTTGGGCAAACTGTGATGTAAAATCATCCTACGCCTGGAGACTGCAGGTGTATACAGGCAAAGCAGCTGGCAGTCCTTCTGAAGTCAACCAGGGGATGAGGGTGGTCCTGGAGATGACAGAGGGGCTCCAGGGTCACATCATTACCTGTGATAATTTGTTCACATCCTTCGCACTGGCTGAGGAGCTGCTCAGGAGAAAACTGGCCCTGGTTTGCACAATTCGCCAAAACAAGCCTGATCTTCCCCCTAATTTGCTCCAGGCAAGAGCGAGAGCCGTCCTCTCCTCCACCTTTGCCTTTACGAAGACCCACACACTGGTCTCTTACATCCCTCGACGGGGCAGGAATATGCTGCTTCTAAGCACGAAACACCGCAGTCCAGACGTAAGCGACGAAATGAAGAGAAAGCCAGTCATAATCAAAGACAACAACCGATGCAAAGGAGGTGTCGACAACAAGGTAGATGCCATTAATTACTTCAAATGAGCATTTTCCTATAAAATAAATAATATCTGCATCATGAGAGAAAATACTTGGAATCATTTATTCAAATTGTCTTGTTTTATGTTTTTGTTAGGTTGTTGCCACCTACTCCTGCAGGAGGAGAACAAATAGCTGGCCACTTGCCCTCTTCCACGACCTGGTTGACATTTCCATTACAACGCCTACGTCCTGTGGACATCAATCGAGCCATCCTGGCAGCAGCAGAAACCGTACAGGAGGAGGCTCTTCTTTGAAGAGGTGGGAGAAATGCTGGTGACCCCACACATCAAGAAGAGAGGGCGCCTTCCTCCCTCATCAGCCACTGCAACAATAGTGTCAGATCTGCAGGGTGCTGCAGGCCCCTCTCTCATCAGTGAACAGAAGAGCAGGAGGCAGTGCCACTTTTGTATGGACAGAAGAGTTTGCAGCACCTGCTGCAAATGTGGGAACTTCACATGCAAGGACCACAGTCTGTCCATTTGCAGCCCCTGCTCGACCTGAGCTGGACTCTCACAGCCAGACACACAGTGTTCATCATTCAATGTTCATCTTTGCAAAAATAAATGTTTTTCTGGTTCAACATGATCTTGTATTATTCATTTTAGCACACAACAGGGTAATAGGCATTTAGTGGGGAAAAAACTTGTGGTAGGAGACGGCCTAGTAAAAATCACCATATATCATTATAGGCTAAGATTTTAAACTTTAATCTGACACTGCAGAATAACAATGCATTCAAATCAATGTTGGTGCCAATCATTGACCAATCTAAGGACCTAATAATAACAATAATCAAATATTCCTTGAAATGTATTTTTTGAAAATTATTCTAGTTTTTTGTTTTTTTCAATAAAAAAACAGTGGAGTTTTTTCAACAAACTGGCATTTAAAGGGTTAAAATCCCCAAAATATAATTCATATTTCATATGTGTATGTCAGGCTGGAGTAGTTTAAAAAAGATTGACTCTTTTAAAGTGGGAACAAATATGAATATATAATTTTTTGCAGTTTTTGTGAAGGTGACATTTTTTGGCCTTAGGAACAAATACGTTGGTGTTTTTAAGGGACTCTTAAGGGTTCCTATAATAATTGTTTTGTATTGTTGATATTGTTTTGTTATTTGTTTTTGTTGTGACAATCACTTAGCAATTGTGTAAGTGCTATATAAATAGTTGTACTAATATTATTGTTGTTACCATCATTACTATTATTTAAAATGTTTTCTTTGTATTCTTTATTTATCGCTGCAGAAAGGATCATGCCAGCCCACATCAAACACCTGATCAAGAAGTTGTGAATCTTCAGGCAGAAAAGATGAAAGTTCCAGTTTCCTGTACATGGAACCATGCCTGTCTGGGACTCTGTTCCACATGTCTTCAGTCAGTTCTGGACCCAATGACTCGGACACTAGTTCTACCGAGGCTTATTAGAGGTAAGAGTGGTAGGAGAGGAGTGGAGCTATCTTTGTATTTAGGCTGCAAGTCGACAAAGGTGATCAAATGCTGATGCTAATAATGATCCGATTCATTTGATATTGATTGTCTGCCAAACCAGCCAACCATTCCAGCCTAATATCTACTGGCTGGTCAATTTAGCAGGTCAAAGCTGTTTTTTTCAGCAGGGTGGCATGGTAAATGTATGTTTACATTCACATAGATAGACTATGACAGTGTTCAGTAGCTGCCAATATACTTACACACAGTATCACTAACAACTGTGTACAGTAAGTTAAGTACAGCCTGCTTGAATGTACTTTGACAGTAAATTGATATTATGAAGTCATCGAACTGTGTCAGTTTTAAAAGATTCTTTTTTTCCTGAATAACTACCAATAGGTATTTATATGCTTCATTAATCTCCATAAATCACACTGAAATACTTTCATGTTGGCAGCTACTGGGCAGCATGTTTCTCCCACAACACACTGGGAATTGAATGCAGCTCATGTGATGCCTGCACACCATGGCCATCTTTGATTGAAAGCAATAGTGCATCTTATCCTTTAGGGCTGTAAAAAGACATTCTGGAATATGTGACATACTGTATAAGTAAGGGATAATGTGCATTGAGATGGTCATTAATGAAAAAAGAACACTGTCATGGTCAACCGGCGTCTCGACGCGAATACTAAATAACGACTTGACTCACAATATTGATTCAAAATAATTATATTGGTTTAGAAATTGACGTAGTCCGTTCCACTGCAGACCAACGGGTGGAAATGAAGCTTAGCGCAAATTCAGGCAGGAAGACCTATCACTCCGTATTCCACGTCATGGCAATACTCGCTCCCTTCACTAGATGACAGGGAGCGCCACTCCTTAGCTAACCTATCACTTCCCTCCATTCACAAGCCTAATTATCGCACCTGTTAATCCCTCTATATATGCTCTTTCCCCTCAGCTGTCTTCCAGGTGTCAACGCGCAAGTTGGTAGCTTACACTCCTCTTACGCCTAAACACTCGATACCAAAAACCTCAAACATGTCTAATTCAGACTCTTCAGAGGACCTACTTTTTTCGAAGGATCTCGATCCCATCTCCGATGCACTTCCAGAGGAAGCGTCAAACTCCTCAAGTCACCGTCGCCTCAGTTCTCGTCTGAGCGCCCGCAGCGGCTCTAGCACAGCAGAGGCAGAATTCCTCGTCGCCCATCTCCAGAAGCAGGGCATCACCCCAGCCCCAGATCTCCTGCTTTCCCAGCTCTGTGAGCTGTCGGACCAAGCCTCCGGTGCGGTCTCCCAGCCCAGGCCAGCAGCTCCAGCCAGCCCCCCCGGAAGAGGGCGAGGGCGCTCTCGCGGCCGCGGGGGCAAAAGCGAGTCCTCCAGGAGCTCGCTCGGCGAAGAAATCCTCCACTCCTCAGGCTCACTCCAGCGCCGCCCAACCCAGCGCCGCTCAGCCCGGGAGCTCCGGCACTCAGCCCCTCTTCGATGGCAGCCTAGCCAACACACTGCAATCTCTGGCAAGTTCTATGCTGCTAATCGACGCTCGCCTTCAGTCCATGAAGAGAGGTCAGGCCGGAGCCTCAACCTCTTCGGCGGCCCCGCCGGGTCAGGATCTTGCATTTGGCACGGTAGTTCCTTCTCACACTCTGGCTTCCGCCCTCCCGGCTCCTCCCTCAGGTAGGCCCTACATTCCCCAAGCCGCTAACATCTCCTCACGGCTCAGAGCAAAAATCCTCGACGGGAAAGACATTAATTTGGTTAGCCTTATTCTGCCTTCACCGAAGTGCGACAAAGCCATCGCCACGGTAGGAAGCATTACTGCGGTATTTAAATCTGCAGACCCCCGGCTCCTCAAAGACCTTTCTATAGGGCAATTCCTGGTAGCTTTTAGCATCTTCCGCAATGTCCTCTGCGCAGTTTACCCTGGAAGGAGAGTGGAGTTAGATGCTTATCTGGCCATGATCGGCGATCTTCACATCAAATGCGGGAAATCAGTGTTCTATCAATACCATAAAAGCTTCTCCAGCAAAGCAGCGCTACACTTAGCTCATTGTAATACCGAGCTGCTCGTAATGGCGACCGGCGGGCAACAAGTCGTCTCGTGCATTAGCTGCGGAGCGCAGGGCCACACCTCTCCGCTCTGCCCCTCAGTGCCCCTCTCCGGGTCTAGCGTCTTCCCCACGCAGTATTCCGGGAACAATAAACCAAACCTTCTGGCGATCAAGCAAAGGTATAACAAGATTTGCGTTTCTTTTAATGAGAACGTGTGTTCTTACCCTTACTGTACTTTTCTTCACATTTGCAGTACCTGCAGGGATGCTCACCCGAGTTCAGTTTGCCTCAGGCGCCGGCCCCCTTTCCCGCTCCAGAATCAACGTGGCCGAAAAACCTTTTAAAACATCACCCCTCGACTCCCATTAACACCACACACTTAGCAGCTGCGCTTTCCACTCACCCAAATCCCTCGTTCGTTGATTATCTTCGTCAGGGCTCTCTCAAGGGTTCAGGGTAGGGGTCCTTTCTCCCCCCTCAGTGACTTTAGTGGCAAAAAACCTGTAGTCAGCCGCCAAAGAACCCACCATAGTCTCTCAGCTCATTTAAAAAAGAGCTCTACAAAGGATATTTAATCGGTCCTTTCCATTCCTCTCCGTTCCCAGTGTTCCGGACAAGCCCAATAGGGGTCGCTACACGCAATACTCCGAGAAGAAAAGGCGTCACCTTCTCCTCCGACTCCATGAGATTCTCCACGGACGCTGCCCCATCCGTGGGTTTTGGGGGGTTTCTTCCAGGGAGAGTGGTCGCAGGCTCGTGGCCTCCGTCATTCCCCAGCCATGCTCTTCCTCCGCTCTGCATGAGATCTTTCTGATCGCTGTTGCTGCCACGTGTGGGGTCACCTCTGGCCCCGGAAGCGGATCTCAGTACTCTGTGACAACCAATCAGTGGTCGGGATTAATAAAGCGCGCTCCCCGTGCCGCGACATCATGCCGTTCATGAGAAGCATCACGTGGTCTCCCATCACCCACAACTCTCCACTCGTCACGTTCCCGGCCACCTTAACTCAGTGGCTGATTCCCTCTCTCGCTTCCACTTCCAGACATTCCGGAACCTCTGCCCAGGAGCCAGCGCTCAACCCGTCAGGATTCCTCCCATGCATCTCCTCTCTCTCCTAAATAGAAGCCCCCTAGCAAGGCACCTCGAATCCGCCAGGTTTTTTAATGAGGAAGGGCTTAGCCGCGTCCACCCTCAAAACATACGATTTCGCTTGGAGAACGTTCGCGTTATTTTGCTTTTCCGTAGGCATCACACTTAAACCTGTTCTCATCTCCACCGTGTGCGCCTTCATGTGCTACTGCGCCACTGATCGCCACCTCAAACCCCAATACATCCGGGGCCTCTTAGCAGGAGTTCAGTTTAATGTTCGCTGTTTCGATCCCGGCTTTCCCAGCCTGTTCGCAAACCAGTCAGTCAAACTCATTCTTAAAGGTCTTATTAAAACGTTTCCCCCCGTCTTAGACCGGAGACGTCCTATTACACTCTCCACTTTACGCCTTATGCTCTCCAAACTTAGAAGTGGGTTGTTCTCCCCTTATATCGATGCGCTACTTGATGCTCTATTTCTCCTAGCTTTTTATGCTTTCCTCAGACCAGGTGAATTTACCACAGCTTCTCTTACGTTCGATTCCAATCGAGACGTCAGCTTTTCTGATATATCCTTTCACGTCAGACATTTTAGCTTATATCTTAAACACTCCAAATGCGGCGGCGCCTGCTCCGTCATCGCCGCCCGCAACGACTCCCAGTTCTGCCCTTATAAATCCATGATCAAATTCCTACAGCTTAGACCTACCTCTAATCCTCTCTCACCATTATTTCTTATCTCAGGGAATTTTCCCTTAACTCAACGACAGTTCAATCACTATTTAAAGCAAGTTCTCATTAAATCCGGGTTATCACCCCTTCTATACACGGGGCATTCATTTAGAATAGGTGCAGCTACTTCCGCTGCTAATCAAGGCGTCTCATCCTCATCCCTGCAACAACTCGGACGGTGGTTGAAGTAGTTGGGACTACTTTTCTCCGCGCCGTTCCTAATGAGCTTGCTTTAAAAGAAGAAACACTCAAAACAACCAGGACGAGGGTTAAACAAAAATCTGTTTTAATCATAAACGGTAATAATGCAATACCATATAATACATTACCATACAAAGCCATATCATATGCGTAATGTCAGGAGTATGCCTACTCCTGGCCTTGTTCACGGGCTGCCCTGACCTCCCGGTCCGAGCCGCGCGTGAAGAGAGGACGAAGCAACAAGTTGCACGTCCCAAAACCAACAGAAAGGGGTGGAGTTTCATTTGGGAGATACCAACACGCTGTCTCACAGGGAATTAGCGCGGGCAGCTATGAAAGCCACAGGTGTTGGGAAGGCCTGCAGGATGCGCATCATTATATCTGGGGGAAATGTCCCTCGCAATTTGCAAAGCCTATCGATGGTTTAACCCAGAAAAACACTCTGGGATAATCTTTTCACTCAAAACAGAAATCACCATTAATTCTGCATCTTCCTTCTTCACAGAAAAATGTACTTTTTGTTCCTTCAACTATTAACACACAGGAATGTATAAACCCACACATATATTAGAGATATGTAGACTTCCCTGAAACATGATGTGCTCGAGATCTTAAGCAGAATATACTATTCCCCCACCAAGCACCCTGTCCTGCATACCTTCACCTCCCCCACATGGCAATAAAACCCAGTTTACTCTTAACAGCCCTTTGTCTATCGCCATTTTAGTCCTCACATTTATGAAAGGATAAAACAGAGAAATCAATATAAAACACAAACACAGGTATTGTTTGAACAGTATTCACTTAACTGCTACTATTGATAATTACCAGAGAAACTCAAAGGGACCTCTTTTAATATCTGGAAATTGCAACAAGACTTTCTGCCATTTTAAATGTAACACCCTTCTTCGGTACAATATCTCACATCAATTTCCACATGGTCCTCCTCCGCTTTCTCATTCTACATTCGTCCGGACCTCAGTGCCGTGCTGGCTATCCAAAGGTCTCTCCAACCTTAACAATTGGTACGTATGCATATAACTGGTGGTGGTTCTTAGCATGTCAGCACGTATATTCGCCTCGCGGCTCATGTTTATTCTTGCCATGTCTAACCCTGTATGTCCAGGTCGTAAACCTTCGGGTCTGTATAAATGTGTCCCTGCTAAGTCAGGTTGCCCCGCACGTTCTGGAAGCCCTGCACGTTCAGGGCGCCCCGCACGTCTGGGATGCCCTGTATGTCCGTGAAGCCCTGTATGTCCAGGACACCCTGTATGTCCAGGACGCCCTGTATGTCCAGGATGCCCCGTACGTCCGGGAAGCCCCGTATGTCCGGGACGCCCTGTATGTCCAGGATGCCCTGTATGTCCAGGATGCCCCGTACGTCCGGGAAGCCCTGTATGTCCGGGACGCCCTGTATGTCCGGGATGCCCCGTACGTCCGGGAAGCCCTGTATGCCCGGGACGCCCTGTATGTCCAGGATGCCCTGTACGTCCAGGAAGCCCTGTACGTCCAGGAAGCCCTGTATGTCCAGGAAGGATGCCTGGGAGGCATCAGTACGTCTAAATTCCCACATGTATTAACCTCTCATTTTCATCCATAGATTTCCACTGCATCCCACAAGGTAAGATTTATTCACGTTCAGTACTTCATACTTCACTTCTTTTGGGGGTAGTGTGAGAAAAAGTTTTTAGAGAGTACTTGTCCATGGACAAGTGAGTTTGGCAATTTACTTGTCCAAATACATTTTTCACTTGTCCAGAATGGACAAAAATTGGGACCACTGGAATCTTCTTCTTCGCCATCGTATTTTACATTTTCCCACGGTTTTTACGACACCGCTAACGTAAGTGAGCGGTACAATTTTACTGCATCACACATAGGGTTGGGTATCGTTTGGATTTTAACGATTCCGGTTATGTTTTTCGATTCCGGTTATTTTCGGTTCTCGATTCCGGTTCTTTGAGAGGGTAAAAATAAGTCCCATGACAAACTCGGAGAAAAATATATTTATGAAAACATTAAGTCAAATCTGTATTCCTATTTACAAATCACTTCATACTGTTGAATTTCGTTATGGTTATTGAATAAAATTATATAAAAATAATCTCTGCATTGTTTAGTTAGTTCTAAGTGGTGCAGTTTGAGAATGTACAATTGGCCCAGTCTCCTCTGATGTTACACTGCAACCTGCCTGTGAGACACAGTTCAACCACACATGTCCAACACATAGGACATAACCTAATAATAATAATACATTATATTTATAGCCTATAGGCCTAGCGCTTTTCTACAACTCAAAGATGCTTGCACGCTTATACATGTCCTGCAATACAGATGCTGCAGCTGCCCAGCTGCTCACTGTTTCTAAAAGTAAATAAATAGTATTTTCATTTCAATAATGTACTTTCTATACCCTGCTTCATAAACAATACTGACATCCCTGTGCTCCTCCGAGTCTGGGGGTCCGGGGATGTGAGGACAGCGCGAGGACAGACAGGGAGGCTGCTTCATAAAGGAAATGGCGGTCAATATTAACAACACAGGAGCTAAAACGCTTAATAACCTTCAACAATGGCGGACACGGACAATTTGCGAATGACTTCTGCCTTTTGTAAACTGAATGTATCAATAATTTGTCAATAAATGAGGGCGAAAAACGTCACTTGTCCGCCGGACAAGTCAATTGAAAGATCTACTTGTCCGATATCGTAAATAACACGTCCCGGACGGTGGGACGTGTACTTTTTCGCATCGGAAACGGTTCTTTCCCTTCCCGAATGATGTCCTACAAAACCTGGGCCTAATCGCCAAAACACCATTTCATTCACTTGTTATAAACTGTCATCATTATGTTTCATGTATATAATCAGACCGATAATAAACATGTATTCCATACATCACGTCTCTCCTGATTGAACTGTGGCGACAACAACTTAACTTAAAATGAGGGCAGCACTGTTTTCTGTAACTGTGAAGTCTGTTCACATTTTCTTTTCCATTAACCCGTCTTTAAACACTGCCAGAGCCCATACAGTGTTCCTGTTAGTGTTTACTTCCTGTCTGCCTTATTCTTCTGCTGATTTATCTGACGTCCAACACTCTGGCGTTTAACCTCTTTCCCTCTCTTGCGCCTTTTTCCTTTCTTTAATGGGGACCGTAAAGCCATCATGAATCCAAAGTATATATTTTCTTTTAAACGTATGTTTTGGTTTGTTCGTCTTTTGAAAACATTTTGAAGTAAACACGTAAAACGTACCCAATTGTACAGAGTAAACTCTGTGAAAACGAATACACTTTAGTCTAGCTGTGTAAATAGACCTTGAAACTCTTTTTGTGTTAAAAAAGGCTCATTTGAGTAGTCACTGATAAACATATAAAAGCTATTGTCAGGGGTATTTGGATTGCACTGAAGCAATGCGATTAGCTCGTAAACTGCTCTTAATGGTCGGCTTGATTACTTTGAATTGTTTCTACATAGGCCTAAACTCTACCCTTCTTCTTTATTCCCCATAATGTCGTGAAATAAACTCCCCAGTGGACACATAAAGTCCTAATATTGACTCTTGGGTGCAAGCTTGATCCTAGACCCCGGTTTTGTGTACATTTCAGTTTAATTGCCCAGAGTAATGTTTCTGACCTCTGTCTTTACTGAAACGTCAAATGCTGCACTGTGGATACATCTCATAGCAGTATAGCAATAATGATACACACAGTCAGACTGAAATACAGTTCACTATTAACATTTCTGCGGAATTCAGTCTTATCTTTGATAGATTTGTGTAGCAGAAGAGATCAAAGGCGGGAGGAGACAAAAGATAAAAGAAGATAAAAGACAAGCTGGAGGACAGATATCCCGGAGACTGTCACTGTGTCACCTCGAATATCATGTCAACCTGAAATGAATGAACGACTCAACACAATGCATTTTCAGCACTTGCCCTATAGTATGAATTGTTATGCAGGTTCCTGATGGTATTTGAAAATGTCAGGCCACGCCACCATATCTCCTCTGATATGTGTTCTGTTTCCTATCATCATGACCAGAGGGCGATTCAGAGGGAGGACTTTTAATATCCTGCCTGTGAGTTATTCTCCCCATATTGTACCCTGTTCTGTTTTTCAGAGGATGATGCGCCATTCCTCAAACCAGAGATTACTCAGCTGTGTGTTTAAATGACTCACCTCCCTCTGGTTGTATTGAACCTTGTTGTTGCCAAAAAGCACAGGTAGGGCAACATGACCCCAGCTGCCTGCAGGATCCTAATGTTGGTAAAACGAGAATTCAATTGAATTGATGCTGTGACCCCAAGCTGTATCAAGTGTTTTCATATCAAAGTGAACCATATTAAAGGAGTATTTCAACTCAATCTACAACAACAACAACCTACATGGTAAAGTCTATTTCTGAATACTACTTCCTGTGTAGATCACTAATTTATAAATGATAATTACTGACTTTTTATTTTATTTTGAAAGTAAACAAATATAAGTTCAGGACAAATGTTAGATAATATTGCATAGCTGCAATACCAAATTAAACATTGTGGCCTTCAATACAAAAGGTTAAAAGTAAAAATTAACTTATTGCAGCAGTAAACAAAATAGATTTATTAGATACGTATAAATGGTCTAAATATTTTTTTCCATTTATAGAGCTTTTCCAGTCATTGCTACCTGCTCAGGGAACGTAGCCATGCCATCGGGAGCAAATTGGGGTTCAGTATCTTAAGGAACACATATACATGTGGAGTCAAACATCAAATTGTGTTTATTTAGCCCAAAATCACACATTTCTATCAATGGGCTTCAGATGTTATATAAAAATAGCCTCCACAAATCCACTGAATCTGGTATAATTTATGAATCTCTGCTGGTTATACTAGATATTCACCCCATCCACATTCTTGTTGATTGTGGGACAGAGGAATATTCATTCAAAACCTGCTGATATTTGGTTCTATCTTTAAACTCATCAGGAGACAATCTTATGCTGTCTTTAGCTAAAAACTCCCTCCTGGGACCATTTAGTTCTGCAGTCTGGGTTGTTCTGCAAGTATGGTTAAAGGAGACCTATCATATTTGAATAATATATTGTAGGGCCATACCTATAAGGTATATTTATATGTTTTTTTTTTCAAAATACCAAACAGATCATGCATTTTAGCCATGCCTCATTTTGCTCTATTTTGCTCTCCTCCACCCTGTCTTTGCATGCGCTGCAGCTGACCACGCCCCTCTGCAAAGGAGGGGGCCGAGTTACGAGCGTCATGTTACCATGCTGTTACCATGCCAGGGCAACCTCTCATTCCCCTGATTGGTGGAGAGTTGGCCATATAGGCGGAGCTCCTCGTCACTGACATCAGACTATTTTTAAATCTGTATCAGTCTGTATCAGATCCGTTGCAGCCCCGTTTTTAGAGATTTGGGTATGGAGGAAAAGAGAGAGGGTTGTGTTTTCTGACACTTGGTGAGTTCCCTGATGCACCGGGGACACATATTCATGTATAAAAGACGTACACAAGTGCATTTTGCATGATAGGTCCCCTTTAATTTAAGATTGAGGTACAGCCCTTTGATTGTTCATAAGATATTCTAGTACCAGTTCATACTTTCACATGTCAAACACATGCTCCCATTCTCTTCAACTTAATTTTCTGTTTAAACCACATGTATGTCTTTTCTTATCTCTGTAAATTATAAATGGTATGCTTATTATTTCTAATGTTAATGTTTTCTATATTAATTTTAGACCTCCTATTTGTCCAGTGCAGCTTCAGAATCCTTGGCCTGCCTACAAACAAAATAGAACTCCAACATCTTTAGGTGAACTAAATAACATATTTTAATAGCTCTGAAATTCTGATGAGCATCTGTGTTATTATTAAATCAAATCCTTGAAATCCTATTTAAAATCTAAATATAATAATGAACTGCTCATGTTTCTGGTAAAGAAAGAAACACACTAATGTTATGGATTCAATAACAACTAAAATCATGATACTTTCAAAGTGAATGATTGCCTGGCAATACTGCTTCTACCTGTCAGTGCTTAGATATTATCAAGCTGAAAAAATGAATACAGAATTCCATCATACTGTCATCAAATGTATTTCTATTGTGAATTTAAATTGCCCTTGTGAAACTAGTCTTGTGTTCATTTATATCCCCATAATGACCTAAACCAGTGGTTCCCAAACTTTTTCTGTCAGGCTTTGGAGAAAAAAAAAAGTTGGGCCCCCCCAACACAAGTCCGGCTCAGTGGCGGCGCCAGAGATTTATTTTGGGGGTGCTGTGGGGTAGCTTGACGTTTCATAGAGGGTGCTCAAACATTTAAGGTTTCCCATTAATGTCCCGGGCGCTACAGTGGAATGTTCTACTGCAACACTCCCCACGCATAATACAATGTACCCGCGACTGTTACAATGAAGGGTCGATAATCAGCTCACGGCATATAGGTGTAAGCAGGGGTAAAGTGCTATTTTTATAGGTGGTGTGTGGACCTTACATAGGAGGGTCCGGGGGCAAGCTCCCCCGGGAAGATTTTTAAATATTGAAGTTAAAAGCATAAATCTGGTGCACTTTGAGAGCAAAATGAAGAGATCTATGGATACCTCTCTCAACACCCATTTGACAGAACTGTAAACAGATGTACTTTTTCTTTATGGATATTTTACAAATCATCCTTTTAAACTTTATTCTTTTTTTACTGTCACATACCTGTTTTTCATTTATTCTCTTATTTTTTTATAATGATCATATAAACGTGTGCCTCGGAAATAATTGTTTACATTAATGGTGACCAAAACGTTTGAGACCCACTGAGATAACACTGAGAGAGTCCTTTAGCTCACTGAGTCTCTCAGTCTGACAGGAGAGGACTCTCCTCCACTTTGTTGTTGAAAAAACTCCTTATATCTGTTAGCGTAGCTCGCTAGCACCAGAAGCTAACAACAACGATCTCCGATACCGGTGCGCTCTCTCTCGCTCACGCACTCACACAAAATGGCTCGTTTCACACACACACAGAGCCGAGCTTTAATGAAACACAGAGAGCCAGACGTAATAGTGCTGTACTGTATCATATTATTTTCTAATCAATCATTTTTCAAATTATGATTTTTTTTTTTTTTTAAATCTTTTTTTTTTTTTTTTAATAACCATTTTTCCTCCTGGTCTCTCCCGCCCCCCTGTCATTCCCCACACTTTGGGAACCACTGACCTAAACAATAAAGTCTATGGCTTTTACTTCTAATTATTTACCAGGCTAGAGACAGAATGTTGTCTAAATTAAATTCTGTCTCATTACATTACTATGTTTTAGCTTAACTTAACTTAACTGTAATATGTTCTTTCTACATTTCAAACCCCACTTACTCTAACATCTGTTCAAATCAAGCCGGTATCACGGCAAGACGTGAGCATGTGACGATTTACCATGCTGGGAGACGTGAAGATGTCACGATTTCGTCCCTTCAAACGTGACAGTTACACGGTATTGTTAACATGGCCCAACCAGTGGAGATATACCTGGAAATGCCAAGCAAATGCTACCCCAACGGTCGGTTGTTATTGTCAATATTAATATAATCATGATTTATTTTGTAATAGTCACACTCGATTACGCCGATTTTCTTATTGCCCCAGCTGGTCGACACCTCTTTTAGCAGAAACAAAGGCTACATTAATGTATTAAATCGATATTAATCCATGTGTGTGGATGTGGAATTAACGGACGTGACGTTGTGCGATTGCGTTTCCAGGCAACAGCTTCGGTTCATGTTAATTGACAAACTCTTCAACTAGAACCGTAGTTATATTTAAAAACATGTTAGAATGCCTCACGAAATACTTTAATGCAAATTTAAATTTAAATGTGAAGGAATGTGTGTATAACAAAATGTATACGTCATAAACAATACCAGAAACGGACGTGGGCAAGGCATGAGGCAAGGTCCTCAGCTCGGTGATTCAATGGTTTAGCCGCAATGCACGTTGGGAAATGGCGAAAACATTTTTTTTAAATAAAATGATACTTTATTCCGAGTGTGCTAGCTTTTCTCTTTGAAAGTCATCATATAAGGGCATTGTAATACACGGTTCGGCTGCATTAAATATTACATATCTGCCGTAGTTCTCTATTTATAGAGCCCTGATGAGAAGACTTCTAGACAAACAGGAAGAACTGCCGCCAAAACTGAAAACGTGACGTGGATCATAAATATATCAGCAATTAAACAACATCTTACATTTCTTTTCACACAATACGTCTCCTTGTCACTCTTCAACACTCTTCAACACTAATTCGGCTGACTTTTATATTTGATCCAATTGGTATCCAATTGTATTTACACCATAACGGTGCACAGCTGATAGAAAGGGACACCTAGTGGTTAAAGCACGTTATTGAATTTTATTATTTTATTATTTTTCATAAAAATGAAACCATCAATAGCATAAAACTGAATCAACTGTCATTAGTAAACCACTCAAATAAAAAGATCATAAGTGGTTTTGTTTTACATATATTTTAAGGATAATAATAGCAATGTAAAACGGTCTATGACACTTATAACACTGATTTGAAAAACATATAGAACAAATTAATTCACTGCCCTTAATAAAGTATTTAAATATACATTTCAGGTGTGCTGTTTTGTTTAGTAATGGCAATTAGTCTCTTGGCAACACGACCTTCCAATGAGCATTCGGCCGGCCTGTGGAAGTCCCTCCCTACTCTGGCACCATCATACGTAATTTGTTTTCGCTAACGTTTCTACAGAAAAAGTGGAATCTTCATAAGGCTTTTTCCTAGCTATGTGTGAGAGCGGAGCTCACCTAAAGCTCAAGGCCGGAGTGATGTCCTGTTTATGAATAACTCTTTGTATTCTTCCAGTGTCTGCACCTGACCTTGCTACTCTGTATTGCAGGCTAAAGACGTCTATTTATTCCAAAGTCTCAGCCACATAAAATGAGCACAATAAGCTTATAATGTAATAATAAGAATCAGTCTTTCTAATGTTATATAAAAATAGCCTCCACAACATTGTAATTGTAATGTTATGGTAAATTGTTCCTGCGATGCAAGAACACTTTCAGACTTGATTTGACAATAAAGTATTATATATCTTATTGTAAACCAGCCATATATAGACATATAGATAGCACTTTTTACTGTTGTGGGGGCTCCTCAGGGCCCCCACAACAGTAAAAAGTGCTATCTATATGTCAATACTCAAACAGCCTGTTGTAGTCAGGCAAGTTGTTGCTCAACAGTTTTAAAAGTGCATGGTCATCATGCCTATATCAGACAATGGCTCCTTTATTCCCACCTTCCACTGTTTTTCACTTTCTTACTGAAACTGTTGTTGATTTTTTGAAATTATTTGGAAGAGGGGAGTACTGGACTGTGTGATTCAACTTTTGGGAAGTGGAACTCTTCAGGGAATAGGGAGGAGGCTTCCGAGCTCCAACGGATTTGGGGGGGAGTGACTCCAGAGGGAGGGGTGGCGTTGGTTTGGAGTTATTAAAGCCAACCACCGCCTCCACCCCCCCTACGTTTGAGCAACTTGCCCTGCACATCACTGTCCACTCTCTCTGCATACGGCCTGCAGTCAGTTGGTCTGGAAGTTCGTGCTCCTCCGGTGCACTCTGCTCAACTTACCCCGCTGCAAAGCTCTGTCTCCGGTGTGCAGACATGGCACCGCCACCTGTGCTGCTAATGCTCGCGGTCGTCATCGCATCAGCGCTCGTGCAAACTGCAACATCGGCCACTCTCGATGGAACGTGAGTACAATGTTTTTCCCCCCCAAACTGTCGGAACTCGTGTTATTGTTTGCAAAAGTCGCTACGTGCGTCCCGGCACGCAGTGTTTGACGGTTGAGATGAAGTTGGCTAAAAGTAAAATTCAATGTGGTGAATGTTTGGCATCACTAAAAGACTTAAAATCCAGTATCGTGTCATGGAGAGGCAAAAAGTCTTGTAGTTGGCCTCAGGATCACTGTTATGCAATCTATAGTGGTGTGTGTTTGTGTGTGTGTATGTCTCAGAGAGTACCCCCCCACCTGCTAGCAATAACCACCATTTGAATTTTAAGCTACCAATAAGTGGTGTAATGTAACGAAATGCAAGTACTGTACCAATTTTGAGGTAATTTACTTGAGCATATTCATTTAATGCTACTTTTGTACTTACTCCACTACAATTCAGAAGTAAATCGTGTAGGCTACTGTATTTCTACTCCACTACATGTATTTATCTTAGTTTACTCTGCATATTTAGATTAATGATACATTCACAATCTACCCTGCAGCGTACAAAGTTAAGTAATTAACATGTGTTCAACCTTTACCAGCTTTGATTACTCTGTAATGCAGCAATACTCATCAAAACATTATATTATTCTAAAATGGGCCAATATTCATAATGAGTACTTGTACTTTTGGTACTTTAAGTATATTTTAAGGCCAATACTCTTACTTGAGTAACATTTTGTTTGCAGGACTGTTACTTGTAACAGAGTAATCCGACACTCTGGTTCTTTAATTTTACTTACAAGATCTGAGTACTTTTTCCACCTCTGGCTGGCCATATCTGCTAAATTACTGAACAATGATAAAGTATTTGGTTAATCTACTAAATCAAGTGGTGACCATAAGTTTAAAGGGAACACTTTGTGCTGTTTTAGCCTTAAAGCCAAACATGTCTTTTTCCTAAATCAAGATAGGCCTTCTAGCTCTTATTTTCACAGACACACTCTGCATATTGATCGAGTTCTGACCTTTGTTTCGCAGCCCTCCGTGTTATCTGCTCTGTGCTCATCTTGACTCGCATGCCTTTCATAGTTTAGTGTCAGAGTCAAATGACTTTTCCTCATCATGCAACTTTTGCTCAGGCTGAGATGACATCAATATTCTCAGCAGCACCACCCAAAACTCAATTAAATGTGTCCTTTATTTCTCATTGGCGGCAGTGCAGGCCCCTGTGTGCCAACCAGCCTCAAACACAGCATATTCAGCAGAGTTTTGTTTGGGCGTGTCATTTCATGCAATTTACAATAACACCAGATTTCAAACACCAATTTGCATAGGTTTTTTTCAGTGGTGAAAGAGGAGCTCAATTCCAGGAAAAAACTGAACTGATTTTATTATATAAAATATATTAAAGACTTAAAGGTGGGGTAGGTAATTGTGGAGAAACCAGCTCGAGTGCACTAGAATTTGAAAAAATCTGCCACTTCCTTACAGAGCCCCTCCTCCAACACAAACGAACGCGCACATGACCAATGAGGGCACGAGATAAGTTTATGCGTTTATGCCAAGCGGCAAACTCTGGGGAACAGCCCGGAAGCCAATACGGAAGTGCCACACACTGCAGTTCATACATGGGCCGCTAGGGACTGGCTGCAGAAAGGAGCAATTTCCATAGACCCCCATGTTAAAATGCCCAACTTTACAGCAGAATAAAACATGTTTCTACTAGGGCTGGGCGATTTGGCCTAAAAATAAAATCTCGATTTGTTTCTAACTAATGGACAATTTTCGATTTAAACCTCGATTTTTTTCTGTTTTTTTCTAAACAAACCAGACCAAGGCAACATATAAATACATATTTTCTTTATTAACACAATACAAATAAATGAGATTACCAAGTAGTCTAGGCCTATGTGAACAAATCAGTTGTTCAAGAATAAAAAATAAATAAAATAAAAACAGCACCACGGCACTTGGCTGTCATTAATGCGCAAAGATTTTTTTAAATCAAAGTTTTTTTTGCGGAGGGATCTAGATCGGCATGAAGGCACATTATGCAATGTGCACATTATCCCGCTTATTACACATGGCCACATTCTCAACAAAGTAACGACATGACTCCCAATATTAATTTAAATGCTTTTATGGATTTAGAAAATGATTTTATTGATTTAAAAAATAGTTTTATGTATTGATTTAAATTGACATGCATCCGCTAAGAAAAGTAGTCCGTTGTTACTGTTTGAACTAACGTAGCAACGGCAGGAACTGCTTTGATAGTGTTTTTGAGGAGCTTTTTGATTACAGATTTGAAAACATCGTTGCTTGCTTTAAAAGTAGCACAATTCATTATGTCAAACCTTGGAGAGTATCTAGATATCCCTGCCCTAATGCCAAAGTAACTGCCAACTGAATATGTGTCGCCGTTTGATGTCTATGTCTGGACCACTGCGTAAAAAGGAGGGTTTCTGCCCCATTACTTCTCTTCTTACTTCTATAAGAATAAAACACGGAGGACGGAGATCTCTTTTTCTCCCCCTCTTCTGAAAGCCCAGCAGCTGATCTCAGAGCACGCTCCCCTCTCCTGCACGGGGGCGTGGTCAGCTGCAGCTCACAGAATCAGCCCCCTGCAAAAACAGCGCTGGAGCAAATGGAGCGAAATGAGGCATGGCTAAAATGTAGGATCTGTTTGGTATTTTGAAAAAAAAAATATATTATATACTTTATATAGGTCGATACAGTAGCCCCTTTTTTTAAATAGTTTTTATAGGTGTTGCCATCTGTTTTGTGTAGCGTGGTTCTACAAGCAAGTCAATGCATTCATTGGGTGGTATCAGAGAGTTACACGGGTCTGTAAATGCAATGAAAACAATTGGCCACAGCAAATCATTTATATTAAACATGTAATTTTTACTTTTGAATACTTCAGTACAAAGGATGTATTGAATAATTTAAGTGATATATGTGTACACAGAGCTGCAGATCGGGTAGTCACAGGCAATGTGGCTGAGTATTGTGCGCGTTCTGGAAAGTGAGAGAGTAAGTTACTACGGAGTCCCTTAAAGCTAAACAAATCTGCGGAGTCTAGAAATGTTTTTAAATCGCGATTTTTCGGTTCAGCCATTTCACAAACCATAGGAAAGTAAAAATGCAAATTAATCGTTAAAACCGAAAAAATCGCCCAGCCCTAGTTTCTACCCATGGATGCAATAAATATTATTATCGATATAGTTAGATTCCACCTTCATGATTATGAATCTGTAAGTGAATTGTTTTCTAACACGACCCTTTTATTTATATTAGGTCTTAACGTTTTTGCATAAATTAGGGCGCGGTCATGTTGATGGACACGTACATGCCTCACTGTCAGCTAACAGCAACTTGTCCACTCTGCTAGGCTACAACCATAGAGGCTACAACGTTAGTTAGTCATAGTACTGTACTTGACCCTTTAGCTTTAGCCGTGTTCGTGGTGATTGTGCCTTTTAGGGAATATTGTTACAAATACTGTCGGACCCTTTTCCGGTGAGGGTTGGCCAGGGCTGCGCTTTGTCACCAATCCTGTTTGTAATATACATGGATCGGATTTCGAGGCGTAGTCGTGGGGGAGGGGGTCTGCATTTCGGTGGACTAAGGATTGCACCACTGCTTTTTGCAGATGATGTGGTTCTAATAGCTTCATCGGTCTGCGACCTTCAGCACTCACTGGATCGGTTCGCAACCGAGTGTGAAGCGGCTGGGATGAGGATCAGCACCTCCAAATCTGAGGCCATGGTTCTCAGCAGGAAACCGATGGACTGTCCACTCCAAGTAGGGAATGAGTCCGTACCCCAAGTGAAGGAGTTCAAGTATCTCGGGGTCTTGTTCTCGAGTGAGGGAACAATGGAGCGTGAGATGGGCCGGAGAATCGGAGCAGCGGGAGCGGTACTGCAGTCGCTTTACCGCACCATTGTGACGAAAAGGGAGCTGAGCCAGAAGGCAAAGCTCTCTGTCTACCGGGCCATTTTCGTTCCTACCCTCACCTATGGTCATGAAGGATGGGTCATGACCGAAAGAACGAGATCGCGGATACAAGCGGCCGAGATGGGTTTTCTCCGCAGGGTGGCTGGTGTCTCCCTTAGGGATAAGGTGAGAAGTTCGGTCATCAGGGAGGGACTCGGAGTTGAGCCGCTCCTCCTTCACGTCGAAAGGAGCCAGTTGAGGTGGTTCGGGCACCTAGTTAGGATGCCACCTGGGCGCCTCCCTAGGGAGGTGTTCCAGGCACGTCCAGCTGGGAAGAGACCAAGGGGTAGACCTAGGACCAGGTGGAGGGATTATATCTCTTCGCTGGCCTGGCAGCGCCTTGGGATCCCCCAGTCAGAGCTGGTTGATGTCGCCAGGGAAAAGAAAGTTTGGGGCTCTCTGCTGGAACTGCTACCCCCGCGACCCGACCACGGATAAGCGGGAGAAGATGGATGGATGTTACAAATACCAGACAATTAAAATGTCGTGCTGTGCGCTTGAATGTACTAACAGAACTTCCAAGAAGTCTAAAATGATAATATTATACATGTTAACCCCGTTCACAGGTGTTTGTGTGCTTGGTAGCTTAGCTTGTTACTTATTAGCCAGCTAAGGACGTAACCCTTTATGCATACATATTAGGGCTGTCAAACGATTACAATTTTTAATCAGATTAATCACAGTTTATAAATTAATTAATCACGATTAATCACCATTCGAACTATGTCCAAAATATGCCATTTATTTATGTATATTGTTGGGAATGGAAAGATAAATGAAAGAAGGCGGATATATCCATTTAACACAGTATCCATGTTTATTATAACATTGTTCTGCGTGTCAAAATGAAAGACAACCCACACACCTATCAATCATCAAACCGTGGGGTCTTAATTCATTACTTGTTGATTTCTATCAACGGGGGAGTACTTCAGTAAAGTCGACAGAGGGGGGGGGCGCTAGTGGAGTACTTCGTGACCACAGAGTGGGAACGTTGTGATCAGCTGTTTTAGCGCAGTTCTCCAGTGAGGGGGGGAGTCTCCCTCCGCAGCCGGTTGGCGTAGTTTGGGCACAGTTCCGTTATACAGACCGACGTTAACAGCAGCCCTGTCTGTGCACACGGAGACCGACTCTGTCGTCCGGTGATCGAACCGCCTTCTGAAAAGCTTCACAAGTACGTCGGTACGCAAATGTGCTTTGTGACACAAGTGACGGTACGCATTTCAGATTAGGCACATAACCTGCGTACCAGTTATGTGCACCCCTGTACCAGAGCCATATTATTACTATTATATGGCTCTGCCCTGTACTACAGCAAGAGTATTCTCCGTCGATACTTCCTGCAACAACACCACGCCGTTATCAAAGATGTTCTATTGAGAAGACGATCACTACGTGACAAAAGTTTTCAAAACCGTGGCTACTGAAATCAATCTTACTAACTGCTGTCTGTGCAATTTACTCCGCGAGTTGGCAGACTTTCTTTTGCTTACTTTAACATCATTTTTCAAGGTGGGGCTAAGCCATTTCTTGGTATGGGTGTAGCCTACCCCAGCCATACCCTGGCGCTGCCACTGGTGGCACGTATGGGGCGGGCCATTCTGCACATGCGTTAAATGCGTTAAATATTTTAACGCAATTAATTCAAAAAATTAATTACCGCCGTTAACGCGATAATTTTGACAGCACTAATACATATACATTTTAGTTTATGATTCAGCCTTGGGTAAGACTTTTATAGTCTATGGCTATGACGCCCATAATGCTAAACGGGAGCAAATGTTAATAGGGGACCCAATTATCCCAGTGGTGGCCGCCGGAGCTAATGGAGCCGCAGGGGGCTAGCTCCAGCCGGCGTCCCGGAGCTAGCCCACTGCGGCTCCGTTGGGTCCGGGCGGTGGAGTCCGTCTTTTCTCAACGTGTGAATGACAAGCAGTAAGAATAACAAAATATAGCTAATTCTCTTGCAGATTGTCTCATTTGATTATGAATGTAACGTTTATATAGGGGAACTACATTGTTAGCAGTAACTTGGTATGCATTTATTTCATGTTAGCTTAGCTTCTTAGCCTGAGCTAGCTCTGTTTACTTCCAGTTCGGAGGCAGCAGGTCCCGCCTCGGCTCCGCCTCTTTGCCCTTATTTGGAGTAGGCGGGATTAGACTCTGACGTCACAGTCGAGCTGTTAGTGGCCGACTCCGCCTACTAAGGGCTTCACGGCAACTCTGCAGAATCTTATGGGTGACGTCACGGACACTACGTCCATTTATATATACAGTCTATGGCAGGGATACTCAAATACATATCTTAAAGGTCCAAAATAAATGTTTAAATAAGACAAAGGTCCATTTATTACGGTCATTCAAACTTTTAAACAATTGCAACATAACAAGATTCTTAACACGAGGTTGCAAAAACAAAAAATAATCTGTATGCAGCAGTTTTCATTGTTATTGTGTCTGTGCTTGACCCCTCTGAGTCGCAGTGTAAGAGCTGCACAGTTATGAATAAAGGCAGCTGCATCCTCTTTCATTCAGCATTCCCCATTATTGCTTTATAAATGTCTTGCCCCCTTGTGTGTCCACTGAGGTTCGTCAGGCCCAACACATCTTCAACAAACTCCCCCTTTGCCTCATCATAAAAACTCACAAACACCAGCAACTGAGCAATGTCAGTGGTGTCAGTGGACTCACCCACAGCTAAGGAAATGCACTGTGCATTTTTTATTCCATCACAAAGCTGATTAATCAAATCACCAGCCAGTATTTATGTTCTTCTGGTTGCTGTGGAATCTGAGAGGGGGATTTGCTTGATTTGACCTGTTATTTCCTCTTTTTGTTTGCCTTCAACATGGTCTCCATCACTTCAGTCATGCATTCTTTTATACTTCAGTTATTATCCAGTGGAATGTCCTTACCTACTGGCCTAGTTAAATCAAAGTGGTTACTTTTTTTTGGCTGGGCGGTGTAGTTTTACACACTGTCTTATTTGACTTTCTCAGGACTTAAAACTGTTTTTTTGGGGCAGATCCCCTCAAAGAAAAAAATATATTTACACACCTAAGGTCATCATCTTAATAGTTTTGTATGCTCATCCGTGACCAGAGCATCAAGTTGACATGTCTATTACAGCTGAATGCGGCGATTACCATTTTGTTCAGCAAAACGCCTAACAAACGTATTAAGATCAACAGCTTTAGTGCGTTTTGATTCAATGCTGAGTACAGCCAAACTGACAGTCTTTTCTCTGTCAGTGTAGACCGCAAATACCTCATTCCTTCAGTGCTTGGGTCTGAATGCTTCTCGTTTTGCGCCGTCCTGTTGAAATGAAATCGCCGCCAATAGAGATGTCCCGATCACGTGATCGGGGATCAGAGCCGATCACGTGATTTTCAAAAGATCGGAATCGGGAGAAAAAAATCGGGGATCGGGAATTTTATTTTATTTTTATATAATTTTTTTAAATAATTTTATTTAATGTTACAAAACAAAAATGACCATGTTCACGTCTTAAAGTCATCCTGAGGACTTAGTTTTGGTTTAAAATTACACAACATCATGTATGTGTTGCTTTCTTTGGGCTTGTTTTCATAGACCTGGTTGCTTATTTCTCTGAAATATGGCAACAGAGTGGGTGCAGTGTCTAATAGTAGCAGTAAGCTAACGAGAGGCTACGTTTAGCTGGTGACTCGGGAGTCGGGACAGAGAAAATGTCAGGAGTTTGGAAGTATTATAAAATTGAAAGCGAAGGCAGTGTAACAGCCAGATGCAATGTTTGCAAGGCAGAGGTTCCGCATGGTGGAAAGAACAGAGCTACATTCAACACGACTAATCTAATACGCTACCTGAGAAACAAACACCAACAACAACACGACGAGTACACAGCGGCCACTCAGGTAACGGCACTGAAACAACCGACACTTTCAGAGACTTTTAAAAGGAAAGAGAAACTGCCCCAGAACAATGAAAAGGCCAACAAAATAACAGCCAAGATAGCTGAATTCATCGCATTGGATGACCAGCCGTTATCTGTTACCTTTTTTTTCTCTTAATGCATTGCATAAAGATCGGATCGGGAAAAATCGGTATCGGCAGATTGTCAAAATCAAATGATTGGAATCGGATCGGGAGCAAAAAAAGGTGATCGGGACATCCCTAGCCGCTAGGGCTGTAACGGTACACGTACCGAAATTATTCGTTAAACGTAAAAAATTGAGAACGTGAACAACTTCTTGGAAGTAATCTCAGGTGCTGCGTCGCAGCATTCAGAGTAATTTGTTCCCATTGTGTTCAACGCGTCATAGAGCGAGCAAGTCATTTCATTGGACGAGCTGGTCAGAGGGATGCGTTCAAATGTAGTCAGTAATTTGAGGAACTGTCGAAATGGCGAACGCAGATAAAGTTGAGCTCGAAAATCCTCCAGCATCATTGAAGTCTCCGGTTTGGGAACATTTTGGTTTCGCAGTTACGTACAAGGATGACGGACAAAGACAGGTGGACCGAACCAAAGCTGTTTGTCGGCATTGTTCAACTAAAATTAGTTACGCGGCTGGCAATACATCAAACTTGCACACTCATTTGAAAAGGCATCACCCGAACGTGAATATCACCGGTACCAAAAGACTGAAGTGCAAACCCAACTCCCATTAGCATTTAGCCTCCACCACTCGCAAAAACTTCAGACCGAGCCAAAGCTATTACAAACGGCAAATATCCTTATGTTGCCATGTTAGCAAAGCGCTACCTGGCTGTATCTGCTACTACCTCTGTCCCTAGCGAGAGGGTGTTCTCCACGGCAGGAGACATTGCTAGTGCCAGCTGATCTGCCCTTTCGGCAAGCAATGTGGACAAGTTCATCTTTCTTTAAAAAAACATGAAATGACAAGCAAATCCTAATGTCAAGCTGGCTGCTTAGGTACTAGTACAGTACAGTACAAAAACAGATTATTTCAGTTCATCGAAAAGCTGCACCTTAATGTTTATTTTATTATATTTTGTATTTATTAGAGTGAATATTCATAGTTTAATAATAATTAAAAACCCAAAACTAATAGTTTGTTTTGTGAGTACTAGTACAGTAAATTTCAAATACAGATTATTTCAGTTCATCGAAATGCTGCACCTTAATGTTTATTTTATTATATTTTGTATTTATTTGAGTGAATACATTATTCACAGTTTAATAATAATTAAAAAAATATATGTTATGTTTTGTGATAATTTTTTCTGCTGTACCGAAAACGTACCGAACCGAACCGTGACCTAAAAACCGAGGTACGTACCGAACCGAAATGTTTGTGAACCGTTACACCCCTACTAGCCGCCAATCATATGTCCAGGCTCGCGCCAGGACCTGGGGAGGGGTTACATGACGTGCATCTTGTGCTGCATTCACTTGCACTCGGACATTAGAAACTTTCTCTCATAAATGTCCGATGAGCCACAACTGTGTCAGTTGCCACCCCGGTAGGTTAAACTAGGCTACTAGCTACAGTACAGATGGAACTAGATGAGCTGTTAACTCTCGCTCTGAATTTTTTTTTTTAAACTCTCGCTCTGACTAAGACGGGTTGAAAGAGACGAGACACACATTTTTCACACCCGCATTCTGCGAAGACCCGCCCTACTGTGCCTCTGATTCGCAGATTGTTTGGGGGGAAAAAACGCTGACGGGATGCTGAATGTGATTGGACCAATGTGTTGATAGATAGACAGACACACACAGACAGTGGAACAGGACATGCAGAGCGCTGTTTGCAGTCTATGGACATAGCGGACCATTTTGACTCGTTGCGTTGTGGCGATGTCTCGCAGATAACACAGATAATGCATATGAAAAGTATAATTTGCTCAGAGTCCAGAGACAGTTGTGGTTCGGTCCGGATCCGGACCGGAGTCCGGACTTTGAGGATGCCTGGTCTATGGTTTATGCACAGATGATAGGCTGACAGGCAGGTCCTTTTTGCCGGGCCGGCTAAAATGATTGGTCGTGCTTTTTACAGTACTACGGCTTCCACAGATGACGTTTTTTTAATGGACTTTTTGTCAAAGCACTTCAGATATTCATTGCTATCGGGATGTTAAGAGCATTCCATGGAATATAACAAAAAGTGTATCTTGAGCCGGTTTCTCAAATGTACCTACCCCACCTTTAATGAGATTTAAAAATAAATTTCAAAAGACTCCTCTCCAGTACAGTTAGCAGCACAAATGACAAGGTTGCAACCAAAAAGACAATATAAGAATTTAGCATAAAATCAAAGAGCAAATTAAAGGCCGACAAGAAATCAAAATACATTCAAAGCATGTTATTATTTTAGAATCACTTTTAAATGCGTCCAATTAGACCAGGTCCTGAAGGTTCAGAGGATTTTGCAACAGATTCTGAACTGCAGAAGCAGCATACTTGGATGGCATTTTTCCAGTTCGATATGGACTTTATGGAAAGCTAGTAGGAATAAGTCCTACTGTAGGAGCAAAACAACAACTTTCGTTTTTTATTGCAGGGTAGTTCTAAAAGTAAACATCCTTATAAAGTACAAAATGCCATAAGTTAAGTCTGCCAGTATACAAAGCTTCTGGCTCCATCTTTCTGGCTAAATTAGCGCAAAAAATGCATGGCAGAAGTAGTTGGGAGAAAAAAGACTCCTGGACAACTGCAATACTAATGCTACTGTCAGAATGTAGAATTCAACGAGGCTATCAATTTAGTAAGCTAGCTAGCGGGTATATAATACATAAACTGACAAAAGAAAAATGTATAAAATAAAAACATTTTGTAACTAATATTACAAAAATAAAACCCAAACTCGCTCTTTGATCAATGTCAGCTGCTGACACGCACCACGATCAGAATCAGAATGCCTTTATTAGTCCCACAGAGGGGACATTTACGAGCCACAGACAGCTTAATGTTACATGCATTAAAAAGTACTAAGTTATGATATAATAAAAAATAAAAAGTTACATAATTTTCAAAATACACATCCTGTAACAGTTCTTACATTACATTGCATTTAGCTGACGCTTTTATCCCAAGCGACTTACAATAAGTGCGTTCGACCACCAAGATACAAACTTGAAGAAAACAGACACACACACGCGCGCACATGCGTGCGTGCGCGCGCACTCACGCACGCACGCACGCACGCACACACACACACACACACACACACACACCTACCTGATAAGTACATCAGGTTTCATAGAGCCAAACATTTCAAGTGCTACTCAACTGGTTTTAGATAAGCCAGTCCTTTGTTAGTATATATTGTGCTTTGTTAATAGTTCTATCGCTCGAAGTGGAGTCGAAAGAGATGAGTTTTCAGTCTGCGCCGGAAGGTGTGTAAGCTTTCTGCATAGGGTTTTTAAGTGTTCAGCTCCACCTTATGGCTTTAATTGATGTAACCGGTGATGTCAATAACGGCTAATTAATTCCTTCTGCTCAGCCTCAATGTGTAGTAGAAGAAATCCATGACTCCAATAGTTGATATAGGAGCATTTTGGCAATAACCAAACACATAAGAATGAGTACTAAAAACCCTGCTTTCTGTTCTGATGTGAAGCACACATGTCCTTTTTTTTAACTAATGTAATGTCCTCTTTCTGGCTGCAGTATCTTTGCAGTGACTGTGAGCTCCCAGGTGAGAGGAGGGAAACAGGAGACCCTGTGTGCTCACATCCATGGCCCAACGAAGCCCGTCAATTTGACCATCACCCTCGAGATGGGCCCCGGCAAAACCACCATACTCGAGCAGGCTGTTGACAAGGACTTCTATCACTGCTTAAACTTCCAGGTCTGACTCAGCATGTGTACACCCATATTTTGGCAATTTGCAAAGTGTTGTCTCAAATTTCAGTCAAAACAAATACAATTTATAACTGCTCTTAGTCATTTGCTTCTGCATGTTTAGTGCCGAAGTAGAGTATGGAAGATCGGGAGGGGAGGGAAGTTGTTGTTAGTGGTTAGATGCATTCATGAGCTTTCAAGGCACGTTCCTCTCGCCCCCCCATTAAACGAATGGCACAAAAACTATGGAATTATGATGTACCTAATCAGCCAGTTGGCTCCATGACTGAGGCTTTCAACACCAACAGTTCTCTATAAAGTACTGATCTGGGTTCTGTCACAACGCTGCTCACTGTTATGCAACTTATGGGCCTTGCTCCATATTGATGGAAATGACCCGCCGACCCCAATCAGCTCTGTGACAATAGCACTTAGTTTCACTTCGTTCACCAGTGTTCCACCCTGCTTCAGGCATAGTCTGACATTTGGCTTTCTGCAACCAACCAAAGGCTGCTCTTTACCAAAGGCACCTGCATTCTTCTGGAAAACAACCCTTACCCTCAGTCTCACGACACACACATGCATACAGGAAAATGCCCATACACATTTTGGAAGTAGTCCCTGTTATATAACATCACAAAGTTCTCTCCAGAGGGAGTTTGCCCCCACCCAGCGCTCCAACACAACGTCCATGATAAGCTCAGGGGAGGGACATTTTAGTCATCTCGAAAAGGTTGAACAATCACAACAGAGTCTGCCAGCTAACCAGTCAGAGCAGACTGGGCTCTGGTTTCAGACAGAGGGTGAGCTGCAGCACAGGCACTATGGGGAAAAATAAAGACCCTTTTTAACATTAAAGCATGTAAACATGTCACAGTAGAGGCACAACATACAAATATGAACCTGCAAATCAAGTAACATGTCCTAAGCTTTAAAGGGGCCAGATTATGCTCATTTCCAGTTTGCTCTGATTGGTAAACTGGCTGGCTTTGTTGTGATTAGCGCTAGCAAATAGAAGCACACGTGTTACAAAGCAATGTCACTTTGTCGCAGAAGTAAATAAAGGAGGCGTTTTAATTTAATGCAAAAACGTATGCAACACACTACAGGGAAGAGAAAACTCCAAAAAGCATAATATGGGCCATGTCACCCTCTGTGAAAGATGTATGTGTTCTTCTTTTACAGGTCCCCACAGTGCGTCACAGAACTGTGGCATCCATTAATGTCAATATTATGGGTGAGGGTGTCTCGATGAGCAAGAAAACCAAAATCCTGATTGAGCGTCCTGCTTTCATCCACATCATCCAGACTGATAAACCCATCTACAAACCTGGACAGACAGGTTAGTATCACATGTTGTGGGTTTCCTGCTGTGTGGTAAAATGACTGCTCTGCTGCAGTCGTGCTGTTCATACAGCCCACATTCTCCCCTCTGCAATGCTTAACGATTCAGCTGCACTTGCACAATTTTGGACTACATAATGCTGAGCCACTACTTGACAACTTTAGGAATTATAACCATATTCAACACACAGAAAGATGGTGGTTGAGTTCTTGGTGCAGGTTTAATGCAAGAAATATCACCAAAAAAAACAATCAAACCTAACTTTTTAACGTGCATTAATATAATGTGTAATGTGCTTTTTTTAATCACCACTTTATTGCTAAATTAATATTACCGTGGTATATTTCCTATAGAAAGACGAGACCGGTGTCCTAATGTGACAAAAATACTACAATTAGGAGAAACACGCTGCACTTTAAAAAACGATGCAAATACAAAAGAAGCATTCACCAACCTGACTAAGGTACCGGCATAAACAAAACCCTACAAACTGAACATACAAAAACGCTGCAAGATGCTCAAATGAAAACGAGGACACTAAAAAGTGATGCTGGAAGAAGAGCGCTTGTTGACGTTTGTCTGTTCCATAATTAAGTGTCGTCAGTATATTTGAAATGACTAGGTTGGCTACGTTCCCAATAGCTTACAGCAGATTTGCAATAATGTTGGAAGGAATCGTGCGATCACATTGTTAAAATAATCCAATAAAAAGGACATTTTTATGAAAGTTTCCAACAACAGTTACAGTTGGCTAAAATTATTCCTGAAGGTGCTCCAGAGTGCATACATTTTAGTGTCCCTGTTTCCGTTGGGTTTTGAGCCACTTGAAGCGTTTTGTCTTTGCAGGGTTTCGTTTATGCTGCGCCTTCAGTAACCAATGTGCATTGTGAAGTTGGTGAAGATGTTTCCTCATTTGGATGTGTTTTGGCAAATTTTAGTCTTTATATTTTAAAACTGCAGGGAAAAATGTGCAAAAGTGTGTTTGCTGGTTTTGAAGAGTGTTGGCACATGCTGGCCACTGTACCGTACATATGTAATCAAAAGTGCTTCGGTAGTAAAAGGCCTTTCACGAAATCGGGTTGTATTTTAAAAACCTAAAGAAACGTTTCTATGGTGACCTCCCCTACTAGCTTAATTCAGCTTTCATCTGATTGGTTATCTGTCGAAAAGGCAGTGGTAAGAAGGTCTTTGTCATCTTTACCATAAAATCCTCTATGATTAGACCCTACCCCCATTGATTCTCTGTTTCCCTTACCGATGTTATGTATTGCTATTTGTGTTTTATGTTGAGAGAAAACATTAATGCTATTTATTTTATTTTTTTCCTGCTTTTTATTTACAGTCCAATTCCGAGTCGTCTCGATGGATTCCAATTTCATTCCTGTAGCCCGACTGGTATGTATATTTATTTGTTACCGCCTTTCAAAATTATTCTATGTCGAGTGATATATTTAGTTATTCCATCCAGGGAACTTTGCAATCTGGTGTGATTTCTACCAAGCAGTCACTGAATCTGAGGAGCGAGGTCTATTTTGGTTCAGGAGAGTGGGAGGTGAAAGAAGGGCTGTTTGTTGATTTAGAAGACAGCGTGGGCGTGAATCGCCGTGTGGAGTAGTGTGATAAATATGCCGTCAGAGTTCATTTGGCACACACTGCATCTGACCCAAACATCTGAATCAATACAGGCTCGCGGCATTTTCCCTTTGTGTTGAGAGGATATAAACAAAACTGTGTTGCCAAAGTGAAATAAATTCAAATGGATCATATCATGCCGGTAGAAAGCTACAAGTAGTCCATTTAGCTGTGATATTGTGAACCATTTAAAATGCGGGAGTGTGGGAGAGAAACTCCCCCTGGAGAGAACACATGGAATTTATACCAGTTAAATACACCTAACACACTACAGGAAATAGCATAACATGGCCTCTTAAAAGTATTTAATACAAAATGCTAGGTAAAGTGCTTCCGATGTGTTTTAGTGCCGTTTGAGAGGATTTTTCTGATTAATGGGATAATATTGTTAATTTTAATTAATTCATAATATATGTGTAATACTGTCTGACCTACCATACAAGTCTCTAAACTAAAACATGTGAAACATATTGAATATGTGTGAAATTCTGTGAATATATAAAATGACAGAACAGATGTGTTCAAATCAAATGTTCAAAGTCAGAAATGGATTTATTTTGTATTATTATACCCCTGCTGAAATGTATAAGGTTTATTTTTTAACTGTATGAAACTGCATCCAAAACGATGTAGCTGCTGCTTCCAACACTATCACAGATATATCATTATATTAGTAAGTGAATGAAAGTGTATTTTCTTTTTCTTTGATTTTCTGTATTTTGCACTTTTGTGTTCAACCAGGTACATCTTGCCCATTACCCAGTACTCCTCCAGTTTGTGGATTGTAAATGTTTGCTATTGAAGCTGCTAATGATTTATATTCTGTGCATTTGCTTTACAGTTGTATTCTTCTTGCATAATATTGTACAAATTCTACATGCAACTGAAAATGTTATTTTCTTTTTCAGTACAAAGTGGTGGAGCTCCAGGTAAGACTGACAACAAGTTATATATAGTATGAGTAAATGGCTCTAATGATTACTGTACAAGACCCTTATACACATTGCCTGCTCATTATATAATTATATGCTAATGGCGTACATAAATGCAGTGTTTTATTTTGAGAATGTTTTATCATTGGCCTATTGGCTATTTTAAAATCGTTTTGGGCTTTCCGTTTGATTATGGCGACCCCTAGTTGTAGTGCCAAACATACAATCCAATCAACAAACATTGACATGAACTGAAGGTATTACACTTAAGTATTATATTGTCTTTATACAAACTGCCATCTGAATAATTTAAAAGATGTAACTATTACAGGAACAAATCCCTAAGGTTTTTGTTGCCTTATTATGAAGGATAGAAAAACATCCTTGTGAGCATAGACACCATGAGCCACCACCATCAGTCCACAGTAAATGTTTGGGTCTCAACTCAACCTCAAATGACCCTCTGCCTTCATGTAGGATCCCAATTCAAATCGCATTGCTCAGTGGTTGGATAGGAACCTTGTTAGCGGTATCCTTGATATTGCCCACCCCGTAATTCCTGAGGCGGTTCAGGGAAGCTACGTGATCACTGCCACAACGGACCAAGGAGAGCAAATATCCCACAGCTTCGACATCAAGGAATACGGTCTGCTGCTGTTATTTGCTGAATATTACCAACATGATTGATATGCTTGATCTATGTACCTTTTCAGCAGTTCGATTTTTAAATACTTTTCCTCTCCTTCAGTTTTGCCCAAATATGAGGTAAAGGTTGAATTACCCAATGTGATCTCCATCCTGGACCGGGAGGCAACGCTAAAGATTTGTGGAAAGTGAGTGTCTCACATAAAAGACCGACAGTGGTTAGCAATGGCAATGAAGTTTAGCATAGTGGCTATTTTATAAAAACAAATAAAAAAATGTAATTCTCCTCAATTTACGGCTGCAATTTTGCACATTTTTTTCTTTGCAAGAGTATACAACTGTTTTAGGAAATGGTGTCCGAGTGTGCGTCTCACACAGAAAGCTGTTCACTGGTATCTGAAGGCCAACACCCCAATAGTCCAAAACATGTCCCACTGGACCGAAAGCTCATTTGTCCAATGGCCTATTGCTTCACAAATACACAAACAGCAGCTTATAGCTATTGCAACAGACCTTAAAAGTTATTTGGGGATTTTTGGGGAATAACGTACAGCACTGCAATAAATACACATTTTAAATGTCCATTTATCCATTCCTGAAGAGCATTCCTCAATCGTTGTGCTCTCTCCTGCAGATACACCTATGGGAAACCAGTTGTCGGTTCAGTCAAGGCAGTTTTTTGCAAAATTGCTTCCCAAATGTACTGGTTTACAAGTAAAAGGGAAAAACATATCTGCAAGACTTATGAACTGACGGTGAGTACTCCAGATTAATGAAAGACATGCCGCTATTTCTCTCTAATTCTCTTTTTTGGGTTGAAATTGACTTGTGCTATTATCTTCCAGACTGACAAAGCTGGCTGTGCTACACAAACTGTGAACTTGGCGGTGTTTCGACTCAACAGGAACATGAACGATGGCACCTTTGAGCTGAATGCAGAATTGGAGGAGTACGGCACAGGTAGCTTGACTGTTTACACAGGAACATGGACTGTTCATCGAGTAATCACCATCTTTTCCTGATGAGCTGTGATCTGTATGTTTTCTACCATTTAGGAGTCATTCTTGCAGGCACTGGGCGCACCAGCTTCAGCGCTATTGTCAGAACTGTCACCTTCGAGGATGTGCCTGAAGCATACAAGCCTGGCATCTTGTTCGAGGGAAAAGTATTTAGAGAGAGACCACTGGGAGCTACGATATAGCTGCCGTCACCACATGATGCATAGTTATTCATATCCATGCTAGTGGATCGTTAGCTATACCACAGTTTGGGAAATTATCCACAAACAGTTGAGAGGGTATCTTTGAAAATGCATTCCGTTACAGTGACCTGTAAAAAAATAAATGTAACCTAATCTGAGTATCTAAATGTAAAGGGAATTTAACCTGATTTGTTACTTTTTGATAACCTCAATATCAAATAAATAAAAGAGGTACAAAATATCAATAAGATGTTTTTTACTTGTAATGTAATTTAACCTTTAGAAAAGAGAAATACAAGATATTTGGAAAATGAGCATATTCAGGCAGTAGCCTATACACCAACAATGAAACGTATGAGGACACAATACAGTTAAAGAATTCTGAGCTGACAGAAAATGCTTTTTTATATATACAGTTAAGCTCACACACACTATTTTATGAACATAGGTTCACCTACTGAATTAAAAGTAGGCCAATATCGCCATTGCTAATAGGCTAGCTTATACTGCATACATATTTACCATTTGAATATTTCTTTCACACAGAGGACCAGAGGGAATAACCCCTTTCGGCTTAAACCCTTAAATGACCAGCATCGCAAAGTGTACAATTTTAGAGCTACAGTACTTGAAAGTGTCGCCTTGTTGAATGGATGAAGAACTTTTAGCTTCTGCTTGCTCACTTATTTACAGGTCAAAGTGATCGGTCCAGACAACAAAGCTGTCGCCAATGAGGCCGTGTATGTGTCTGCTGGCAACTCTCAAGGAGTAACGCTGACTACAGGCACGAATGGCAAGGCTTCATTTTCCTTTGACACCGCCCTCTGGAAGGACAATGTGAATCTACAGGTTGGTTACTGCAGAATAATGAATTCAGTTCAAGAGCTTCCTATTTCTAACCAATTCACTATTGATCAATTATGCAATCCAGAAACGTTCCACCCTATTGATCATGTTGGAGGTGAACAAGACGGGCGTAGATTATTTTTTAATTTATCCCATTTTGAGATCATTAAGGTTCATATGTGATAGGTAAAGGTATATAGAGTGCAGGGATAAGGCCTAACATCTGGAAAAGACTTGGTAATGTACCACTTCCGGTTACATTGTCTCAACGTTTTTTCCAACGTGTTTGTGGTTAGCAGCCTGAAGAAAGGTCTGTGGCTAACACAAATGTACGAGATTTTCACATTTGGTTCTACAATATAAAATGTCAGTAGGTACCCCACTGCTGTATATCCAAAGCTTCAATGAGTCAGAAAAATGGCGCTTGTTCCCATCATGTAGTTTGTTTATAGCTTTTTACTTCTGCGGATTGTGTTTTACTCTTCAGAAATCATAAAGTGGTGTTAATATGTGGAGATAATTCTGCGGAAAAAAACTTGTGTTTGCCACAAAGCTTATTTTCTGCATTAGACGGAAATCCAATAAGGAAATCCTGTTGCTTTTTGACGATGGAACCCTTGAGATGCTAGACTTCAAAAATACGCCAATACTGCACCTTTCTATTGTGGAGGAAACTTCTGTGTAGCAATGCAGTGGGAGTCACCGACTCATGAAGGAGACACAGGACGAGCAGGAGTTCTGATGTCAAACACTGGCAGTTTATTACAAGCATCGGCCGGAGAATTCATATCACAAGTCACAGCAGCAGAACGTTCTGACTGCTCAGGTGGGTTGCCATGTCAATTCTGAATCCCTTCTCCCTTGGCAGACCTCTTAATTAGCTTCACTCAGAGTCGACCCATATTTTGGGGGGAAGGTGTACGTGACCACCTGTAGGCACTGAATTACTTATTTGACTTTATGGCTCTTGTGACCGAGAGTTGACCGGTCACAAAACTCATGTCAGCAATAGCTGACAGTTCCCATTCCCTAAGACAGATAACAGACTTCGGCTTCGTCGTAAAACGTCAACAGGCCGAAAGGTCAAATATCTTAGGAGTAAGGAGAATTATTCTTTGACACTTAGGGATTAATTTTGTCTTTACTCCTAACATCTATAAGTGAAGGCGGTTGTTTTAAAACCTGAGATGTGATTGTTTGGTCTACAGGCGCGATCCAGAAAGACGGAAGTGAGTGAGCCGTATGTGGCAGACGTGCGCAGACCAGAGTACAGGACTGCATACCACAACGTCATAGCATTTTACTCCAAGAGCAGTAGTTTCCTGAAACTCATGCAGGTGAACGGGAAGCTGGCTTGTGACAAAGATGCTACGGTGCGTGCTCAGTACATAATCCAGGGGGCGGAGCTGAAGAACGGCCAGGAGATCCTCCAATTCTTTTACCTGGTAAGACTCGTGTAATAAGTTATGAGGTACTGTCAGTATTGGCTCATTGGAATGACTAGTTTTGCAAAGATCAGCCACATGTTGCCAGCTTTTTGTTTGTAGCTGAAGCACACTAACGGACTGGGAAAGTTAGTTGCAAAATGTCATGTTTTTTTTTGCGCTGTTGTCTAGTTGGACAGTCTTTTGTTTTTCTAATCTAATGTCTGACTGAACTTGAAAGACTGTAGGATGCACTGCAAAACTATATCTAATGTAATTATTTAATTGATCTGCCTGCGTCATGTTTCTTCGTAGGTGATGTCCAGGGGTGGAATTGTTCAGCATGGCAGTCTCCCAGTTGCTGTTCAAGCGGGAATTGGTAATAACAACTGCTACTTAAACTAAGATGGGCATCAACATGGATTAGTCATGATTGTATTTCTATTATTGTCAACAGATGCCAATCACAAGGTAGCCACGCCCAAATGCACAACCTACTTCATTGTCTATTTGACTCTAAATGGGATCATAATGTACAAAATTAACATCATGATGTATTAAAGATAATTAAAACTACTCAATGAAACCATAAACTCATAAAGAATATATTTACCGAATTATTATATTAGGGACTTTTTTTTCATAGACTTCTATGCATTCAGAGTTGTTGCAACCAGTGGAGTCTCCACCTGCTGGGCATTTATTTAAAAAAAAGAAATATGTAGGTGCCTATTGGTACCTACATTAGCATCAGGCTACTTTCGCAGGTTATTATATTATGTTCGTTGAATGAGAAGTATATTATTTGTGTTTACTTATTGTGATAATTGTAATTTCTTTTTCTCTGTGTGTCATGGTTCAGTCAACAAAGGAGAGTTGTCTGTGCCACTGCGGCAGGTTACAAACCTGGCCCCTTTTGCCCAGGTGGTCGTGTATACTGTGATGCCCAAAGGGGAGCTTGTGGCAGATAGCATGGACTTCCCAATCAGGCTCTGCCTCAATAACAAGGTATTCAACTTCATGGTTTTAAGTCTTTACCATACAGTAGGTCTTTACTTCTTCACTTCTTTTGGGCTGTCAAACTAATGCTTCCCCACCTCGGTGTCTTCTCTGTCTGCAGGTGTCTCTGAGGTTCTCCTCTCTCCAGGAGCTTCCAGCAGAGAAGACCACGCTCACCCTGCAGGCTCACCCAGGCTCCATGTGCTCCGTCAGAGCCATCGACCAGAGCGTCCTGCTGCTGCAGAAAGAGCAGGAACTCACTGTTGACTCGGTATGAAGAAACCATATCATATCTTTACGCACACCTGAGCATGATGTTTTTGCTTAAAATGCTTAAAACAAGGCATGGATTTAAAAGGAGTAAATAGTATAGGTAGAAAACAAGGATTCTCATTACGCAACATATGGTTGCACAACCAAATGTCGTTGTAGCTTAGTCCATTATGCTAGACATGGAAACCCGATGGAACGGAGAGAAAACACTTTACAAATCGACCTAGTTAACATTAATTTAGCTTCCTCTTAATCCTGGAGTCAAGTGCAATAGCATGATATTGGATGATAGTATGATACTACTACAGTATAGCCCCTGAAATATCTTTTGAATTGTTCAGTAATGATTGTCCTTGATCTGACTGTAAATCATTTTAACACTCAACAGAATCGGTAAATGCAATGACTTCCTGCTAAAGATAATATTCAGATCAGTCCTTTTCATTTATCAGTTAACAGTTTTTTAACATAGAGCTTACATTTTTGACACTTTTTATAGCCTACAGTTTTCACAGAAAGATTCAGCAGAGCTGACCTGTGGTGCTGTGTAGCTACTGACTATTCACACTACTTAACTTGAGGAATCAGTCTTTTGTTTTCCCGCAAACTAACATAAATTAACCAGTTATAGAAACCAAAAATCAAGTCTCCAGATAAAGGCATTACAAATATATTTTCCCCAATGTCCGCTGCCAGATCTACACTGAATTTGAAATTAGCTCAGCAGTACAGCTGTTCTTTTTTAATTTTAACTTACTTTTTTTTAAGATCATGATTTAAAAGGAACTTGAAACTTGGACTGATCTTTACCTCCTGTGTAAACTGATGACTTACCCTGACTCATGTGTGTTTTTATGCAGGTGTACAGCCAGTTGCCTGTGCAAAAGCTCTCAGGATACAGCTATGAGCTTGTAGACGCTGAGTCCGATCCCTGCAAGCTTCTGCCAGAGGATGAAATCGAGATAATAGAACCAGAACCAGAACTGGAGCTTGCCCCTGACGTAGAGCCAGCTAGTCGAGCAAAGCGCTCATTCTACTTTCCAGAGGACGATCAGAAGAATGACGTTTACAACATTTTTAAAGTGAAACATTTCCTTTTTTTATTGGTTTTAAATAATGGGCTGTAGATATTGATCGATATAATATACATTTTTAAGGAGAAAATGTATCCTTTTGTAATTTCTGTCAGGGTCATTTAAAACTGTGACTGCGTTAAAAATGTGTGACCAATCATATACAAAATATGACTTCATATTTTGTTGGTTGACTAATAATCTCTCTCTTTCCCCTTCTAGGGAATAGGGATCAAAATTGTGACCAACTCCGATGTTAGAAAACCTTATGACTGCGATCCAGGGGTCTATTACACCGGTATGTTTTATAGTTTGCTACTGATATCCATTGATATCATCAGTAGTGCAAGAAATATAATATACTGTACACTATTACAGCACTGATTCTTGAGGTAAGTTACAAAACAAGTTTTAAATACAACCCTTATTTTAATGTGGTATATTTATTAGACAGAGGAATGAGCCAACAAATCAGGTAAGGGAACACCTTTTTTATTAAAACACTTTTTAGTAAACTTGACATTTATTCACTTCCTTGATTTTGTCAACTCCGTCAGATACACCAAAAAGCATGCCATTTTAATTAAATTAAAGTGGACCTATCATGCTATATTTGAATAATATATTGTAGGGCCATACCTATACAAAACATGTCTGCGAAGGTTTCTTTTCAAAATACCAAACAGATCATGCATTTTAGCCATGTCTCATTTTGCTCTACTTGCTCTCTTTTTTTAGCCCTGTTTTTGCAAGGGCTGAATTTGAGAAGTCTTCTTCACTGCTTTTGTGGCAGACTACAGCTCCACCTACAGGCCTGGCATATGTACTACAGCGTCTCCAGTGCTTTCGAATGGCAATGGCCGTGGCTGTCTCCTCCTGATAGGTGGAGAGTTGCCCATATAGGCGGAGCTCCTCGTTCCTGACGTCAGATAATTTTTAAATCTGTATCGGATCCATTGCAGCCCCGTTTTTAGAGATTTGGGTATGGAGGAAAAGAGACAGGGTTGTGTTTTCTGACACTTGGTGAGTTCCGTGACACACCGGGGACACATATTCATGTATAAAAGACGTACAAAAGTGCATTTTGCATGATAGGTCCACTCCATTCAACAAAAGTTCTTAAATATCTGATTATGATGTTTATATAATCCATAATCTAAGGCAAAACATTTCATTGCATGATATTTGGCTGATGTTATTACACAATAAATGTAACAAAGAGTAGCACAGTTATTTAACAAAATTACAAAAACCTTCTTCTGACAGTCTTAACAAATTACTGATTCTGATGAACACTTTGTTAGTATTATTAATAAAAAATATTATAAAAACACAAATTCACGTTTACTTTTTATGAAGTGTCAAATGTGATTTAACTATTACTTTCATTTAATATTTATATTTATAGCATTAATAAACACTTTTTTTTGGCAGACATGGATCTACCTTTCGATGACCACATGCCAAGTATGTGTTTTTGGGTACAGAGTCTAGCAATTTCATAAAAATTCCAATGAAACAGATAAACTGTTTTGTACCTTATCTCAATCAGAGGTATTTTCGGCCCAAGCAGCAGAAGCAGACGGAGCAGGGGACGAGGATGTGCCAGACATTGAGACGGTCAAAATGAACAAGAAGACTATTAGAACATACTTCCCTGAGACCTGGATCTGGGAACTGGTTTCTGTTGGGTAAGTTCACGTGCTTAATTCGATTTTTGTTTTGTATTTGTGTGTTTCCAGTGCTAGACTCTCCGTTACCCATGGCCTTCAACATGATGCCACAAAGTTCAGGTGCCGCCGTGAGCGGTAAAGAGGAGCAGAAGAAAGAGACTCTCAGGACATTCTTCCCTGAAACCTGGATCTGGGACCTAGTTTCTGTGGGGTAATAATAACAACATATATATGAATAGGAAGAAAAACAAGACATTTGTGACTTTCAAACGCACGTGTGAGCAAAAACATTACGTTTAACAATATAGGCATTATATAATTAACAAGTTATTTTTCAGTTAGAAAGATTAATTTGTTTATTTATGTTGAAAGGAAATCAATGTTCATCATTAACCATCACATTTTCTGTCTATATAGTCCATGATATATTAAATAAAAAATGCTGTTGAACTGTAAACAAACGGCAAATTGTTACGCTTTAGAATCTGCCGAGAATTAATATTACACCTGGTTATAAATCCCAAGTATGTTTCCATCAAATTAATAAAGAATGGACAAAGTTGTAAAATTTTTGAAAATGCTTCGAAACTGTTACATATTTACAGCGGTTGCACAATTGGTTCAATGGAAAGTTGGAATACAAGTGTCACCTAATTTATATGAAAAAGATATGGTACAACATCATCCTCTATCTTTTTAGTTTGTTCCTTTTAAACAAAATGCCCTGAATTTGAGTTCCCCTAGTTTAAATGTTTTGCATATATCTAGGTATTTTATTATTAAAGGTAAGGACAGGAAGAATGTATCTTGTATGAGCTGCCTTTGTCAAGGTTGCTTGCAATAATGAAGTTTGACATTTTTAATAAATGTAACTATTATTGTTTAAATAATGTATTTGTTAGTTGTGATAGCAGTGTGGCTCTCAAAGGCTATTTTGGTCTGTTCAGCACATCGTACAGTTAATAGTTTTCCACAAAAGTTGTCGAGAGATATTAGGGTCAGGAGCAGGTAGTCATGCTACTCAGAGGATGCATCCTAATGACGTTGTCTGTAGGTCAACCATTTCATACATTTTCATGTTAATCCATCCAATAGTTGTGGAAATAATTCAGTAGGGAGCAGACATTCATGATTCCAGAGGCCGCCATAACGTTGGTGATTATTTGTTTTCCTTTCTTTTCTTACTGACATTCATGGTGCCTAGTGAAATAAACCTGACACAAATTTGGTACATACATTTATGGTGCCCAGTGGATGTAACTTAATTACCTTTTACCTTGCACCACCATGGAGTCAAAATTCATATTTATCCAATACTTTTGTTTATGACAAAATACCTGGAATACCAAGCCCCAGAAGTACCTTTTACCTGCATTATTGCCAACTAGCAAATGTTAATTTTGTACAGACATTCATGGTTCCTAAGGCAAACATGACATTGATGATCCCCTCATTAATCTTCAAGCACCACCAGGAGCGTGACTATTTAAGCTTTTAAAGGAAAACACCTTTGTTTCCTTACTGACATTCAAGGTGCCCAGTGAAGTAAACCTAATGACACACATTTGTTAATCATTCATGGTGCCCAGTGGATGTATCCTAATTACTCTTTTTCTTGCCGCTGTCGTCATAATTCAAATGTATCCAATACTTTGGTTTATGACAAAATACCTGCAAAACTAAGCCCCATAAGTACTTTTCACCTGTGTTATTGCTTATTAGCTAATTTTGTTGAGACATTTCTGCCCAGACAAAGCCTGATATTACAACTTTGTGTTTAACTTCAGACAGTGGCTAACATTTGTAGTTTTTGACTTAATGTCTTAGCAACTACTGGATGTTTTATCAGGATGTTTTGCATTTACTTAACAACTTCTGATAGTGAACGTGGTTAATATTATACCTGCTTGATATTAGCAATTTAGCATTGACACTGTTAGCATGTTGATGTTAGCATTAACTCAAAGCAATTTACAGAGCTGCTAGCATAGCTGTAGACCTTTTGTTTTGTTAGAAGTTGTGTTCTTGGGCAGGAATGAAGTTCCATTTCACCCAAATGCACTATTTATTTATCATTTTAGCTGTAGTAAAGAATATTCACACTGAAATGTACTGAGCACTTAAATGTCATGTGCAGTAGCAATGCATGGAATGTGCTAAGCATATGTATTTTTTCATGCTACTTTTTTATTTGACTCTTGCTTGTTTGTTTGAACAGAGACAGTGGCTCAGTGAACGTGGAGAAGACGGTCCCTGACACCATCACTAAGTGGGCAGCTGGAGCGTTCTGCGTCTCGTCCGTGGGCTTCGGCGTGGCGCCCAACGCAGCGCTTGTCGCCTTCCAGCCGTTCTTTGTCAGTCTCACCCTGCCCTACTCAGTCATCCGAGGGGAGGTGTTTACACTCAAAGCAACAGTCTTCAACTATCTCTCCAAGTGCATTATGGTAAATATTCTAGCTGTTGCAGATGTAATTGATTTGAATGGATACACGTAGGACTGTGGATAGGGTAGTCAAATTGTCTTTTTTAAAACGTTGTTTACATGTTTAGTTTATTTGTTTATAGTGTCGTGGACAGTCTCCATTAATCAACTGTCACAAAAAACAGTAAATGTGGCAGCTTTAGCCAACATTGCTAATTTCCAGCTCTTGACCCCGACCGGATGATAATAGACATGTATTTTATATATTTCTCTGATTATGTTTGTCTTTGATTGTGTCCGCAGGTTAATATCGCTCTGGCTGATTCCGACCAGTACACCTCCAGAAACTGCGACGGTTGCCAGTACAGTGTGTGTTTGTGCGGAGAGGAGAGCAGGACCTTCTCGTGGATTGTAACTCCAACCGCCCTAGGTACTGATGGCTGGCGCATTCCGTTTAGAAACATGAACATGTTATTGCAAATTATACCGTATGTAGCAGTCAGTGTTTTTGTTCACGTAGTTTCCATTCTTTGGTGGTCTGTTGAAAGATCTTAATTATTTGTACAGGACATTAAAACAAGAGTTTGGCCTTTTTGACCATTTAAAGCTCCTGAAAAAAACATGATTAGAATGATTGCTTAGTAACATTAGATTTGTATGACTAAAAAGAGCACTACGAGTGAATGTATGCTGTAAAAACATCCTTATTGATTTTGAATCCACCTATGATCTTTTTAACTAAACTCCTGATAGTGCAAAAACATGTGACATTACATTTGCCGAGTGAGCTTTTCCCTTTTCAATGAGTGAGAAAAATCACAGAAAGAAATACACCCAAAAATCTCATCTGAAATATATATATATATGTTTTTATATGTCATACATAGGGTGTTAATTAAGTATCAAATTCTGATTGACAAAATATCAATTATAAGGTTTCTAGATATTTTTGGGGAAATTGTTTAAAAACTACAAAAACGACATCCATATTGGAGATAGTATATTAATGATAATCATGAAACACTGTGGTTTGAAGTAGTGATGTCTAGAACACTAAAACACTAATATGGTCCAAATGTGTAAGCTTCAATGCTCTTTCTGGGGCACCTTGGCAACAATACGTTCTGGATTTGAATTTAAGATCCGTACAAGATTTCAGCTTCAATAAAAAATTGGCTGACTGTTTGAGATGTTGTTCATTTTAGTCACGGCTTTACCTCATAATTACGGCAAATAATACTTCCGAGTGACTGTTGTTGCTAATAATAATATAATGCAATCTTCTCATCTTTATAATTGAATACTGATTGTTTGTTCCGTCATTGCTAAACTTCCACTCACAGATGAGACGGAACAAGCTAATTAATCTGCTTTATGGGCACTGGCAGCTTTTTGCGTCTGCACTGCTGGAAGCAAAGACAGGGGCTTGTTGTTTTACCGCTGCCTGGTCTGAAAGCTGAGGATTTCTATCAGCCTCAATCAGCAGTGATGGAGACGCGGCTCTGATGAATGTCAAATTGCGCTCCTCTAACTCCCCCTTAAGGAATGCTGACAATTACTTGTACTAACAAGTCAGGTAGTATCTCTGACGAAACACTCCGAAACCTCTCCCTCGGGGGCTGATCTGTACTTGTCCTCCGTGTGAAGGATTGTGGGCTGTGAAGGGAGGGAGGGGGTGGGAGATGGAGCGCTATAATAAGGCAGCAAATTGGGATTAATGAGGGCGAATAACACGGGGAAACAGGGGGAGGAAGGAAAACAGACAGGCGGTTTGGAGGATAATGAGTTGGATTGAAAAGCAGACGGGGAAACTGTTTCTGCCTCCGTACACAAAAAGTGACAGGGTGACAGGAAGCGCTAATCAATACGACTGTATGTGTACCCACAGGTCAGGTGAATCTGAAGGTCAGCGCTGAAGCCATGAAGACTGACATACTGTGTGGCAACGAGGTGGCAACTGTCCCCGACATGGGCAGCATCGACACGGTGGTCCGCACCCTGCTGGTGGAGGTCAGTCTCTGTCAAACACAACACACCGGAGAAACAAGGTGGCATGAGCAGAAGAGTTTGACTTCTGATACGGACAATATTTTCATTAATATTTGGGAAAATGTATTTTAGGGATTTGAGAAGAATGAAGCTGAAGCTGCACACCATGTTTGGTAGTGTATTTGCATCTGAAGAGCCTTCTCTAAAGAGGAATTTATAAAATACTAGAATTTGTTTTATCATTAGACAACACAAATGTATTACCCTGTTATATTTGTTAATTGGCTTTGTTGTGGCCAGTCTTTTTGATGAATGATAGTGGCAGTTATGTCTATTCCCTGTTTATGGCACGTTGGCCATTTCTTTCTACTGAAGACGAAAATCGTAAATGTACTTTATTTAAAGGGTCCAACTTTAAGGTGCAATAATGTTGGGACTACAGTATTTCCAACGGCCGATTAATCCACGTTTGGTTTACTAGTTTGGGTCAGCTGGACGATGAATGTTATTTTTAGTTTGGGGAATTAGTCCAAATGAACTGTTTGTGTTGATGAAGGAACATGGTGCCCAGGGCAACAGCATTTCAAATTGATTAATTTAATAGTTTTTGCACCCTGAGGAATAACTTGTATTTGAAGCTGGATACACACAAATGTTGCACTTGTTACAATGCCTTCCAGTTTTCCTGAGGTATATCTTCAACCCAATCTAATTCTCTTTGTCTCTTTCTCCACCAGGCTGAAGGAACACCACAGATGGTCAGTCATAACGCTCTCCTCTGTCCTGCAGGTGAGCACACACACAACCTGTGTATCAGCGTCTGTAATCTGAAGCCTCGGGGTTAACGGCCATCTTGATTATCTCTCATTCTGTCATGGAGACCAGAGTCAGGGTCAGGGGTTGAGTGTGAGGGATGATACAATTTCATCTGCACTATTCATTCATTGTTCAGAAGCCTTTTGTGTTTGTCGGATTGCAGATGAGTATGTGTGAAATAGTTGTAATTTTAGACCATGTTAGAACAAAAGCATAACAGCTGTATACGGTTGCTAAACTAAATACACTGACTCAATACAACCCTGCTTTGTTAAAAACATTCATCACTAAGAAGCCAGGAGCAGATTATCTTAATTTAGTTTAGCGTAGAGACTAGGAAAATAGGGAAACAGCTAGCCTAGTTGTTTTCTTCTCTCTAAAACTCACGAATTATCATTTTACGTTGTTTTTAATCCTTTTTCTTTGGTAATCCATTCAAAAGAAATGTGTGCGGTTAAATGCTAAGCTAATTAGCTGCTGCTTTTATTTACTATACAGGCATTTTTCTTCAAGCTGGGAAAGGTTTTTTTTCTTAACCATTTTTCTTTGTTTCCAGAGGGGCCTGTGGAGAAGAAGATTTCCCTTCTGATGCCCGAGATGTTTGTGGCTGGTTCAGCCAGGGCCTCTGTCTCTGTACTGGGTCAGTCACACAGTCTCTCTTGTCTTTATTTTAACTCTAGTTATCAATACTAGTTGTTCCTGTATTTTTAATAGTGCTGTCAATCAATAACAAAATGTAATCATGTTTTTCACAATAATAATCTTTAAAAGTTTAATATAATAGCATTTACTTGTATTTTGGTGGGAGATAAAACAAATAGAGATGTGGTGGCGTGACAAACTGGTGAGAGAAATCGGATGGTTTAACTTAAACAGTATTTCTGAATTACTGACCTTGTCACGGAGAGCTCTCCTGTCTGTACTTTATATGTAGCTTGTCCAGATTCCTCTGCTTTCTCAGCCTTTTCACTGCCATGCAATTCATGGTAAACATCTGTGCTGAAAATACAGGACGTTTGGGTCAAACTTGGTTTTCTAAACGCGTTGCGGTTTTCAGATCAATCATGGCGTTAACGTTGACTGCTCCAACTTTTCACCCTCCAACCTGCGAAGAATGAAATGTTGAGAGGGTGTTATATTTGTCCTGTTGCTCCTGCAGGGGACCTGATGGGCCGGGCCATGAAGAACCTGGACAAGCTCCTGGCCATGCCGTACGGCTGCGGGGAGCAGAACATGGTGCTGTTTGCGCCCAACATCTTCATCCTCAACTACCTGAAAAGCACAGAACAGCTGACCAAGGACATTCAGGAGAAAGCCACGCGCTTCCTAGAGAGCGGTGAGTGCCATCTTTGACAGACAGTGAAAGTGGAAAATAGTTCACCAGGTGTTGCATCAGACAGTAGATCCCTATGTTACATGAATGTCACCTCAGTCATCTTGAAAAAAATCTCGTCTCCAAGTATTATAAATGCTGTGCAGTATTCTGACATCTGATAGGCCGTCAGACTCTTGATGTATTATTTAAAGCAGCCTGCTGGGATTGTATCATGGTCTCACCAGCATGTGAAACAACAGGGCCTAACCAGTGTAGCCCCCAAGCACTCTTCTTCTTCTTCTTCTTCTTCTTTTTTTTTTTTGTCCGTCTGCAAAGGGGATTGTTTTGTAAGTGTGTGATTGTTGCAGGATATCAGAGGGAGCTTACCTACAAGCACGATGACGGCTCCTACAGCGCCTTCGGAAAGAGCGATGAGTCTGGAAACACCTGGTCAGTAAACATCCTCAACATCTGTAACAACATGATGATTAGGATAAAGCTAATGACCTAACATTCGCTATATTTATTAACAGCTGATGGCAAAACCAGTGTCATATCTTTTAGATAAGAAGATCTTTTGTGCCTTATTTTGGAATACATTTTTAGTTGGGATGTAGCACAGCACACATTTCCTTTTATTAGAAGAGGCATTTTTATCATTGCTATTTTAAAATGCATTGTATGCGTCTGTTCTGTGATGTGCCATTTATACATTTTAAATTATTAAAAAACCAAGACTGCTGTACAAAGAAATAACAACTACATTTAAAGAAAATACATTTGAAAGATGCAAAGTCAATTAGATGACATATTTAGGAATAAGACATAATAGTAACATTGATATAAATATAATTTATATAATACAAAAATAATAATAGAAATGATGGGGGTTTGGGCCGAAGTGTTTTTTAATTTCACCGATACAGAAAGCACATTTGGAAAGGGGGATTAGGAAATGTTGGGACAGTGTGGGTTTGCGGGAGCTTTCACTGGCCTTTTTTGGGAGTCTCCAATAAAGAGGCCTTTTTTTGGGCAGAGCATATACACAAAAGAATACATATTTTTTTAAACGCGGATTTTCTGCTGTTGAATATATGGCTTACATTTTATTATCTACGCGTAAAAACTTTATCACAAGGCACTGGTGACTTGCACAACAAGAACTAGATTTAGTAAATTACATTTAAATTAAGGAAAAGATTACTTTTATTCCTTGTCTTTCAAACTTCATTGATTTTTACTTTGGATTTCCCTTCAGCATATTTTTAATTGCTTGTGTGTGAATGCTTTATACCTCTACTAAAATACACAAGACCACTACTGTACATACTGCTCGCCGGCTACTCTTCTGCTTTGCAAGAAGACTGTTAATGCTAACACACCAGTTAGTATTATAATCGACCTCGCCGTTTCTTTCCTCGGAAATTAAGGTAAGGTTTTGATTTTTTCAAGCTAACAACACACCTGTTGCTAGCTTGCTTTCCCTCACTACCACGGTAGCGAGGACGTTTTTTATTTTTCTCTCACAGAGGAGGAAAAGATTAAAAAATATTAACACACCAGTTACTATTCTTTGAGAAAAAAGATCTACACCATTCTTTTTTTCTCCGGATACCTGTTACGAGCGGGTCCTCTTCACGCCACGCGGCGAACAAGATGGACGCCTCTCTCCCTCACACCAGAGGAGTCAGGAACTCGGAGGCTCGGCTCTGCGGCTGCGGGTTGAAAATATCAGGCACAGACTCACACCAGGTCTGCTAGTCCTGCCTCGGGCTGGATCACGCCCAGGAGGCTATTGACAACCCCGGCTCGTGCGGGTATTGTGCCCGCTTCACCGTAAAGAGCCTCCGCCGACGGTTAGCACGTCAAGCTAGCTTGTCGGGACAGGACCCCCTCATGTCCGTTGATTTGCCGGCTGGCAATCAAGACGCGGGGGCGTCCGCCGCAGAGATTGAGCCCCTCACTGTGTCGGTCTGGGGCTCATCAACAGCGGCAGCTGCAGAACCGGAGTCCCGCGCCGTGTCAGGCTGGGACCCGGTGGCGACAAGAGACGCGGGAACGGAGCCCAACGCTTTACCAAGCTGGGGCTTGGCATCCGCCAAGCGGGTCAGTGACATTCATGCGCTATCTGTACATCCCTCATGCACTCAGTTCGCCCCAGGGCAAACGAGAGTGTTGTTGAAGCCCAACCCTGCCTTTATACCTAAGGTGGTTGGTTCGTGTACCCCAATTGACATTGAGGCATTTCCTCCGCCGCTGTGTTCCTCCGGGGAACAGCGGCCGGATCTGTTGTGTCCAGTCCGTGCTTTACGCACCTATATGGACAGATCAAAAGAGTTTCGTCATAATGACCAACTCTTTGTGTCCTGGGCTAATCCTCACAAGGGCAAACCCGTTACTAAGCAACGGCTCTCCCAATGGATTGTGGAGGCAATTGCTTTGGCATATACGAGTCGGGGTTTGCAAGCACCTTCAGGTCTGCGGGCTCACTCTACTCGGGGCCTGGCTACATCCTGGGCTTTGTTCAAGGGTGTTGCCATCCAAGACATCTGTGCAGCGGCGAGAAGGTCCTCGCCGCTCACTTTTGTCCGCTTTTACAGGCTAGACGTCTCTGCTCCTAGTGTGGCCCGAGCAGTGCTGGGCACCTTGTTGAGTCAGAGCTCTACCTGTTAAGTTCTGGTTGGTTTGGTGAATTTCGAGATAAGCTCATCTGGCAATACGGGAGCTACAATATCCCATAGTGAGACATCGAACGGAGTGTTATGAATGAGAACTATAGGTTACTTACGTAACCCCAGTACTCAGAGTAACATGTAGTGAGATGTCTCACCAGACGGCCCTCCTTGCTATGGTGAAGCGAGAAGAGGTGCTTATTTTGAATGACGCACGCGACGTAGCGCAAGCTACTTATAGGGGGTGGATTCCCTGACGCTGACGTCAAGATCACCAGCCAATCAGGATTGGCGTAATGAGATTGATGCTTCTGTTTGCTCCGCGATGAGGCGCTTCCCATAGTGAGACATCTCACTACATGTTACTCTGAGACCTGGGGTTACGTAAGTAACCTATAGATATAATACAAATGATAATTATCCAATTGGTTTTAAAAACATTTTGATTAAAATGTTTTCTAGTCTGAATTTAAAAGCTAGTTAGGTTGTAAGTAAGAATATAAAAAAGTAATGCCTTTGGGATCATCAATCACTGTCTCACTCTCTAACACACCCGGCACTTAAAGTTGACAACCATAGAAGAATCAAAATAATATGAATAATAGAAAATGTTCATGATTATATAACTTGACATGTTGCAGTTGCATCAGTGATTTAAGAACATTTTAAAAGATTCTTAAAAAAAAATGTTTGTAGCTTTGCTGTTAAACTGAGTATTTTCAGCTCAAATCTCACACACTCCCTTTGATGAAAGAACAAAATGACATGCTAACACAGTGGGAGACACACACACACACACACACACACACACGCACACGCACACGCGCGCACACACACACACAGTCCTTTTTGGCGTTTTAAACCAAACATCCTAATCATTTACTTTATGGGTAACCTGCCAGAGAATATTAATATGTGCCTTTAATGGGCTTAAAGCAGAGTGCCTCGGGGATTGAACAAACCCGTTTCTGTTTGGAAGGGTGCTGGGCAGTTTGGCAGTCAGTGAGGTGTGGGTGTGTGTTTGTGGTGAGCAGGAAGTAGGGCTCTCAAGTGTTTCATTTAATTAGAATTCCAAACAGAGATTGGCTGGAATGGTCTAAACTTGAATGAAAGGGCTTAGTATATTCAAATCAATGTTATATATTTATTTCCAAGCTACTATTATCAGCATCTTATATGAACATTTGCGCATTTGGTTATGTGTTGATTTTTTCATTACTCTTGGAAATACAGCTGCGGAAATGTTTTTTGAGTATGTAACAACATGGCAATAATCGCCTTAACAGACAATTTGGTCAATGTTGTGTGTGGAGCTTGCTTTGTTGCCCCCAAGTGTGCAACTTGTGCACTTTTTAAATGGTCAATATAAAGATCAGCAGGATTGACCAATACTGTTTAGAAAGACTAAATGTTTAGTAATGTAATATATCTAATGTGAACATTTTTTGACGCATTACATCTGAAATACAATATTAAAATGAGGGATGTCACATTACCACATTAATGCTCCGGATGTTTTAGAGTGTCGGGAAGTTGTCGAGCTTCCTAGCAACAATTCAGAAATCATGTTGTATTAAAGTGAAAAACCTTCTTACCACTCAAATGTCTTTATTATAGCCGCACATGTATTTGTTTTATCTCCCCCCAAACATTCCAAGTAAATACTAATATTTAAATGAATGTGATTAATCACAGATTATTATTGAATCTATGTACAGCACTAATCAGAATATAATATGTGGATATTCTACATCCCATCGTTATTGTGGGCTCTGAGGAATAGGATTGTGTTGCAACTCTGAGTCAGAGACGGACGGCTCTTATGTAACTGTCCCAAGGCTGGGTTCATTTGGGGGTAACTGAACACAGGCCCACTTGGTTGGATTTGTTTATAAAGACTTTGTGTTTGTATCCTTCCAGGCTGACTTCTTTCGTGATGAAGTCCTTTGGCGGGGCGAAACCGTACATCTTTGTGGAAGACAAGCACATTCAAGAAGCCCGGAGCTGGCTCTCCAAACTCCAGCGGCCTGACGGCTGCATCAGATCTGTGGGGAAACTCTTCCACAACGGCATGAAGGTGACGACATCAGTCTGAAACTTGGACATTTTAGCTGGGAATATAGTGTCTCACATCATCTGCCTTTAGTCGTTTAGAGCTCTGCTTGGGTGATTTTCTTCCTATAAGACATAAACCAGAGAATTAATTCAATGTGAGGAGCAAATTGCATGTTGTCTCTGAGAGCTGTGTGCAGGGAGGGAGGATAGCCCCAGGCCTGCCAGCAAGCAGCACACTCTTAACGGCAGAGGAAATATCCCAAACTAATTATTTCTAGCCGATCCAACTACAACATTTCATGAAGCCAACCAACACCAAAATGAATGAAAGATGCGCGGCATCTGCCGGTACCTATGTTTTTTGGAAAGTAGTTGTATTAGATAAAAAGCTCTTTAAAATAGATTAATCAGCTGATTACTGTGTAGAGCGACGGATTATTCTCAGTCACACACACACACACACACACACACACACACACACACACACACACACACACACACACACACACACACACACACACACACACACACAGAGATTCCCACTTAGGACGTTCTTAATACAATCTGAATACATGGCACATTCACCTTGTAATACATGTTGAACATCTAACTTAATCATACACTTTCAATACCGTAACCCTTCTCACTTTCATCACAAGAACACTTTGGATGCAAATGAGATAAGGTGTGTTGTTATAAAGATCTGCAGCCCCAGTTTTCTTCTGGCCCAGTCAAATGTAATGTTGTGGATAGAAAAGGGTTTACTGCGGTGGGCGACAGGTGCAAATGTGCTACACCAGGTCCAACACACTTCCATTAGGAGAAACGTGCTTCACTTTCAAAAACAATGCAAATATAAAAACACAAATGTGCCAAAACACATGCTAATAAAAAAACATCTTCACCAACTTGACGAAACATGTGCAGTGTTTACTAAAAGCACTGCATAAACGTTTTTAGACAAACAGAAGTTTGCACACGCTTCTTCATTTAGATTGAATCAAGAGTTTAATAGCCGAGGGCCGTGCATCTGTAATAAAACACAGAAATGCTTCCAATCAGCAGTAACTGAATCAATGTTGTCACCAAATGAATAAACCTGCACATAAAGGGCTCTGTGGCTGAGTATGTTTCACACATTGTTTTAGGATAACGGCCTATCAATACCAAGAACATGGTTAAAACGTTTCAATGGATGTCAGTCTTTAAGCCACTAAATGTGTTCTGCAATAGATTAGCTTGTTATTAGCCTATGGCTGGAAATAACTTTAGCTATAGATAGCTGTTTATCATTTGCAGCCTCTACTAGCCTATTAAAAGGAGTGATGAGTCCACCTCAGTTTTGTTTACGAATAACATCTGAAAATTGCAGGTCACGCATGCTTAAAGTTAACGCTTATCACTTACTTTCATTTAGATTATTGATAGGTTGATAGATATAATCGGGTAGCATCTGCAAAACAGTGAAAGTTAATGGAAATGTTCTCAAGCATATATAAGGTGAATAGAATAGGTCCAAGTACAGAACCCTGTGGGACTCCCCGAATCATTTAGGCTTGCACCAGCTTTGCCCAGCTCATTCATGCCAATGACATGTTCCAGCCTATGTAATGGACCTATAAGATACAGCAAGACCAAAAAAGAAAAAAATCCATGATCTTAATCTTTTTTTTTTTACTTTTACAAGTGCTCTGATGCACCCTAAATTCTGATGGAAATCGTTAAATAAAATAGTGTTGAGTGTAAAGAATCCCACACCTGTGAAGTGCAGCTTTTGCAGGATCCTACAAAAATAAATATCATATTAAACATAACCGCAATAGCAACTTGTGTGCCATGTGCATGCATTTTTTAGTTCTTTAAGTTGCCAGTATTGACACTGACATGAATAAAAGTGTTTTCTGACTGCTCCTCCTGTGATGTTTCTAACAGGGAGGAGTGAGTGACGATGTGTCTCTGACGGCCTACATCACAGCTGCCATGCTGGAGCTCGACACAAACACCTCGGTGAGTCTCGGTCACAACTCAAACTCTGATGAACTTTCATTGTTTCATTGTTGATATCCACCTGTTGCATTCCTGATTTGAGATGTTATCATATGATGTTCGTCTGAAAGGTGCTTGTACTGCAACAATGATACATTTACTGTAAATATTCTGCAACCTGGATCCTTTAGATTAATTATTAAGTCAAACACTAAACATAAAAACATTGTTTTCATGCCCTGGTAAATATTACAACTTTGGGCTATTTGCTCCCGTAACTCTTTCAGACAATTTTGAGAGTAAAACATCCAAAATACACGGGTGTTTATTTGTTTCTAACTTTGTATATTTCTTAGTGTGGGTTTCTCTTTAATTCAACAAAAATGTGGCAACTTGTCATTTAAAAAGGATTATCTTATTGTAAATAATTAACAGGGGGAAAAATAAATGTTTATCTATTACTTAAAGTGTTACCCTAACACATGTAGTGGAATTGTACAACACATGCACTATTTCACTATCTTTCAGTGATGTGCGCTTGTGTTCTTTTGACTCTTCATCTTGAAATAGACTGTTTGAATATTTCCGTTCAAATGACTTCAAATTCGTATACCAAATGAATATGGTTAATTGTTGTGGTTGATACAGTTCTCTCCCTCCTTGTGTGACAGGACCCCGTGGTGCAGAGGTGCTTGAGCTGTCTGAAGGCATCAGTGGACTCCCAGCTAGAAAACCTGTACACCACCGCGCTGCTGTCCTACACCTTCACTCTGGCTGGAGACGAGGAGACGAGGAGCAAACTCATCACTTACCTGAACCAGAAGTCCAACACGCAGGGTAAGACGGTGGAATCGGCAACATCTGAACCTCTCCTTAAACTAAGTTAATGCTACATCAACACGAGCATAACGCTGGGAAAGGCTAGACCTCTGAAAACACCGTCTCATTGATACATGTTTTACTAAAGCTGAGTTTGTAGCATGAAATAGTATTAAACAAAACTGCAAAGTTCAAATATCAGTCAGATTTAAAAGAAATCAGCACAACTGTTCAAATGGAAGTGCTGACAGGAAGTAGATGTTGTAGTGTAAGCCTTGGACACATTCATATTTCTCTTTAACTACTTTAACAATTGCTTGCAATCTGACGTAAAGAAATATTAAACGTAAGTGGGATTTTAGTTCAAGTGGAAAGCCTGAACTCTGTGCACTGTAAGCTGTTTTTTCAAGCAATGAAGGCAGTTAAAAAAAACAAACATTTATCTTTAAGAACTAAACTGTTAAAAATGAAATGTTGGAATAATAGATTTCTTTTTTGTCAGAATATTGTTGTTTTAATGCGGATTCTAGCCACAAGAGACAATAAGACTGAACAGATAAGCGCAGATGCATTTGTAGTCACAAGTAATACATAACACTTATGTTGTAGAATAAACAATATATATAGCTTCTGTTTGAAGTTCAACGAGAAATCAAAACTCACCTTGAAGAAAACATGAATGCTTTTAGAACATGCAGTTCAACCTCCATTAAGGATTATCCACCTTCATTTAGAAAACATTGCCAAACAACGATTAAAAGTTCTCTTACAAAAGCTAGCACACCGAGCTAGTGCACAGGGTCGGTCATTGCTTACCTAAAGGATGAATCAACGGTTCTGATTGACAGGCGGCTCCCGTCACTGGGACAGAGCCGGGGCTTCTGGGAAAGGCCTGGACTCTCTGGAGGTGGAGATGACCTCCTACGTCCTGCTGGCTCTGCTCTCCGGTCCGGCCCTGCCAGACTTCGGTCTGGATTACTCCTCCAGCATCGTGCGCTGGCTGGCCCAGCAGCAGAACCCGTACGGGGGCTTCTCTTCCACACAGGTAACACGCATCACACACAGGTGGCTTATGGGAAAACTCTTCTTAGTGACACCCGGCGTAGCAACTTAAACATCAGCTGCTGAGAGAGTTGATTGAGGCAACAATTGCATTAAAAAAAATGTTATTAGTATATTAATCCTGCTAAAATCTTTTAATGCTTGCAATGATGGCACCCTCCTAATGAGTGAGCACCACTCAACTATGAAACACATACTGTACGTAACGTAAAACACCCACAGACCAGGTACCGTTATAAACCCTAGACATATACTCCCAAGGGGTTTCTCAAAATGTTGGCCTGATGACAGGTACTTTCACTTTACCTGAGTTTTCTCATTTAATGCTACTTTAGGCACTTTATACACTCTACTATTCTTTGGAATTGGAAGCCGACGCGACCTTTTTACTCCTCTCTATTTATCTGACAGCTTAAGTCACTAGTTACCTTGAACACACACATTATAAGCTAATCTACTGTAGGTTAAGATATTCAGCAGCAGTATACAAAATGATTACTATCAGTCACCATTTAACACCTTGGATCCAACAAATATTGGGATCAAAATATACTTAGTAAGATCTTGAATGCAGGACTTTTACTTGTTACACTTCATCCTATAACTTTTGTTTTAAACGTGTAACCCTGATGTATCTCGATAAAAACATATTTTAAGGTTACATTTAAAACACCTTCATACCAACATTTCCGTTCCTCATGTGACCCCTCTGGCCCTCAGGACACGGTGGTGGCCCTCCAGGCCCTGGCTAAGTACGGCGCGGCCACCTACAGCGCGGAGGGCAGCACGGCGGTGACGGTGACGTCTCTGGGAGGCCTGAACACAGAGTTCAGAGTGGATCAGAGCAACAGGCTGCTCTACCAGGAGCAGAAGCTGAGCGAGGTCCCCGGAGAATACACCGTCAGGGCCCAGGGCCAGAGCTGCGTCATGGCACAGGTACGGGGCATGGGGGCATGGGTGTATATTAAAGAGAACTGGATACTGTGTCGGAGGAGGGGCCTCCTTCAGTCCAAAGATGTTTTTTTTTTTTTATTTGATCAAAGCGTATTGTTCCTTTGCACTGTGTATTGACTGTGATGACCTGTCTCTCAGATCTCCATGCACTACAACATCCCCCCTCCCCCCGACTTCTCTGCCTTCAACATCACCACCAACACCATGACCAAGTGCAACATCAACAGGCCGCAGCTCATCCTCTTTGTGCATGTCAGGTACTGTGTGTGTGTGTGTGTGTGTGTGTGTGTGTGTGTGTGTGTGTGTGTGTGTGTGTGTGTGTGTGTGTGTGTGTGTGTGTGTGTGTGTGTGTGTGTGTGTGTGTGTGTGTGTGTGTGTGTGTGTGTGTGTGTGTGTGTGTGTGTGTGTGTGTGTGTGTGTGTGTGTGTGTGTGTGTGTGTGTGTGTGTGTGTGTGTGTGTGTGTGTGTGTGTGTGTGTGTGTGTGTGTGTGTGTGTGTGTGTGTGTGTGTGTGTGTGTGTGTGTGTGTGTGTGTGTGTGTGTGTGTGTGTGTGTGTGTGTGTGTGTGTGTGTGTGTGTGTGTGTCAACAAACAAGGACTCTGGCTCCCACAGACTGCTTACAGAAGTCCTTTTCCTTTAAAAAGTACTCTTAATATCAACTTGTTACCTGTCCACATAATCAATCAGTCAGATTCAAACCTCTCCACCTAGATCTAGAAAAATATTCATGGGGTGGCAAGAGAATTTCAGGGGTGGCGTCCCCTGGCAGAAGTATATGCTGATTTAATCGCAGTCATATCAATCAGTGTTAACTTGGAAAGCCACAATATTAATATTTTAACTCAATAACATTAGGTGACATTATTGGGCACATCAGTAAAGCCTTACATATAACTATATAAGGTGGCAGACGTAATTTAATTAATTTTAACTGAACAATACCAGGGGTACCAAATCTGCTGCAATAAGTACATGAATTAACTGTCTCATCGATGTTTGTCTGTATGAATATGATAATATTAACAATCATATTATTCCTATCAGCTGTCAATCCCTTTTATGATTCACATATTCAGTGTTGTTATTAAATAAACTATATTTGTTGGAGGAGATAATGATGAATGTTCCTCAAGATGCTTGCTCACCCTCCTTCAAATTTGAAAGACAAGTCATTACTATCATAAATCAAAAGAATCAAAAGAACAGTTCAGCGCCCCACAACTTCATTGCAAACAGGTGTGTGTGTGTGTGTGTGTGTGTGTGTGTGTGTGTGTGTGTGTGTGTGTGTATAGGTACCAGGGCAGGAGAGAGGAAACCAACATGGTGATCATCAACATCAAGCTGCTGTCTGGATACATTCTGGATAAGAGCTCCCTGGAGCTGGTCAGTTCTTCCACTGAATGGCACATATATAGATACTTTAATACACATGTAGTCTGTGCTAGTACTATCAGACTGTAGCAAATTCATACTACATAATATATTTGTATATTGGTGTATACTGATGGCTGTGTGTTCTGTGCCTATTTTTAGCTGAAGAGCGACCGCTCAGTGAAGCGTGTGGATCTTGACGAAGGATACATAAACATCTACTTAGACGGGGTAGGAAGCACTGAATGTGTGCCTCAGAGACTCATGAATTCATCCTTTATTTTGTATCATTTATTTAAACCATTACGACCTGTGTGCAGAGCTTGTGATAACATAAATATTAAAGTATGAGTTTGTGGTTGCAGTTGAAAAAGGATGAGATGCTGATATACAGTGTGACACTGGAGGAGGATGTTCCTGTCAGGAATCTGAAACCAGCTGTGGTCAAAGTCTACGATTACTACCAGACAAGTAAGAGCTTCGTGGTTACTTAGTTTGTAATGTATGTGATGCTCAGTTTCTTTAAAGGTGGGGTAGGTCATTTTGGAGAAACCAGCATTCATTTGAAAATACACAGCCCCTCCTCCAACGCGCACATGACCAATGAGGGCACGAGATAAGTTTGTGCACAGATGGAAAGCTGACAGGCAGGTAGGCCATCCAGTTATTTTAGCCGGGCCGGCAGATGATTGGTCGTGCTTTTTACAGCGCTACGGCTTCCACAGATGACATTTTTTTTAATGTATTTTTTGTCTAAGCACTTCAGATATTCATTGCTGTCGGGATGTTAAGAGCATTCCATGGAATATAACAAGTGTATCTCGAGCCGGTTTCTCAAACTTACCTACCCCACCTTTAAGTTAACTAAATGTACGGAAGCCCTGAGAGGCAAGATTTATAAAATAGATCACAAGGGGAAAAAATAATAATAATTTGGATTTATATTGTTTTCTCGCCTGTCTTTGAGTCAAGAACACTTTATAGAAAAGGTATGCTCAGAAAATCTTTCTAAGATAAATAATATTAAAATGTTGTCAATTGTGAAAACGAGTTTTGCCAGGACAATTTTTCATCTTTTTCGATCCATAAACCGATTTTTTTTTTTAACCAAAAGCACTTCCAAGCACTCTAAAAACAGGGAGCATGTACCTGAAATAAAACATGTCTGATTCATATGGTTCACTTCCCGCCTCTTGAGCCCAAAATAAGAATAACAACAAACGCATCCTAAAAATAGTTTATCCTGGCTAACTTTTAATTTGTCACAGATAAAATAAGAACTTAAAACATTTTCCTAGCAAAGGTTTTCCTAAGTCATAAAAACAAATTAAACATTTTATTACAAACTTCTCATGGCTTCCATACAACGATACAGTATTTCCTCCCTCGTATTACTCAACCCCGTTTCTGATGTTTGTGGTGGTGATTGCAGGTGATGAGGCGGTCACAGAGTACTGCTCCCCCTGTGCAGAGAGTAAGTAACATCTGTGATGACTTCATTCTTACTGTTGTGCCAAGTGGAATTCAAAACTAGGGTTTCTGTAAGTGTCGTATTGAAACAGTAAATGTGTGTAGTCCACAGGTAAATAACAAAGTTTTCTCTTCCAGGTGACGTCATCAACGAGCTGTAACTCACTTGGCAGAAAGAAACTTCTCGATGTTCATTTTTTTCTTAGACTGTCTTCATTTGTTTTTACTCTTTAACTGTTTTATTGAGTGAATTCCACAATTTTTAAACATTTTCTTTTTTGTTTCTACTTGCCGATCCATTGTCAATGAAGCAATAATTAGTCTCTCCTGGACACTGGAACCTACACATTAAAACCCGCTGAGGTGAAGAAAAGCAGACAGAGATTGTGTAACAGTTCTGTTTTTAATAGATTTAACAAAATCCATATTATTCATACGTGAAAATAACGCATGAGACATACAGGGTACCGATAACACAGTATGGTCCGAGTAGATTGTGTGTGTGTGTGAGAAACAAACTATTTTCTAGAAAAGTACAGTCTCATGAGTGATAGGTGTGTTATACTGTGTGTGTTCTGCTGTACCAGTAAATAGAAAAGGTAGATTTATACATCACTACCATACCATTTTCAATGTAACTGACCGACAATAAAATTTCTAAAATGACAAAAATAAGTAAAAATTGTCTTTTTCATACAATACCGTTTCATTTCAATAGTAATATTATTTTTTTCATTCAGGCATCCTCTTTACAGTATATTTAGTTTCCTTTCTTCTCAACAGATTACAACAGTAATGTATATACCAGCTACTATCAACAGACATGATTTAACAGCCTTGCCAGTGTTGAATAGTTTGGTTTGCACGCGGTAACTGTGCAGTGTACGGAAGCCCAGAGAGGCCAAATAAACGTTTTTTTTAATCTGCCATTTTTTCCCCTCCCCAACTTCATTTTAGATATTATTTAAATCCTAAGAAAAAAAAAATGGATCATCAGATTTCTTTCTCACTTATATCTCTGGGCTTCCGTAGAAGGGGAAGTAAAGGCAAGGGGACAGAATATATTAAGGTCTTTTCACTAGTCTTCTTTTTTAATAGTAAACGTGTAACTATCTCAGGCACCACAACCATAAATTACCGTTACATGAAACTAAACGCGAGTTCCACATGCTCTGAAAATCACAGTTTGTCGTCTGCTTCTACAAAACAAACGGCATCCGGAATCTGTTTACTACAAACCGTCTATAGACTCACAACGCGATGGTCGACACTTGACGACAGTCTTTTAAAGCTGAAGATATTTTTTTAATCCGCTCTCGTGCATGCAAGCCGCCACTCAGGGAGGATTCAAAGCAGGGGTCTTTATCACTTCCAATTCAGTGAAGTTAAATAAAAGGTGACTGAACAGAGTGTGAGTTCAAACGACTACTTATATATTTAAAAATAGTCAAATGAATTGATAACCACATTTCCAGGGGGTTTGCATCATATCACAAGTTTACTTACTTTTGGCAAATATTATTTGTAAAATAACAGCGTTTTTTGTTTATGTGATCTTAAGACGGTTCATTAACAGTTGCAAACAATGCATAGTGCTAACAGCAGCCGCAATCAATTATCTGTGAATTCCCCCATCAGCTTCAATAATGCCAGTGAACTAGCTGCCATGGATGTATAAAGAGAACTGGATAAAGCTTTGGAGGCAGGATCACTTTATCCGGGGTTTTGGACTAAGAGCGCTTGAGTTTGCGTTAAGCCCCGCCTCCAATATGCCAGTCTTGTCTTAGTCGAATGGATAGAGAAATAAAGCTGAATTCGTCTGTTAGCGCATTTTAAGACTTGTAGACCCTCATGCTTTAAATAGGGGCTATTCAGGTGTTCAAACTGGGTAGTTGATTTACCTTTATTTTTTTCCCCAATGCAAGTAAATGTGAAAATGTATTTTTTGGCCCATTGACGTCACAGGCAAAAACTGTAGTACCACCATTCGGCCACTTGGAACATCTGCTTTAACGTCCGGCTCTCGTCCCGGGGTCTTAGCTGATTCCCACTGTGCTCAGGGCCTCTGGTATATCTGCCTGGAAGGATGCTAGAGGCATGCTAACGGCTAACTCTCTACATACGGCCTTTACAGCATTAATGCGATTGTAGATGTCAACACAAAGTCAAGGCACAGTTCAGGACGTATTGTTGATCCTGTGGTGTCCTGTAGCGCTGCACTGTGGCTTTAGGCTGGCAATGATGATGATGGTGTGAAGAAATGGGATGTGTGTGGTGAGCATATATAATGTGGTGAGCATATATAATGTTTCACGTAGAGTGGACTAAAATCATTTCCAGGTCCTGTTGACTGACTTTTTCTCACATTTCATTCACAATAAGATTCTTTCAAATATATTTCCAATAATTGATTAACCCTTTTCAATGCGGATTATTTTAAACTCTTTGTCTTAACTAAACGTACTCATGATGGAACACTCAAACATTGGCATGACGTCATTTGGCAATATTCTCTAAAAAGAACAAAGAAAAATGAAAACAAAATACAAAACGTTCGACAAATAGTAACTAAAAGGTCTCCATTTGGCAATATAGAAAGGCTTTTTAAAAGTCTTTGACAGGTTTTGGTTTATATACAGATGTGTGTGTCCCCTCCAAGGGCTCCCTTTTTCAATCCGAGCTGAATCACGTAGAAAATGTGGAGGTGTCTACATAGTAAAATAAAAGTGTGAAAATAAAAAGTAACAAACAAGGCGTTGTGTCCGCCAGAGCGGCAACAGGAAGTGTCTGTAGAGTCTGTGGGGGGGGGGGGGGGGTCCGCACTGTGTGTCTCAGTTCATGAACTGTGTGTATCCCTCGGCTCCCGTGACGATCACGTCCATCCAGATCCTCATGGCCTCCGCTGCGGGGGCCACCATGTAGTACAGCCGGTCGTGGGTCTTCACGCAGAACGTCAGGGAGGGGTTCGGACTCTGGAAGAAGGAGAGAGAAAATACAAATTAGACCTTCAAAGTGGTTCAGAATGCAATTTTTTGTTATTCAGGAATCTAAAATCAGTTGGTTTTCGTCTAAATTACATTTAGATTGGTTGATTTGGAAGTTTGAAAAAAAAGTCTGAAGAATTTAACATCAGCTATTCTCAAAAAGACTGATTTGTTTGGATACCCCTACCAAAAAAACACCATTTAATACTTTTCTAATAAATATTTGTATATATGTGGCGCCCACAAACATAACGGGAGTGGTTCAGTCTGTAGGGGGTTGGACTTTGGACCGAAGGGTCGCCGGTTCACGTCCCGATCGAACCAAACAATACGTAGTGTGGACTGGTACTGGAGAGGAGCCAGTTCACCTCCTGGGCCACTGCCGAAGTGCCCTTGAGCAAGGCACCTAACCCCCAACTGCTCACTGGCGCCGGCTAGACTGGCTGCCTCCGCTCTGACCTCTCAACTGCATGTGTGCATGTTTGTATATGCATGTTGTCAAAAGTGTGTACTGTATGACGTGTAAACGCATGTGTGTGTACGACAGAGTGCAAACTGAATCTTCTTCTTCATTTGGATTCATGATGGCCACACTATCTCCAGTAAATAAAAGAACAAGGAAGATGGTCCAATATATGTGAAGAGGTTAAATGACTAGAGGACAGTGAAAATCAACAGAAGAAGACAAACAGGAAGTGAGCTCTAACAGGAACACTATGGGCTCTGGCCGTGTTTAGAGACTGGTTCAGTGCTGCCGCCATTTTAAGTTACGTTGCTATGTCGCAGTTCCAGCCGTTGGTATGCAGTGGAGTATTTTAACTTTGCTGAAGCAATACGTTCATTTTTAAACAATATTCATTGGTTTATTATGTCATGTTAAAGGTGGGATAATGTGCAGCACCGGGATCCGGGTCACCCATGTAAGGGTCTCTTACACGATACATTTCAACATTAACAACACTAAATCCATTATGAAAAACCAACACTTGGCTCTGGGACTGAAGTATGACGGACACATCTGTATTCTATTCAGCCCAAAATACGAGCATGAATACAAGAATACTTGCTGTCAATGAGTTTTTGTCAAGCAGTCCGAGATGTATGAATGTCAACAATCCATTTGACAAGTAACCCTTTAAGGGCGTCTTCTGCATTACACTGGTGTTGTTGGAGGCGAAGCACCCATGCTACTGGACACTTGATGTATTCCTTACACACATGTTCCACTCTGCATCACTTTCATTCTAAAGCGTCATCTTTAAGATAAGACTTTATTTATCCCGAAGGAAATTCTTGTGAGAGAGTAACAAAACACAACAGCAACACTGTACACTAAAAGTGCAGCAAAAAGAGCAATTTAATATTTTTTTATTTTAATCTTTGTGTCTAAGTGCCTCAGACTTTATAGTTTCTCCTCTGTAATCACACACACACACACACACACACACACACACACACACACACACACACACACACACACACACACACACACACACACACACACACACACACACACACACACACACACACACACACACACACACACACACACACACACACACACACACACACACACACACACACACACACACACACACACACACACACACACACACACACACACACACACACACACACAGAAGATGAGGAGGCAGCAAAGCTTTATGTGTGAGGCTCAAGACAAGCGGCACTCAGCGTGGATCATAAAGAACGGAAGAGAGAATACTAATGGTTCTGTCAAACCCTAAATAAAATAAAAATGCTTGTTCTTTATCTTTTTGGTGTTCTCATTACCCAGATTGTCAAGCAAAGTCTACCTCAAGATAGAAATGTTATGTATTAACTGTATCTCCTTTATACGGAAGCCTTGGGAGGCAAATTAAAAAAGATACTTTTTGATTATTTCCATATATTCTACATGCCAATTGCTTAATGTTGAAACATTTTCAATTGTATGCATATATATATGAAAACAAAATGATTACACATTCCTAATTGAATACTTGATTCTAATTGTGGCTGTGTATTAAGCGGCTCATCGGGCTTTGTGGTCACCCTGTCCGTGTTCTTTTCCCATAATGAACGCCTTGCTGCACATTATCCCGTAGACACATATCTGTCTATACAATCACCTCATTCACACCTCCCCATATTGCAGTGGACTGTGCACATTGGATTTAACGTACTGTTTCCTTATTTTATATCCCTAAATCTTATAATTGCATATATGTTGTGCTGTTGGAGGAGCCTGGGATTTAAGAGTTTCAAAACTACCAGCAGCTATTGTGCACATGACAATAGAGCCTATGAATCTACACTTTCAACCCTGAGACAGGAAACACAAACGATCATTTCAGTTGTTGGAAAAGGCTGAAATCATTTGTTTTGTTCGATGTGGCTTTTTTCTTTTTGCACTTTAAACGCAGGGTAGTCTGGTGTTGGCATGCGACTGTGTTATTGTTGCCTTACAATGTATTTCCATCAGCACTAATCTGATTATTTTAGTCCTATTTAGAATATAGTGCCCTCTTGTGGTAAAATTACAACAACTGCAACGCAAAGAAATATCCTAAAACAAACGACACTTACCTGTGTTTTTATTTTCACCTGTTCCAAAAGATCATGAATCTAAAACAAATGTTAACTCGTTCTCATTGGCCCGTAAAGGCGTCCACACCTCGCCTATCAGCAGGGACTTTATAAAACCACTTGACTAGTTGTCACTGGGACTGAACAGGACTGAACACTACATGTTCACACAAGACTCGTGTCCGAGGCAACAGAACCCAGATCTGAACCATGCATCATCAGGCTGCTTCACTCCATCACAATACACAGTGTTTGCTTTGCACACCCAGGGCTCAGTTCGGGGTAGGAGGGAGAGAACAGAAAGGCTCATACATACACTGGTCATATTCAAGTTGAAAAATCCCTTCTGTGACAGCAGCCGGCCAAAGCAAAAGCACAAACCGAGGAGAAGAGAAGCAAACGGCAGAATGTGCAGTTGTAAATGAAAGAGAGTGCACGAGGAAAGCAAATAAAGTGTGAAAACAAATGAGAGGAAAGCTGTCAGAGTCCATCCACTACAAACCTTAGTGGCGCTGCGGAGGTGGTCGTAGTACACCTCTTCTATCGCCTGGAAGTAGATCACTCCCTTCAGCTTGGTCTCATGTTTGTCTGTGGGCGGGAAAATAACATGGGTTTGGTCCAAGACGTAAACACATCGGCAAAGACAGGCGTCTCTTGGGTGTCACCGAGAATAACAGCGTTAAAAGAAGGGAGGAATCACACTTTGATCATGACCAATTGATGGCTGCCGGTGATGGATGGGAAATGACAAGCGCAGCACTTTTTCCCCGTGTTTCGAACCGATGGAGCTCTCATTGTATTTTCAGACTTGCCTGCATTCTTACGCTGCTCTGGTACATCATTGCAGTTTGTTTCATCAGCCACTGCAGAACTGCAGTGAGGAACTGGTGGGGAACTCAACAGCCGCCTCTACCTCCAGGCACAAACACTCCACACGCCAACTTAAAGTGTAGTAGGTAGAAAACACGGCGCCTCATTTCCAGGAATAACAATTTCCTCTTAATACGCAGCTATTATCTGTTAATGACCTCTTTAGCATTCAAACAGCCCTGCATTAGCATCTCATTTGGCTTGCATCCAAACTCCCAGAGTGCTTAGCGTGGATTAGCTCGTGACTCGTCACCTCTCGTTGTTCAAGGTCAACAGACAAGGGTGAGCGGTGCATCTCAATCAGCCTCCTCAGAGAGCGCCGCGCTGCGAGCGTTTTAACTAGCGGCGGAGTAATCTCAGCACACCTCCTCACTTTCAACAAGGTACGCTTAAACCGCTTGAAGCAGAACCTTGTGAGGACTTCAAAGGGCCGAGTGCAACAAGAGTCCCCGAGCTGGAGCCGCACATTACAGTCTGCTGCTGCTGCCACTCGCACACCTCACATGCTAAATGGGAAGTTTACTGCAGATACTCCAACATGTTTGACTTTTTTAAAGTCTTCCTTAGATATTCAATCATATTCCACCAGGGGCTCAGAGTCAATGTTGATCAATATTCATTGAAATGAAGAGAACAACTTTTCTTCCTTTGAAACAAGCTACTTCATCATTATTCAACAATTTAAAAAAATCTTTACTAGCAGATACATATATATATATATATATTATTATACACCAGACAAAAAAAAATGGCTTTTTCCACCAGGCTGTCAGGATGCTGAACTCTCACGGCTCGCTCCCACCTCTCCCCCCTGCCGCCATTGGACCTGGATTGGAACAGTAAATCGCCCCGGTAACGACCCCGCCGCAGCACCGAGTATCCTCCTCACTCCTTACCGACATAGTAGGAGAAGGTCCTCTTGAGGCGGTCGAAGACGAACCAGCGCTTCTTCCAGGACTTGATCTTCCCCCCCATCTTCACCAGGTAGCCCTTGCACATCTTCTCGGTGAGGATGAGGTGGTAGCAGGTCTCCACGCTGTGGCCCGACGCCTCCACGTGGGAGCGCAGGTCGAACTCCTCCTTCCTGATGGGCAGGTAGCGGGTCATGGGACGGGCCTGAGGGGAGCGAATACACCACAGTGCTCACGGTTAGAGGATGTATTCAGAACTGTGCTGCAGTAAGGAGTCTGTTTTCAGTTTGAGCTGCTCCACTGACTCACAGCAGTGAAAGGACTGGTCTGCTTCCACTCTCCGACTCTATATAATAAAGTACTACTTCTTAGATCTCTTATTGCTGGGTTTAAACAAACAAAAGAGCTTTTTCTGAGATTATAATCAGAATTCTGATTTAAAAAAAAGTGTTTTAAAACATTTAATTTAATTTGCTTCTGTTGTGTTTTTAAACTAATTCTCGAAATGTTTTTATTGATTAATTATTGCTAATGTTTTTAGTTTCCTTTACTTTCACATGTATTTGATTAAAATACATTTCATTATATAATTAAATGTCTTTTAATGGTCTATTTATTCTTTTTTTAATTGCTGCTTTTTTATTAGTTTTTGAGCTAAAACTCTTGCAAATGCTATTTAAATACATATTATTAATATTATTATTATATATAGTAATTAAAGATTAGAAATTGTGATCCAACGTCACACATAGGAGTATCTGTAATTGTTTGCATCTTTTTTTCATAGAGATTTGGTGTTTTGTGACGTCGCAAACATTTTTATTCTGATCCAAAACTGGGTTACCTGGGTTACCTAGGTTACCTGGGTTACCTAGGTTACCTGGGTAGAAAACGATCACACTTGAATAATATTGAATACCATTAAAACCTGAAGCTGGAGTTCAGGGCTCGTTGTCCCCTCAGACTCGACCCGCTCTCCCTCACTGACCTGAGCGAAGTTCTTGGCCCTCATCTTGACCTCCCGCTCCACCAGCTGCTGCCGGTGGAAGGTCTCGTCCTGCAGCCTCTTCTCCGCGTCCTCCCTCCTCCTCCTCTCCTCCTCCAGCATCTGACGGCGAGCCAGGCCCTCTCGCTCCTGCAGGACAGACAGAGGGCTTCATTTCAGATGTACTTTAGACCCATGGAGGGCTTTGCACAGCCTGCAGCTGACAGCCAGATCTCAGCAGACCTTCATGTCCATTTCTCTGTGAGAGCTGCTCCGCCTCTTTGACTAAAGCAAAGGCGCTCTTGGCTATTTGGTAGAGTTGGAATGAAAGCGTAGACAGGAACACACACTTGTTTATTTACATCATATCTACATGCAGAGACCTGAAGGCACCCAGAGGCCTGTACTACGAAGCCAGATTTTGGCTTAGCGGCTAACTTCAGGGAAAACTCGGGGTTTCCAGTCCTACGACGCTGATTCTCTTTTTAGCAGGCTAGATCTCCATGGTAACTTATGCTGTGCGGCTAACCTGCTCCGGAGCAAGTTAGGTTGCAGGCTAAGAGCTCAACTCAGTGAAAGCACCGCCTGCTGACCAATCAGAGCTCAGTGTGCGGAGTTTAAAGCGATCAAGTCATATTACAGGAGAAAGGAAATACAGAAAAGCTGCCGTCGCAGGAAAGACGGCCGGCAAAAATCACCGACTGTGTGAACGTGAACATTAATAGAATATCACCTCCATCTTCAGAGCAATCTGACTATCATAACATTAGCGTTAAGAAAGCTTACTTAAATATCGGCCACAACATAAGTAACCGGATCAGAGTAACATTAAGTACAGTCCGCGGCATATCACTTCATAATGTATCATATATCTCCTTATCTGAGTCAGCTGAGCCGTATCTGGCCGTGCAACACTCACAGTGTCACATACTGTATGCAGAAGTATTATTTTAAGCAACACATTAAGTTGACGAAACACTCGAGACAAATGTAATTGAAGTCAGATCGTGTTTTAGACGGGCAGTGATATCATAAACCTGTTAATGTACGCATTCAAACACGTGTTCTGTTCCAGCTGTATTCACCTTGCAGGTGCAGCTATGTGGCTTTTATCCTGGATCAAGTGTTTAAGTCATGGATGTTTAAAGTTTAACTTCTTCATATTTGTCTAATATTATAGTTGACTTTTCATTCAGGAAGTATGACGCTGCGCTGTCAGTACGCTTGTCCATGTTTGTGATTGGTCAATAGGGTGGTCCTTAAAATTGAAAGTCGGAAAGTCTAAGCTCCAACTCCCAGAATTCATTCTATTAGTCAAGAAAACTCTCCATCCTCCCTCATCGACCTGCAGCATGGACCCCTCCCTCATCGACCTGCAACATGTACCCCTCCCTCATCGACCTGCAACATGTACCCCTCCCTCATCGACCTGCAACATGGACCCCTCCCTCATCGACCTGCAACATGTACCCCTCCCTCATCGACCTGCAACATGTACCCCTCCCTCATCGACCTGCAACATGTACCCCTCCCTCATCGACCTGCAACATGTACCCCTCCCTCATCGACCTGCAACATGTACCCCTCCCTCATCGACCTGCAGCATGTACCCCTCCCTCATCGACCTGCAACATGTACCCCTCCCTCATCGACCTGCAACATGTACCCCTCCCTCATCGACCTGCAGCATGTACCCCTCCCTCATCGACCTGCAACATGTACCCCTCCCTCATCGACCTGCAACATGTACCCCTCCCTCATCGACCTGCAACATGGACCCCCTCCCTCATCGACCTGCAACATGTACCCCTCCCACATCGACCTGCAACATGTACCCCTCCCTCATCGACCTGCAACATGTACCCCTCCCTCATCGACCTGCAACATGTACCCCTCCCTCATCGACCTGCAACATGGACCCCTCCCTCATCGACCTGCAACATGTACCCCTCCCTCATCGACCTGCAACATGTACCTCCCCCTCATCGACCTGCAACATGTACCCCTCCCTCATCGACCTGCAACATGTACCCCTCCCTCATCGACCTGCAACATGTACCCCTCCCTCATCGACCTGCAACATGTACCCCTCCCTCATCGACCTGCAGCATGTACCCCTCCCTCATCGACCTGCAACATGTACCCCTCCCTCATCGACCTGCAACATGTACCCCTCCCTCATCGACCTGCAGCATGTACCCCTCCCTCATCGACCTGCAACATGTACCCCTCCCTCATCGACCTGCAACATGTACCCCTCCCTCATCGACCTGCAACATGGACCCCTCCCTCATCGACCTGCAACATGTACCCCTCCCACATCGACCTGCAACATGTACCCCTCCCTCATCGACCTGCAGCATGTACCCCTCCCTCATCGACCTGCAGCATGGACCCCTCCCTCATCGACCTGCAACATGTACCCCTCCCTCATCGACCTGCAACATGTACCCCTCCCTCATCGACCTGCAACATGTACCCCTCCCTCATCGACCTGCAACATGGACCCCTCCCTCATCGACCTGCAACATGTACCCCTCCCTCATCGACCTGCAGCATGTACCCCTCCCTCATCGACCTGCAACATGTACCCCTCCCACATCGACCTGCAACATGTACCCCTCCCTCATCGACCTGCAACATGTACCCCTCCCTCATCGACCTGCAACATGTACCCCTCCCTCATCGACCTGCAACATGTACCCCTCCCACATCGACCTGCAACATGTACCCCTCCCTCATCGACCTGCAACATGTACCCCTCCCTCATCGACCTGCAACATGTACCCCTCCCTCATCGACCTGCAACATGTACCCCTCCCACATCGACCTGCAACATGTACCCCTCCCTCATCGACCTGCAACATGGACCCCTCCCTCATCGACCTGCAACATGTACCCCTCCCTCATCGACCTGCAACATGTACCCCTCCCACATCGACCTGCAACATGTACCCCTCCCTCATCGACCTGCAACATGTACCCCTCCCTCATCGACCTGCAACATGTACCCCTCTCTCATCGACCTGCAACATGTACCTCCCCCTCATCGACCTGCAACATGTACCCCTCCCTCATCGACCTGCAGCATGTACCCCTCCCTCATCGACCTGCAACATGTACCCCTCCCTCATCGACCTGCAACATGTACCCCTCCCTCATCGACCTGCAACATGTACCTCCCCCTCATCGACCTGCAACATGTACCCCTCCCTCATCGACCTGCAGCATGTACCCCTCCCTCATCGACCTGCAACATGTACCCCTCCCTCATCGACCTGCAACATGTACCCCTCCCTCATCGACCTGCAACATGTACCCCTCCCACATCGACCTGCAACATGTACCCCTCCCTCATCGACCTGCAACATGTACCTCCCCCTCATCGACCTGCAACATGTACCCCTCCCACATCGACCTGCAACATGTACCCCTCCCTCATCGACCTGCAACATGTACCCCTCCCTCATCGACCTGCAACATGTACCCCTCCCACATCGACCTGCAACATGTACCCCTCCCTCATCGACCTGCAACATGTACCTCCCCCTCATCGACCTGCAACATGTACCTCCCCCTCATCGACCTGCAACATGTACCCCTCCCTCATCGACCTGCAGCATGTACCCCTCCCACATCGACCTGCAACATGTACCCCTCCCTCATCGACCTGCAGCATGTACCCCTCCCTCATCGACCTGCAACATGTACCCCTCCCTCATCGACCTGCAACATGTACCCCTCCCTCATCGACCTGCAACATGTACCCCTCCCTCATCGACCTGCAGCATGTACCCCTCCCTCATCGACCTGCAACATGTACCCCTCCCTCATCGACCTGCAACATGTACCCCTCCCTCATCGACCTGCAACATGTACCCCTCCCTCATCGACCTGCAACATGTACCCCTCCCTCATCGACCTGCAACATGTACCCCTCCCTCATCGACCTGCAACATGTACCCCTCCCTCATCGACCTGCACCCCTTTGAAGTAACTACTATTCTAAACATGTTTACAGATTCATTATCTATCCGTGTATGAGAGGAGTTAGTAATAGTTAGTATGGTCCATCAAGGCAAACTGATCTGAGTCAAAGGAGTGACATCATGGATTAAATCAGCTTTACTTACTTTATAAATAGTTCAAAGTGAACTCGTAAAAAATAAATCAAAGGGTTACATCCAGCTGTTTGATGTGAGATGGAGGAGGAAAGTCAAATAAACTAAACCCACAGAGGTATTTCCTAAGCCAATTTTGACGTAGTTATTGTCAGAGAATATTTTAATGACATCTCTTTGTGTTTTTAAGATTCTCAGTCTTTCTTACATTTCTCCTGCAAGTAACTTCTCAGGAAGACACAGGTCAAAAGGTCCTTTGCCTTTCCTGTGGGGGAGGGGTTTGGGCACATGAGAAGTTGCCATACAAACTGTTTTTGTTCCAGGGTCTGGTATTGATTACCAGAGGCGGGAAGATAGGCCACACCTTATGGATATCCAGACCATGCATTGTGTCTCATGTCTTCAGAGGTTGCTAGGTTGCCCACATGCAAGTGTGACTATGCTGTGTGGTCTCTCAATAGATCCCAGTGTTTGACCTTCAGAACTCTTGCTCCTCCCGAGTCTCTCCGAGTCCTTTCCATTGCAACAGAAGTTTCCCTTACAGTTATATTATTTTATAATAATTATTTATATTTCTTATGTCATTATTAGTTTAATTCTTGATCAATTATTACCACAACTGTCGTTAAAAAAGGTTGTATTATTATGTATTCTTAATGTGTATTATGTATTTGTTTGGGATCGTGCGGTGAGGTGGGGGGGGTACACACTAAAGCTTATTATAGAATTGTAATTAAACACGTTTTCTTATTTGAAAAGCAACTGTTTTAAGGATAATAATTTAATGAGTAATAAAAAGAGAACTTATGGTGCAACATTTGCAACAGAAATTATGAAAACATATATATAATGAATGACTTGTACATACCGAGATGTCAGATTCTTAGCTGTTGTAATCCCAATAAGCGTATACAGATCATCTTATTCCTCAGATAAAAGGCGGATATTATTCGGGCCGCTTTGATATGTTCCGTAAAGCCACCTCAGGAAAGGGTGTGCGCCGCGTTAGAGACACCTTTTGTTTTCAACCTGAACGTTCCAGATAATGACCCGTCTGTCTCCATAGGTTTCAAGGACTTCAAATAAAGACGAAGAAACAAATCGATGTGTCCCATGTCGTCCTCCAGCCTTAGCGGTTCAGGCACACTTTGGAAAAAGGCCACAAACCCCAAAGAACCTGACACAATGAGTGTATTATTTATAAAGGACGAGTGAAGCAAAGGCTGCTCAGTGACAGGAGAAGCTTCAGAGCAGAGAAGATATTTTTATTTCAGTCTCCTCGTCTTCATCAGGACACAAAGAGAGGAAGACCTTTGAAACATGGAGGCCAATACATCTGAATGAAAGCCTGGAGTTGCTCCCCAGAAGCTTTTTTTTATCAAAAATCGAGATCAGTGAGAGCTAGTGACAGAAACACAGTCAGAACTCTCATCAATCTCTCCGTATGGATTCTGGATAGTCCATACTCTCGCAGTAACTCTATTATCCAGTCTTACCCGCGATTCGATAAGTCTGGCTTTCTCCAGATGCGCCTCCTTCAGCATTTTCTCCATCTCCTCGATCTTCAGCGTGTCCACTCCCCCGAAGCTGAATCAAACGCAGCAGCACAGGGTTAGCACACAACCTCCACACAACCTCCACCTGACTCCACATTTCATATCCTGACTTCTACATCGGACATCATTTCATATCAAATCAGTTTAATATAAGATGGGGTTCAAACTGCAGGGCAAAGCTGTATCCTGTATAGGCAGTATTGTGAACTATTTCTTCTAAAAAATCAACATTGTAATTTAAATCCCAGAGAGCCACAAAGTGACTTTAGCTAACTTAAAGTCTTGGCATTTTAATCTACTTTAATAAAACCCTAACTATCTAATTAGTTAAGTTCATAAAAACTGTTTTCGTCAATGGATGTATTAAACCTTTTCATTTCTTTCTTTTAAAACCTGCTTTTGCTTTCCAAAGCTCTCTCGCCATTGTTATCTTAAACTTCAGGAATGTGGAGACACATTGTAATAGTCTGTTCAATGTGTCTCTTCCTTTTTGTCAATAAGTAGAGGAATGTTGGACGCCGGATAGCTCAGTGGTTAGAGATTGCGGCCCGTATGCGGTTTCCATGGCACAGAATGCGGTTCCACTCCTTGATATTAGTTTATCCTTTTTTGTAAACAATATTCCATGTCGATATCGTCGCGGTAAGTGTTCCATGATGTCGGTGCCGTCTCATCAACGCCTCATCTTAAACGGCTCTGCGCTGACATTCCCCGGTCTGTCTCTATGGAGGGACGGTGCAGCACTGCTGACGATCGCCAAATCGAGTGCTGCGCTAACATTATTTAAAACACTTCAACTATGGCCTTGTTTACCGCTCACATTTCAAAGCACAACCAATCAGATTAAGGATGCATGTAGCGCACAAGCTAGTAACGGACGGAACCAAACTGAACTAGTTGTTTTAGATGAAACTCTGCGCCCAACCTTGCGAAAATTACGTATCATATGAATGCAGCTATAGTCTTCGAAAGAAAAGTCGTATTTAGTCCTAGCTTTCATTGGGAGATCATTTCAATAATCTCAGGCTTGTTAACATTATTTAGGCGATCTGCCTGTGTACCTGGACATGTTGTCAGGCGAGCAGGCCGAGTTGTTGCCGGTGGAGATGCTGGTGTCCATGCTGTCGGAGCTCTCCAGGCTCAGGGTGTCGTAGGGCTGCTCCCCGGCTGAGGGGGGGTGGTGGTGCAGGATGGAGTGGTGCACCAGGGGGGGGGCGCCTCCGTGGCTGTACGACATGATGGGGGAGTAGGAGGGCGAGATCATGAGGTGGGACTGAGAGCCGTGCAGCGCCTCCCACTGGCACTGAGCCTCCACCGCCGCACGCTGCTTCAGCTCCGCCAGGCGCCGCCGCTGCTCATCGATCACCTGCTGACCTGGGGGGGGATGATCAGGGAAAGTTCTGACTTTAAAATGAAGCGGAAGATGGAATATCTAAATCCTGAAGAACCGTCACCAGCACCACCCACAGACTGCATTACATCACTTGTTAGACGCTTTTATCCAAAGCGATTTACATATTCAACACTGTGGGCAATCCCCACGGGAGCAACTTGGGGTGAAGTGTCCCAGGGACACAACGACATGCTGACTGCAGTGGGGTTTGAACCTGTGCCCCCCTGATCCGAACACCTACGCACTAACCCACTGCGCCACACGCCTCCCCTAAGCACCAAAGATACAACGATGTTCTCCCTCAGTAACACGAGTACGATGGCCATTGTAAGTTAAACAAATACATACATTATTGTGTCAGGGGTCAGGGGTCATAATCTGAGAAAAAGATCAAGAGATTGAGAGAAAACAATCAGGGAAAATAAGAGGACATTTCTCTGAAAATAAAATGGTACATTTAATTCAGGAGAACATTTTAATAAATGTATTAAACATATATATATTCTAGGCCTTTATGCGGAGGACTAGGGTTCCAATCCAGTCTGGGACTATTTGATGCGTGTCACCCCCTCTGTCACTGGTGGCCCAACACATATTGTAAAAAACAAAACAAATATTCTTTGAGAAAAACCGTGCATATTTTGGTTGTCAAGGGACCAGATGGCTTCACTTCAGCAATATGAACATGGGGATATCCTTCCTCCTTTAAGTCCTTTAAGTCAGGTTCTTATAAATCGACCGATTTACAGCAATGTGTCTTCAAAGTCTGGATGCTTATGGTAATATGGTGGCCGACAGGTGCAAACGCACTACAACGGCCCAAATGACTTCCATCGGCAGAAACGCGCTGCAGCTTCAGAAACTATGCAAATATAAAAACACAAATGTGTTTTTGTATGACCAGTGTGTTTTGACATATTTCTGTTTTTATATTTGGATCGTTTCCGAAGCTGCAGAGCATTTCTGCTGATGGAAGTGTTTTGGGCGGTTGAAGCGCATTCGCACCCGTCAGCCACCGTAGGTTCTGGACAAAAAACGTTCCCTTATTATCTGATTGCAAAGTGTTCGATAACGTCATCCACTGTAGGATGATTTTTACGTCATGTGGTTCCTTTAGAAAAAACGAATCACAATTTATTCAGGTTTTATCTAGTAAAATAACTAGATAATTATTAATTGCAGTACTTTTCGGACTATAAAGCGCACCTGCATATAAGCCGCAGCAGCTAAATTGTCCGTCTGTCTTGCTCTCGTTCTGTCTCTCGGTTCCACTTTTACTTTGGCGCGCTACCTGTCTCACTCTTTTCCGGCCTCCAGCTTTTCCTGCTGGAGCCCGCCGCTTAAAGGTGGCGGGCGCGGACCGGTCATAGAGCCCATAGCGTTAAAGGTGGTTAATTTTACCTGTAAAATCCATAGATGTAGGAGGTTCCCTAGTGGCCGTTAGCTGTACAAAGAAAATGGGGAAAAAAGTCACGGCTTATAGTCCGAAAAGTACGGTACAGTTTTTCTCGGATATGACCCTCGTTCCATGGCTTCTTAATCGTTTGTTTTCTTCCCACAATGGCCCTAATGCACTGTCGTAACCAAGCTTAAGGATGATTGCAAGAAAACCCATTAAGCCCTTCACCATAAAGTTCAGAATCCATCCAACTTCTCCCATCTCAGCTCCAAGCTGCTGTGCACCGTCTAATAAGCTCTCACATCTGGAGAGAAGTGTCCAGGTCGATATCTCAAAAAGGAGGAGCTCACTGAACGCTGAACATGCAAGATTTATTCTCCAGCAGCAGGAACATTCATAGAAAATGGATGGGAGACGAAAGCCTGCTTCGATGTAACCGACCCAAAAAAAAAGATGAAAAGACATGTTCGCTGGGAAAGAGTTAACGACACACCAGAGATGAAGAAGAGACGTGGATGAAGACGGGGTCTGAAATGAACAGCTGCCAAGTGTCAAGTTCTGGTAAATGTTACCTTTGAAGGAGAAATCAATAAGAGTAACCTGCCAGACCGGCTTTAGTTTTAGATAGGTCTTGAATTGTTAAGGTACATACAGTCTTTGGTCTGTTGAAGCTGCCTCCTGATTGGCTGTCTGCCAGGCTGTCTGCTGTATAATGCTCTGCCTCTCCTCTGTCTGTCTAGTAGGTTCATTAGCCCCCTGGTAGCTTAAAGCGATGATTCACATTGTTTGAAGAACGCTTTAACTAGATCCATCAACAGTGTGTTGGCTACAGGAGATGGTCAGCAGTTTGGAGAAATGGACTGAAGGTACAACATGGAAACCAAGCAGAGTGGTGCCTACAGTTCATCTGATTTCTTTTGTTGGGCTTTCTTTTTAGGTTGGTTCTGCTGCTGCTACCAGAAACAAAAGGTTTGGCTTAGTGTATTGCTTAGCTCCAATACTTGTCCTCCTGTCATCTACTAAGAGAAATACACTGCCAATAGATAAGTTCCACAAACAAACCCCAACTATCCCTTCAAACGCAACCTAGCTTCATGTAAAGTAAACAATAGGGGAGCTCTTTGAGTGAGTTAAATAACTTCACTTCACTCTACAGAGAAATCCAGTTCATTTCAGACCTTGTTTGAGACGTATGTTTAAATCCTGCTGAACAAAAAGAAGAAAAGCAGAAGAAATAAGGACTCCTGGACACACACACACACACACACACACACACACACACACACACACACACACACACACACACACACACACACACACACACACACACACACACACACACACACACACACACACACACACACACACACACATCAGATTTCCGACCTAGTGACTGCATTTCTCTGGTTAAACAACACTAAAGCGCACACACACACACCCACACACACACACACACACAAAATGTATCTATCCTCATTGGGTCCCGACATAGAGGGTGGGAAAGACTGTCCTTCATAATGCTTGTTGACTTCGAACAGCGTATGTTTGAATTTATAAAAAATTGCAACATACTCTTACAAATAAGAAAAGTGGGGGAAAAAAACCTCTAGTGAAGATTTGGACTAAATAAAACATTAAATAATATATATATATATTATTATGTCATACACATGTCGGTTTTAAATATATTAATTGTAATTAATTACGAAAGGGATCCTGATCATTTGAATTTTTCTATTTTCTTTTATTATGTCATGATAGTAGAGGTGGGAGTTACCCCGGCGCCGTCTGCGCCGCGTTACGGCTGTGCCGCGGTTTTGTTCCGACCTCCTACAGCGTCAAACCTCACCGGGCGCGTTTCAGAAGCGGAGCGTCTTGCCTGCCGGCTCGCAGTTTTGGTTGATTTGGGCATATTTCCTGGACAGGCTACTTTGTACAGACAAAGTTAATAATAATTGTAATATCCCAGTTATAAACGACATGAATCAAAGATGTGTTGCTGTATTTCAGTGGTAAAAAAATGCATTCATCATCATAATTATTCTATATATATAATTTACACAGTGCCTGTAAACCGGAGGAGAACGCTGGCATTTCTCCTCCTACTTGAAAGGCTACGGAGGGATAGGGTCTGCAGAATTAGTTTATTTTGGGGATTGACTGGATGCTCTGACCGGTCCACTTCCTGCCCGGCACTACAGTGTATGCAACGCCTCGCGGCGAAAATAGACCAGCCGCGTATTTTTTGCGGAGCCCAGCGCCGAGACACTTCTGGGAGGCTTCTGAGCCGTAACGCGTGATATCTAAATAATGTATGCACTGCCATTTCCCAACATAAACATAACAGTCTGCGATGAAACGGTTGGCGCTCCGGTAACTTTCTCATGCGAACGAGATCAGTATCTTTTTTTTTTTCATTGCCCTTTAGGGGCTCCATACAATACAAAAACAAATGCAAATATTTAATTAAAAAAAATAAAGTCCTTTCGAGTCATCTGTCTGAAGTCAAGTCAAGTCTTAAGTCATGAATACCAAGTCAAAGTCAAGTTAAGTCTTTTATCAATGTTAGTCAAGCAGGTCCAAAAATATGCGACTCAAGTCATGTGACTCGAGTCCCCCACCTCTGCATGATGGTGTCTATTTTGTTATGAGTATTATTTTGCATGATTAAAAGAAACCTGTTGAAGTGAATGAGTTGTACGTGGCAATCATACAGTAGGTGGCAATGTGTGCTAATGATGAATTGCGATCATTAAGTTAATTCCTGCTCTAATTACTCACAACAAATACTTTCCCCTTAAATGAGTAAACAGTGTTAGGCAGGGAATTATGACTGAATCATTCATGTTGATTAATGGACACTGCAGGATGAATTCTTCAGGAGGTTTTACCTTTCTGCTGCAGAGCCAGCTGCCTCTTGATCTCGATGTCCTGCAGGGTGGCAGCCAGGTTCCTGGGCAGACTGCCGGTGCTGTTGGCTGCCAGCAGGGGGCTCTGCAGGGGCAGAGGGAGCAGGTGGAATATTGAGAATTAATTCATTAAATAAATAAATACTGAACAAATATTTGCTTTCAACAATTATCAAGGTTTAAGGGGAATTTAAGGAGGTTTTAATTTTTATTTGGATTGACAGAAAATCTCCCATTTATATTCCAAGAGTCCCTTTTATAGTGTTACTGTCCAGATTTAAATTAAATTATTTCTGTAGATACAAATCAATTACATTTGACAATTATAGTGAGACACTAAAAAGAAAGAACAATAAATTATACATTAAATACAAAAATGAAGACCAATAAAAATAGTCATAAATGAGTGGTGAGAACTAAATAGGAAATATTGAATAAAATGTGAGTGACAAACAAATAAATACGTGAACAATGTGTATCATGGGTAATTATATTGTCGTACAAAACTACAGTATAATACCAGTGGGGTCTATTCTTCCACACAGTAGAATGCTGTATAGAATAAAATATATGAGTGAAGCCCCTGATAATAAAGACAAAATAAAGGTTGGAGACGTGTTTGACAGGAAGACGCTGCTCACCCTGGAGCTGGAGTTGCGTCCCAGCGTTGCTGCTCCGTGCTGCAGAGGGGGGACCGAGCCGGGTTTGGGCTGGTGCAAAGACAGACCCGGATCACTGTCCAGCTTAGAGCGGAACACCTGAGGGGGGGGGGGGGGGGGAGCACAGAGCAGGAGAGATCAATTTCAGGAAGTCCTGATTGATACAGACAACGTGAGGAATCCACACCATGCAAGCATCTGCTGGGAAACAAAATGCTGAGAGAGCCTCCAAACTCTGCTGCAGAAACTCTCCTCTCTCCTCTCTCACCCTCTCTGGACTCTCTCTGTCCTCTAACATCACGGCAGGCTCGTCAGTCCCCTCCTGCTCCCTGGCTAAATGACGCACTGCGTGCTAATAGAACCATCCTTAGGGCAGCAGAGCGGAAACGGTGGAAATCCAAACACCGTGACGACCTCCTAACCTATCAGGCTCTCCTCTCCTCTTTCTCTGCTTCGATCTCTCAGGCAAAAAGCACTTTCTTTCAAGATAAGATCCAATCTTCTTATTCCAATCCTAAAAAACTATTTTCCATCTTCTCCACCCTCTTGGACCCCCCCAAAGCCCCTTCCCCCTCCTCCCTTCTGTCAAGCGACTTTGTTAACCACTTTGAAAAAAAGGTTGATGATATTCGTCCTTCTTTTTCTGACTCACTGCTGGGTCACCAGACCCTCCGTTCACCCACACACTGACCTCCTTTTCCCCTCTCTCTCCAAGTGAGGTTCTTACCCTCATTACCTCTATCGTCTGGACCCTATCCCCTCAAACCTCCTTCAGACTATCGCTCCTGATATTCTACCCCTTCTCACCCATCTCATCAACAGTTCTCTAACTTCTGGTCACTTTCCAAACAGTCTCAAGGAGGCAAGAGTAAACCCTCTCCTAAAGAAACCCACTCTCAACCCGTCTGATGTTATAAACTACAGGCCTGTCTCCCTCCTCCCGTTCCTGACTAAAACACTTGAACGCGCTGTCTTTAGACAACTCTCCTGCTATCTCCATCAGAACAACCTTCTGGATCCGCACCAGTCTGGTTTCAAGGCAGGTCACTCCACAGAAACTGCCCTCCTTGCTGTCTCTGAGGAACTGCACACTGCTAAAGCAGCCTCCCTCTCCTCTGTCATCATCCTGTTGGACCTGTATGCTGCATTCGACACGGTGAACCATCAGATCCTCCTTCGCACTCTTCAAGAACTTGGAGTTTCAGGCTCTGCACTTTCCCTCCTCACCTCATACCTCAAAGACCGTACCTACAGGGTCACTTGGAGAGGGTCCGAGTCCGACCCTTGTCAATTAACTACAGGGGTCCCTCAGGGCTCTGTTCTTGGTCCCCTCCTCTTCACCCTGTACACAAACTCGCTCGGATCTGTCATTAGCCCGCATGGTTTTTCATACCACTGCTACGCTGACGACACCCAATTAATTCTGTCCTTTCCCCGCTCAGAGACCCAGGTCGTCGCACGCATCTCTGCTTGTCTAGCTGACATCTCTCGGTGGATGTCCGCTCATCACCTCAAGCTCAACCTTGACAAGACTGAACTGCTTTTCCTTCTGGGAAAAGAGTATCCCACTCTTGACCTGACTATCAACATCGGCACCTCTGTTGTTTCCCCGACCCAGACTGCAAGGAATCTGGGTGTGATCCTAGATAACAACCTGTCCTTCACTGCAAACATCGCTGCTACAACCCGCTGCTGCAGATACACGCTTTTCAACATCAGGAGGATACGTCCCCAGCTGACCCAGAAAGCGACGCAGGTTCTGGTCCAGGCTCTCGTCATCTCACGCCTAGACTACTGCAACTCCCTCCTGGCTGGTCTACCTGCATGTGCCATCCGACCTCTGCAGCTCATCCAGAATGCAGCGGCTCGTCTGGTCTTCAACCTTCCTAAATTCTCCCACACCACGCCGCTCCTCCGCTCCCTCCACTGGCTTCCGGTAACTGCTGGAATCCACTTCAAGACAATGGTACTTGCGTACCATGCTGCGAATGGATCTGGCCCTTCCTACATCCAGGACATGGTTAAACTGTACACCCCCAGCACGTGCACTCTGCTCTGCATCAGCCAAACAGCTCGCTGCACCCTCGCTGCGAGGGGTACCCAAGTTCCCATCAGCAAAAACACGTCGGTTTGCTATCCTGGCTCCAAAATGGTGGAATGAGCTCCCCATTGACATCAGGACAGCAGATAGCTTACACACCTTCCGGCGCAGACTGAAAACTCATCTCTTTCGACTCCACTTCGAGTGATACAATTACTAACAAAGCACTTATATACTAATAAAGGACTGGCTTATCTAAAGCCAGTTGAGTAGCACTTGAAATGTTTGGCTCTATGAAGCCTGATGTACTTATATGATTCTGTCTTCTTCAAGTTGGTATCTTGTTGGTCGAACGCACTTATTGTAAGTCGCTTTGGATGAAAGCGTCAGCTAAATGCAATGTAATGTAATGGAACATGGACGATGTTAAAATAAATAAAAAACAATAAGTGAAGGTTCCATGAGCAGAATAAATGTAGGAGGAGATTAGTCTCGACTTTTTCGAAACATAAACTGACTTCATGTTAAACACCAAAACAAACACTGATAAAGTGCCAGTCACAACAAAAACACCCATCATGCCCCGGTGTCGCTGAGTTTGTTTTCATTTGTCAGGATAAAAAGAAGACACCATCTTCATACCTCACAAGGTTGTTTTATTATATCAAAGCTGAGGTGAACTTTATTTCTCGTAGTTTTCTGGAGGCATCAAGGAGGCTTTTTCAGTGTGCAGCCTGGTCTCCAAAGTTGGCTTCACATACATCAGAATTTGCAATAACATTTGTAGGGAAATGTATTGCATCCCGGAATTAAAAGATCATAGAAAATGTTTCTGGACTCTGTTTCTGGTTTTGAAACTACATGGGACAGTTCCCATTCACCTTATCCCTCCGCTCACAGAGTGATCTATGATGGCCTTTCAATCCACACTATATCCACAGAGATACTGTACGGCCCACTGAAATCTGTAAGAACACAGAGAGGATGCAGAGGTAAACCAAAGCGAAGGAAGAAGTGAGCTGGGTCTCGATTTATGGAGAAAAGGAGATATAAGCTGTGTCCTCATCATGGACATTGTAAGATCACTGGCTAATGAAATGGACAAGCTAATGGCGTTAGCTAGGAGTCAGATGGAATATCTGGAGTTCATTTAATGTGCTTTACGAAAAATGTACTGCACCAGGATATATCTGACAACTGTGTTTCCAACAATTGCTTCCGCACTGTGGGGGACGTTTCCGTCAAAAGGCTTCCGTACTGTTTGGGCCAACAGGATTTTAATTGTGAGCTTTGCCATCGTCGCTTTGCCATCGTCTTAACCATTAGCCTTAGCCTTTGCCTGAGTCTTTGGAGGGTCCCTGTGATGTGGAGGACTGTGTCCCAGTAGCTACAAGGACTTAATTAGGCATATTTTACCTCTTTTTCTATATAAATATGTATTTATTTTATTCTAATATGGTGCAACTGTCACAAAACGTAACTTCCCTCTGAAATGAATAACATATTTTAATCCTGATTCTAATCAAAGTCCGTGGAAGTGTGCTTATGGAAGAATGATGGCTGAAACAAACACAGGACTTCTGTTTTTGTCCCGTGGGAAACCAAAGTTAATGTTAATATTAGAAATATATTTATTTTAAGCGGAACAAATATATTTTTCTAACCAAAGATGTTCTATAGTGATTTAGCTTTGTTTGAATTCACAATTCAAACCTTGTTTAAAAAAGCGACATCATCCGGGAGAAAGTGTGTTCAGTGTTGTTGTATCGGACGTTTCCATACGATGTGAACGCAGCGTTGTTCACACACATGCAGACTTGTATTCCCTAGCTGAAGGTTGGCAGAGGAATAACAGCACAGACAACAGCTGAAGAATGGGGGGTAAAGAGGAGAAAGAAGAGCGGCCCTGTACCTGCAGCACAGGCCTGCGTCCCGACTGAGACTTGGCTGGCAGAGGGGGGGGGCAGAGCTGAGGGGAGCCTGACATCAGCTCCTGGTACCACTGCTCTAAATCTAGCTTGGGCAGGTGAGGCCTGCTGCTCTCAGAGCGGTACTGCAGAGGAGCAGAGAGCGAGCGCAGAGGAAACAAAGAAGAAGAGAGATTAGAAAGCATTCACAGACAGCAGGAAGAGGACAGGAACATTTGTTTGATACACCCTCAAAAGCTTTAATTAAATTATTCTTAAATATCTTCAATGTTTTAATGTTGTCAGCAACATTATGCTTTATACCCTCCAGCTGCATATCCCTATTTAACATATCTCTTCTGTAATGTCGCTGCGCAATGACCCAGTTACTCATAGGGATATTTCAGTTTTCATCTCATTTTATGTTTTACTTTGTTCCTCGGAGTCATGTGCTGCGAATTACAATTAACAATATCTTAATGCATAAGAATAGACCTTTGTTTTCTAGTTGCAATTAACGCTGATGTTGTTGTTTTTTACTACAGTTACAAGAACAAACTGCCTTCCATTGTTCTGAAAATGTTAAACAGCTTACAGTCCGTACAAAATACCAGAATGAGAAATAACAGAATGTATGCACACATTTAAGAGGAGATGCTATTAAGAACTTAAGGATTTATTCATTATATATCAGGTGAAACTATAACTTCAAGCCAGAGCATGGGGACTTTAAAGGTGTCACAAATCAATAAACATAATAATTCTGAGCTGGTTTTAAGTATTTAGTGTTTTTTTTACTACAAATAAAGAATACATAACTGGTTAATATTATTAAATATTACAATGAAACAAACCCAACACTTTTTGGTTGAACTGGTGACAGCTGGTAAACAAAGGCAGCCAAAAAAGGAAGAAAATAAGGAAAGAAGGACAGAGGGAACGAAGGAACGAACAAAGGAAGAATGGAATGAAGGAAAAAGAAAGGAAGGAAGTGCTAAACGAAGGAAGGAAGGAAAGAAAGAGGGAACGAACGAAGGAACGAACAAAGGAAGAATGGAAGGAAGGAAAATGAAAGGAAGGAAGTGATAAACGAAGGAAGGAAGGAAAGAAAGAGGGAAGGAACGAACTAACAAAGGAAGAATGGAATGAAGGAAAAAGAAAAGAAGGAAGGGATAAACGAAGGAAGGAAGGAAGAAAGCACACACCTCTACAGACAGAGAGAGGGAGGAGCTGTGAGGAGAGGGGAGGCAGGAGAAGGCGGGGTCTACAGGTCCAGACTGCAGGGGCTGGCGAAGCGGGGAGGTAGGGGACGACTCCACCTGCGGCATCCCATACATCTGACTCAACTGGCTCACTGTCACATACTCCTTCCAGAGGCGAGGCCACACACACCCACACCCACACACACACACACACACACACACACACACACACACACACACACACACACACACACACACACACACACACACACACACACACACACACACACACACACACACACACACACACGTCAGCGGGACAGGCAGCAGGAGGAAAACTCACGCAGTCCACATACTGTATATATAGCCAACTGGTCTCTGATCATATCATTCAAATATAAAGCTGCCATCACCGTGTGTGTTCTCTTGAGTCACATAAATCACTTTATAATTTGAATACTTTCGTGACTTCTTGTGCATTTAAACAGAATAGATTTGAAAGCAAAACTTTGGAGACAGTCACTGGATAAATGCAGAATAAAATGATACAAAAGTATAGTTTGCTGTTGATCTGAATGTTGATCCAGAACATGTGAAAATGGGTATACACATGACTTCTTACGTAGTCTTTGGAAACTTCTGTTTGTCTATTAGAAATTCCAAATATATACGTATAAAGCTATGCTTTTGTAGAAAAGAATAATGAGCGGTGGAAGAAGTATTTATTTTAAAATAAACCCTTATTGGAGTTTCTTGGACTTGAAATTCCTGTTCTTACTTCTATTTTTAAATGTAATAAAAATGTGATAAATATGTGATCTAATGTCCCTATGGTAAATACCAATATAATAACTATATATTTTATTGATTAATTGAATTATTATTTTGTCCATTTGAATATGAAATATATGCAAAATGAAATACAAATGGCAGTTGGTTATACAAAAGAGCAGCTTTGTCCGGGTAAGAGTGCTCACTGCAGAGTGAGGCCACGATGCTCCAACATGTAGCAGAGAGCAGAGCCAACAGCTGACCAGCAGAGGGAGCAACGTGACATGGAAACGGCAGGATGGAGAGAGACAGACGGGAGGAATCAGGAAAAGGACAGACAGGAAGTGATGGTACCTCGCCGGGGCCAGCTGACTCAGCGTCTACAGCAAGCGAGCGGGGGGGCGTGCTGCCTTCAGGGCAGCCGTAAAGCTTATGGACATCGGACAGCTTCAAGTACTCCTGAATACCCATAGCCAACAGCAGTCAGACAGGAGGAGAAGCCATGAGGACAACACTACAGCGCACTGCGTATTACAGCTTATACATTACATTGCATTATCCAAAGCGACTTACAATAAGTGCATTCGACATGAACACACACACGCACACACCAAGCCAATCGTACGTGTTGGGGGGAAACAAACCCGACTGTTAAAGTGCTGCTGTTACAACTAAAAAGTGGCGCGACAGACAAACAGGAACACACCAAGCAACACAAAGTGCTTCTCACACTGCAGTTTGCCGTTCCGACCACCAGGGATGTCGTGTCAATAAGAATTGCGACCTCCAGTCCTCACAAGTTAGATTTAAATAGGGCTGTGCCGAATAGTTTGAAGCTTCATTCATAACCGTTTTATATATTCTAAACCGAACGAATGCCGGTATTCGTGCACAGTTAATGTTCTGGCTCCACCAATAATTCAGAGTGTTTCTCGTGACTCCTGCTCTTCACTTCTCACGTCGCAGTGTCTGAGTGTTTCTAGTTCCCATGTGACAGAAAGTTAGTCTGGCTCATTCCAAAATGGATGTGTTAGTCTTTGTGTTGTGACACTATATATCATCTTGAGTGCATTCTTGTGTTCAGATTGGAGACACTTATACATTTTTAATTTCATTGCTCATACAAGTGAAGCATCTCAACATCCCGTTGCATCTCTGAGAGTGACTGTATGGACGTGTTTATCTCGCTGGACAACTGACATATGAATGTGGAAAGTCCAAAAGACAAAATGGGTTGAAAAAAGGAATAGATGTATTAATTTGCAAGATCCATGGTAGGGCTGCTCGATTATGGCAAAAATCATAATCTCGATTATTTGGGTCAATAATTGATATCACGATTATTAAAAAACGATTATTCATTTACTTTGAAAACATCCATTTATTGGAGAAAAAAAACGTGAACAGTATGTTTTTAACAGTTGATTACCCTGAACTTTAAGTATAATTCAACTGAAAAACCCAAAAAAAAAAAAAAGTAATAATAATAAAAAAATAATCGTTTTATTTCGATTACGTTGTTTTCGTAATCGTTGCAACCCATAATCGTAATCGCGATTAAAATACGATTAATTGAGCAGCCCTAATCCATGGCATGTTTTTATTTAAGGAAATATTCTAATTTAATCTATATTTATTGTCTTTTAGCCTTTCAAAAACAACATTGTCAATGCTTTTAAAAACGGTTTAGCCTCCGCCTTGACCCAGACAAAGCATCTAATCCTATAGCACTGAAATGTATAGCTTAATATGATTTTTTTCAGTGTGATGACATCTTAAAATATGACTGAACATTCAAGAAAACAACGTTCGGTACAGCCCTATATACAACCTCTATCAAATATAAATGTTTGCTCCTGTTCAACAATGGTTATTTGTGTGCCAAAAGCATGGGAATTGAGGCTTCTTCTGCTACATCCCTGGGCTCGGACCCAACTCAAACTGAGAGCTGCTGTGCTGGCTGCTCTAAAAACAAGCGACCCGAGTGAAAACCGGTGCAATTAGAGTGGAACTGTGACCCGGACAAAAACAGCAAAACAGCAGAGGGGGGAGCGGGGGGGCTTCATGCAGCGATCATTAGTCTGGTTACCTCTGTAGGGCTGCTGGGGTACAACTGACAGAGAGGGGGGGGGTGTAAGAAGGAAGCAGAGGCTCGACAGAGGGAATGCCGGGAGGAGTGGACGTCCTCCGACAACAGGTCTGCCTCGCTGACATGGAGCGCATCCTGTTTCAACAATGCAGGAATAAGCCTTTAATGCCTCCAGAAAACTGATGCAACACAACTTCTGCTGCCACAATAAATGAAGGATTGTGTGAATCGGGTTCTGCCGTTTGCCCTTCCTCTGTTAAAGGGTAACTTCTGTATTTGTCAGCCGATGTATCTGCAACTGAGCAGAAAGAATGTCTGTCGCATTCGTTGACTTTGCATTTCAACAATATTAATGATGTTAAGAAGCTTTCAACCCCTCGACACTGGCTTTTTTGAAAGCCTGGACCCTGCTTTAAAATGTTTCTCAGATTCACAGTACACAAAAGTGTGGCCCAAATGTGTTAGTTTTTAAAGGGGCTCATTACGCTCATTTTTAGGTTCATATTTGTATTGTGTGCCTCGACTGGGACATGTCTCCGTGCTTTAATGTTCAAAAAGCTCTTTATCTTCCTCATACTGCCTGTGCTGCAGCACCTCTTTTCACCCTCTGTCTGAAACCAGAGCCCAGTCTGCTCTGATTGGTTAGCTGGCCGGCCCCGTTATGATTGGTGAAACGCTAAGATAAAATAAGATAAGACCTTATTCATCCCAAAAGTATGGAGATTTCTCGCAGCAGCAGCAGCAGCTTGTCAAACCAAGAGATGGCCCGCTGCTTACCGTGTGGGAGAGCAACTTTGGAATTGTAGCGTTTGCAGACCCTTTACATGCAGCAAACACTGCACTACAGGAAATGGAAAACCCCAAACCCCCAAACAGGCCCCTCTTAGCTCATGAACAGGGTCCAGGTACATAATAGCTGGGAAACACAGGAGTTACCCTTTAAATCACCAGCTGTTGCACATGTCTGACGGTGATGTGGTGACCATGTAATGATTAGTTTGCTCCACATAATCATCGGCAACTCCACATTGTAAACAAACGGGCACAAACAATCCTGCCATTAGTCTGATCACTCCTTTACAACACTTAGAGTTAAAGGGCTTCATGGGGTGAGCATGGAATCAGCTGAGGCCTGAACAGTCCTCACTGTTTTCAGGCCGGGAGCACGGAGGGTGACTTTGTGTTTCTGGGAGTGGTCGTACCTCTCTCATGGCAGTGGAGGACTTGGGGAAGTGCTTTCCTCCCGTCAGGCTGTAGTATCTCTTCTCCAGGGCGGACAGCCTGTCCTTCTCCTGTTCGGCACACATATCAGAATTAGAAAGATAAAACACAGGTAATAATCTGTACTTAAATACTTAATACTCAGGGTGAGCTTTTATTCCATGTACTCATAGAGCGAGTGTTACTTGGTACCTTTTGGAGCATTTGCAGGGTGAGGGTCCGGTCTTTGGCCAGCCGCTCACACTCCTGAGACGCCTGCAGGCCCAGCTGGTTGGCCTGGCTCTCCAGGGCAGACACCTTCTCCTGGGGGGGGGGGAGAGAAAGACATCATTAATGCAAGCTGCTCTGTGACAGTGTGGCAGGACAGGATACATGGATGCCTGACTGCAATGTGTCTGACTTTAAGACCTCTGTGTGGAAACGCCAGATGTCTGTGGTGGAAGTTATAATAGTATTGTTGAAAAGAAATATTGAAAACAAACAACAACCTCTCCAGATGTTGGTGTGCGAGTGGACACTGTATTCTTTTTACACAGGATTCTAAATAACCTTTTTTTAAAGCTTTATAGTTCATTAAAATCTATTTTAAATCATTAATCATTTGTAATATTATTATCATAAATATATATATAATATGATATTAACTAATTCAATATATATGAATTATAAATTAAAACATACAAAAATATATATATTCATACAATAAATGTAGCATCTTTAAATAAGATGAATCCATTGTTTTTCAAATGGTCCCTTTTCTATTGAATTTCATTAAATATATGTATATTCATATGGGAGCAGTGTTACTTTCAGCTAGTTTAATTACATTTGGTTGCATTGTATTGTGGGTATTCTGTGTTGAAAGGGTGCAACTACTTTTAATACAAGTCTAATATCTTTCAAGAACATTTCTCGTTTGTTCTTCAACCTAACCACGACCATAGAAGTGTAAAAAATAGGCTAAATGAAAGGATTAATGGTGATAAATACACAAAAACAATAACCCCACAAAACGTCATTGATTGGACAAATGTAACTAAATGGAGATCATTACTATTATTTAGTTAATTCGGTATAAGAATGTCTACAGTGTCATTGTTTGCTTCAACTCCTACACAGAAACGCATACGGTACAAAGCATTATGTACTGAGGTGCTGAAGCCTGTCCGGAGTTCCCTCACCTTCCTCTTGGCCACGCTGCGATGGTACTCGGCTCTCTCCTGCAGCAGCTGCTGACTCATGGTTTCTCTCTCCTCCTCCAGGCTGCTCTCTCTCTCCAGCTGCTGAAACTCCAAGTCCTCAAACTTTTTGGTTCCTGTTTCCAAGGCATCTCCGTCCTGATGGAGGCCCAGGCACAACAACAGTGGTTACACACACTCTCCGTAACACACTGCTCAGTTTAAAAGCCATCCACTATGCTCAGAGCGTCGTTGCTTAAAGAACAACTAAACGTATTTTTTCACTTTCAATTGTTCTTTGGAAGCTCTGAGAAGCAAATAGGATATAAATAATTCTGGTGATTATTTATTTCAAAGTATGAGCTTAATTGTTTTCTCTCCCATTAAAACATATTTGCCAGGATACTTTTTTTTTTTTTAAAGATAAATCATTTATAATTAATAATAATTTCGTTTTAATTGATTTATGCTCTCATCTGCCTCTTGTGGCCAACATAAGTATTACCACAATGTCCTGTTTCCCACCTGTTTTTAAGTCACATACCAAGGAGAGAAATAAATTAAGGGTCACCAGTTTTTATTTCTCACTTGCCTCTCAGGGATTACATTTCTTTTGCAGAATAGCTGAAGCTCTTTTTGGGGAACACTACAAGCACCGTGCTTAGTCAAGCAGCCGCTCATGAAGAACATGCTTCTACTGCAGCGCAGACACTGGTGTGTGTGGGGACTACATGGACCGTAGTTCACAGGAGGCAAGGGACGGTGACGTCACGCTCAGGTTATTTAACGCTTTTAACTGTTTTCAATTTAGCACCCAAGAATGACACGTAGTAGCAGACTGGGCCTGAAACCTACAAAGGAATACAAAAATAAAAATTATATTTCAGAGTCGGAGAGGAAATAACTCAAGACCTTAAAGGTCTACGAGACAAAAAAACTTTGAATTCCTGAGATTAAAGTTGTACATTTATCAGAAAAACTCACAGATTTACAAGGAAAAACTATTTCTCTGAGATAACAAACACGTACAAAAATTAATGCCAAAATAATCTCCATGTTAAAATGCCTAATTTGACAGCAGAAATAAATGTTTAGAACCTGGTAAAAAAAATGTTTTGGTTACCCGACATTCTTTTGAACCTACAATGTTCTTAGAAATCCCCACCTGTTAATCATAATGATCTGCAAACAGGACTCTCAAAGCTTTTTCCCAATACAAATAAAAACGGACAAAACTGGTAGAGAAGATCCATCATTTCTTTTAAACAGCAGCACTCACTGACTTAAGAGAGTCACAGGATGAGAGCGGGGGGGACACAGAATGGATCTAGTCAGGGCCTATGTTAATCGATTAGTCAGCAGTTATACACATAATGACAGAGGGGGGGTGCAGATCAGATTCACACAAGCGGTGCAGCGACGCCATCACATGATGCACATTTTACCAAAAAGCATCACCAGCAGCTGAGGGGCCCAGGAGCCGTCAGTGGGCTACTGTGGACCTGAGGGTCTCAGTAGCACGGAGGTGTGGTGCGGCAGAGGGGACATTACTGTCACCCGTGGCAACAGCACGTCTGTGAGGGAGCACTGAGTGTGTGTGTGTGTGTGTGTGTGTGTGTGTGTGTACACGTGTGTGTGTGTGTGTGTGTGTGTGTGTGTGTGTGTGTGTGTGTGTGCGTGTGTGTGTGTGTGTGTGTGTGTGTGTGTGTACACACACGTGGTAAACCATATGTAGTGGGCCCCTGCTGAAGGGTTAAAGGTGCCTGGAGCACTATGTGTGAGGGCATGTGCCGAGGCCTGGCACACACATGCTGCTCTGAGGCAGAGATACGTACAGGAGCAGTGAGAGGGTGGGGCTTCAGGCAAACTGTGTTAACGGTTTTATTTATTTTTTTAAATGAGCTGTCAATCGTTTTTTTCTTTCTTAAGATTTGTCGAGCCACTCGGGCCTAAATTGAAGAGACTGAGGTTGAAAAGGGGCGACGGAGGGGAAGACACCCAGCAAATGGTCCCAGATCGGATTCGAACATGAGCCCTGGATCGAGTCAGTTCAACCCAGTTAGCAATACAGCAGCCCATTGGTTAAAATATATAATCACAATTAATTGCATGATTGTCCGTAGTTAACTCGCCATTATCCCTTCAAAATAACATAATACCTTCATATGATAGATATCACATTCTGCTTTTGGATAACCTCCCACAATGCATCACCCAACGATTCTTTAGTTTTTTCCACTTCTAAAATATAAACTTTGATCTCATGATTTACGGTTCTTGTATCTTTGTGTCGGTAGGTGTCTGCCTGCCTGCCTGCCTGCCTACTATTATTATTTCAGAGTCCTAAGGCCCGGAAATGACTTAGCCTTATTTCACCAGCCTTATTTCACCACCTCCGTCTCCCTCATCTCTAAGTCAATGGTTTTTGGAACTTGTTTATCGACAGATTCTCACAAAGCTAATGAGATTTCAACGTTTTGATCTATGACATAAAATACGTTTTTTTATGCTACTCACTAAAAGGTTTTGGGTGGGATGGTATCTGTGCTGATTTATTAGGTATGTAGGTGTGTGTGTGTGTGTGTGTGTGTGTGTGTGTGTGTGTGTGTGTGTGTGTGTGTGTGTGTGTGTGTGTGTGGGGGGGGGGGGGGGGGGGTCTAGGTGCTTCTGTTGTACTGGTGACCCACCCTTTTGAGCTGTTCCTGCAACTGTTCCCTCAGGGACTCGGGACAGTTATGAAGCTGGTTCTCCAACTCAGCGTAGCCCTCCTGGAGGCTCTGCAGGGCCCGGCGCTCGGCCTCAACATTAGCCCTCTCCTAGAAAGACACAACACACACCCACACACAGGATGGATGGACAGGGGGGAGAGAAAGAGAGACACACTGCTCAAAAATCACGCCATGCAAATACAAAGCTGTAGGGTGTTAGCAAACAGACATGTCGGGACATATTTTAAGGGCTTGGCAGGGGACAGGAAGTAGGTGCTGATTTGTCAGGATGTAAGCAGTCTGGGATCCACAAATTGTATGTGGTCTTCAAATAGCCAGAACATATCATTCCAACTCTCCAAAGTGTTCATATACAATTCCAATAACATTGTATAGTGCTTTTCTTTCTTAAAACGTCCCCTGTCAAAGTGACAATTAAAGGCTCTGCATGCCCTTAAAGAACATACTGTATATCTTTTCTAACAATTATAACTCAATTAGGTTGAACAAAAAAGTTGGTCTATAATTTACTTGGCCGTAAAATATTTTTTAAATGACGTGGTAAACGATGCAATGTCTGACAGTCGTTACTCTGTCTAAGCAGTTAAACTGAAACATCTCGTCTCTTTGGTGCTAATCCTATGGAAGCCCTGAGAAAAAAAGCTCTGATGATCCATTTTTTAAGTCTGATCCAAACACTTCTCTCCTGTGTTTATGACAGCTGAAAATAAGGATCATTTTAATTTACTATTTTTTGTCAAGTCATATTTTTTTTCCTATGACAATTATTTAATCAAGTGTTTTGTTGTTGTAATACTCGTGTTGGCCACAACAGACTAAAGTGCAATCTGAAGTTACCTACTGTAACTCCAGCTTCTATGAGTATAGGCGTAGCCCTCTAAGGCTATCGCTATTGGGTAATCCCCTGCGCAGCACTGAAACACTTGTAGTCCACGCCCATCTGCGAGGTGGGCCCCACCTTCGGTCTCACTTCCGGTATAAATAGGAAGGAGGCCCGACAATCTGCTCCGACACAAACAGCTTTTCTTCAGCTATTCGTGGAGCCAGTGAGGCCCGAACCTTAGAGGGCTACGCCTATACTCATAGAAGCTGGAGTTAAAGTAGGTTTTGACGGACAGGATCGTAACATTTCCGTCAAAATCCATTATTACCCGTCGGCCTGTACACAACTCTGCCGGGGGGGAGCAAATGCTCACAGACATTGCAATGATCTGTACGGCAAAGTTAGGTTTGGAAACGGTATAATTTCCTTTTGGGCGGGCATGCATAACACGGCATAACACCGGAGCCCCGCTGCGGGGAAACGTTGGCGCTGTTCTGACTTTGTTCTAATCTGTCAAATTGATGGAAGGCTTTCAGATTTTTGCTAAAGAAAATCCGCCATAGACGGAAAATATTCGGTTAACGCGAACTCTGGTCTAGACTCAGTAAATGGATCACACATTTTAGTTTTTTTCTCAGTTTGCATCTCATGGCTTCCATACGTTTCAGTTTTGTGCTCTGGGATACGAGGTTCATATTGAGATGTAAAGTAAAAAGGACTACCAGGACTGACAAGAGTTCTCTTTCGTCTTCAGAGATGAGGGTAAACAGGTGAAGCTTTCAGCAGGTCTAAGCAGTTCTTCCCCAACGTTTCTATGTCAAATGTAGTTTAACATTTCCCACAGAATATATATCTTGTTATCTTAGATGTATAAACAAATGTCAACGTACCCTATCGTACAATAACACAATCTAGAAACACACAATTTCAGATGTCTATCTTGCTTGTGTTCAAATGTGGTGAGTTGTATGTAAAAAGAAGAAGAACCCCCCTTAAACCACTAAAGAGAACATGCTAGTAGAGTTTCATCTGTCCACTATTGGAACACTTTACTCAGTGTCTTTCAGGACCCGTGCACTACAGAGCCCAAACAGCCTTTAAAGGGCAGCTTCCTGACCAGCAGGGTCTGTCATGCAGACGGGAGGAAACAGGTGAGCACAGTGTGTGACAGTAACTGTGAGTGAGGAAGAAGCAGAGAAAGGATTAAGGGTTATTGGAGGTCAGTTAGTTAGCAGAGTAACAAAGGAGAACAAAGATGGAATTTGAAAACTTCTAGGGAGCAAAAACATGCAAAACAATTCCCAAAAAGGTCAATCCAATCCTTTTTCCAGCCCTTTATACGGCTGGAGTTGACTGTACCAAGCATTCCTGAGGTGAAGAATTGAATAGATCGACCCAGACAGGAATTCTGAATTGTGTCGGACACCAAAAGTGACAAACCATCAGAGTTCAGAGAGGTTTAGGAGACTGCAGGAGCACAGGCAGAGAGTGTATACGTGTGTTTTCTGGTTTCCAAGAATGTAGAATGGCAGATATTTGAATCCAGTAGACTTGAAATGTAATTGGCGGATTCAAATCCAGCATTTAACATGTGAGCTGTGTGCATCCACTGCTCTCCGTACCTTGTCCTTCTCCCTCCGGATGGCGCTCTCCAGCTCGTCCAGCTTGTGCTGCAGCTGGGTGATGATGTCAGTTTCAGCCTCCATCTGGTCCAGCTCCGCCTGCTTCTCGCCCTGCAGCAGGGCCCGCTCCATCTCCGCCTGGAGGGGGGGGGGGCACTCAGTGTTACCGGTGTGTACAATTACAGAAGTATTAGAAGCTAAATGTTGTCTAAGTATTAAAGTACTGTTCTGTTCCTTCTGACTAAAATATTATGATATCATCCGATTAATAATAATAAAGAATAAAGGTGAGAGCAGCATGTCCTTTTTTAGCTGACAGAGGTGGAGCTATTACAAACTACTTTATATAAAAAGGTCGGATTCACAAATCTGTTTTCCTATTTTGGCAAAGCAGTGGATCATTTGAACATTTATCACAATTAAACCATGTGAGAAGTTTAAAGGAAAAGCAATCTATTTGGTGGAGTTGTTTACTAACTCCATCAAAGTTAAAGGCATCTGAAATTGGACCTCCCAATACCCATAAAAGGGATGGTAACCACTAGTTTACTCTTAACTATGTGTTGGATTTCCAAAGCTTCTTATAAATTGTGTCAAATCTTATTTTCTTTTTGTAAGATGTGTTCGGACGGCCAGTGCCTTCAGTGAAGTGGCCTGGTTAGACATCAAGGCATGATTTGAACCCGGGTACTCGCACACCGAGTATATGGGCAGCCACATCTAACAACTAATCTATACGGTGGCCCGATTGTGTCAAATCTTTATCTGTCAAACAAATATAGCCGCCAAATATGGAATCAGCCTGAGCTTTAGGTTTTAGGCCGCCACAGAGTAACTGAGGCACAGTGTAATGACGCTGTGGAGAACACAAGTTTTAGGTTGATTACAATGTAGGTGTTTCACTTGAGTGCAGCCTGTGTTCACACCGAGGTAAACAACAATCTGTTTCCGTCAGCTGTCGTACCTCTTGTTTGGACTCCTGGAGTTGTTGCTCCAGCTCCGTAAACCGGCTTTTCAGCTCATCGATCCGAGCGAGAACGCGAACGCGCTCGTCTTCCAGGTAACCGAGCTCCAGGCGGCCCGAACCCAACGAGTCCTCGTGCTGCAGAGGAAGGGAGAGAGAGATGGGCGGTTTCAGTGGGTAGAAGTTTGGAAGTTATAACCCATTCAAACCAGATAATGGCACATTACAGCAAAGTGCAATGCCAAATGAAGATGGCATTCACTAAAACCCGTATATAACAGCAGCAGCAAGAGAGGAAAAAGACACGAGGCGATAGATAGGTTCATGCAGGAGCCACTGTAACGAAAGGCTTCATCTGTCAGACCTCCACAAACAGTCTAAAAGGCCAATAAATAGGAATACAGAATGGACTAAGTAGTTGAGTTTAGTGGTGTATCGCCGATGTATTCCTCTAATATTTACACTACAGCAATCATTTGTTCAATAATTAGTTGAATCAGTCCCTTGATTTTTTTAGCCAACGATTATGTAAAGACAACATAAACTAATAACTTTGAATTATTGACTGATATTGTTTGTACACATGCCGAGCATAGCGTGACAATCAAGCCGTTAGTGACAAAGGCTCTTCTACGTGCTTTACAATAAGACAACTAGGATTTCCTGAATTTTGATGGATTATTTTTAGAAAGCTGCATAAATAACTAACTGTTCACCGTTTAGCTATACATTTATAAAACAACAAAATAGACGAAGGAGCATTTTTACTTTAACTCCTTATTTTTAAATAAATATTTTATTTGATATTTTATTGGACATTTTACTTTTCTTATGTTTCTATAAATATATTATATTTTATTTAATGTTTTTTATTTGAAATTCTAAACTAACTTTTTTTGGATAGATATTTAAAAACAATTATTTCATCTAAAATTGAGCAGTCACAAACTTGATTTCCCCCCACGATAAAAAAGGTATTGTGATTAAACCTGATGGCAGATATTCACATGCTTTGGCATAAAGGACTTATGCACACATTCCTTTTGAAGCTTTCACTTGAAGAACCAGTGATGAAGCAAAGCCATGTTCATTATTAGCACATGCTGGTTCCATAGTGGCATGCAGAGAGCGTCCCCTCTGACCTGTCTGTCCCCATTGTGCAGAGCTGCGCTGAGAGCAGGAGACGTCCTCACCTCCTGATGCGTGCTCTCCGTGCTGCTGCACTCCTCCTTCAGGTTCTCCTCGTCGCTCTCCCTCTGCCTCTGCAGCAGACGCAGCGTGGCCTGGGACGGCGTTCCTCCCAGGATGTTCTCCTGGGACAGCATCCGCCCCGAGCCGTCCGTCAGCGCCCCGGGGAAACCCGTCCTCCCCGAGCCCAGCGGCTCCAGCTCGCTGCCGTCTCCTTTGTTGTACTCTGCGCAGAGGTTCAGGATGGTCTCCAGTCGCTGTCTCTCCTGTGACAAAAAGTATACACTCGATTAAACAGGGACTTGAGTTAAGGGTTTTCTCAAACCTTAGCAGCAGATTGGTTCAGAAGACACATTATCACATACTTTACAGAGGCCCTGTTATGCTTTTGGGCTTTTCCCTTTCCTGTAGTGTGCCAAGTATGTTTGTGTGCATGTAAATGGTCTGAAAGGAAAAAATCCCAAAGTTCCCTCCCTGCCTGAAACGCTTCCATTGGACTTCCTTGTTTCTTCCACAACACAGTGACATCACTATGTAACACTTGCACTTCTATATGCTAGCGCTCAAACACATTGCACGCTGATATATGACTCATTTCTTTAATAAAAAAGGAGCTATATTAGTTTGTATATCTTAACACACTGATAATAATGTAAGCCTACGGAACATTAGATCTGTGGTCGGGAATATGTCCCTTCTTTTTCATTTCCTGTGTGTGTGCAGGGTGGCGGGCGGAGCTGCTGATGACAGCTGGACAGGGGAGGAGATAGCAGGCTTGATGCCAAAAGAAACATGCTTTATTTGTAATACATTCTACATTATATTTGCTGCATTCCGACAGAAAACACTGATCTGTGAAACAGGTGGGAGGAAAGGTTCTGGGAGGTGAAACACTTGTATAAGTTACTTTTATTTGTAACTGTGGAAACACAATACTGTCAGTATGAAACAAAACCAGGGATTTAGCAGGATCAAAATATGCCATTAAGTCTCTTCGAGCAGACATGAAGTTTGTCATGACTTCTCTCCCCCCTGAAACAACACAGCCGCCCACAGGACTCCCCCCGAAAGCTGCACGGGAGTCAGATATGTGTCTGGTTGTCCAGCTGTCACTATGAGGGGTCAGCCCACCTATGGGGGGCCAACAGGCCAGACTCTTAATGTCAGCTGCTGTCTGCCTGCTGCTGTAGCCCTGTGCTGCGGACTCAGCGTCTCTCAGGTCTGCACCGCACTGTGAGCCTTAAGGAACATGATGGCTCTATGCTTAGTGGCAAAAATAACAACGATTCGCTCCTGTTATCCGTGCTTAAAGGAATATTTAAAAAATAAAGTAAACGAGACTGGTATCAACACTAAAGTAAAAAAAGAGCTTTTAATGGAATGGCAATGTCTTGCTTGAATGATGGGGTTTTCCACCCATATATTGAGGAAGACTTATTTAATATTAAATTAAGAGCTAGTGTGTGGACCATGCGTTAAGACTTTAGATGTCCACTTTTTGGAACTGTATATGGATGGAAACCAATTTTGAAAATATCCTTGCTCAGTGTGCGAAAAAGTACACGTCCCACCGTCCGGGACGTGTTATTTACAATATCGGACAAGTAGATCTTTCAATTGACTTGTCCGGCGGACAAGTGACGTTTTTCGCCCCGATTTATTGACAAATTATTGATACATTCAGTTTACAAAAGGCAGAACTCATTCGCAAATTGTCCGTGTCCGCCATTGTTCGTTTATAAATGTTAGTTTCGGTTCTGCTTGTCGATTCCTAAGGAAATGCATCTCGCCGCTTTCTGTACAGTTAGACGGGGGCGGGGCGGGAAGTGTAGCACCGTGGCAGGGTTGGGAAGCAAAACTCGGTTCCGAGTAGGAACAAATAACAATTGTCCGGTACCGGGATTAATAAGAGTTGTGAGGACAGGAGGCCGAGCCCCGCGGACTGCAGCTCTCTCTATGCTCCGTATCAGCTGATCGCTGCACGGTGCAGCTCAGCGTCTCTCTCTCTCTCTTTCTACACACAGCGGATCTGCTGCCCGTTAACAGCCTCATCTTTGTCAAACGTTCTTATGTTCTCTCTCTAACACGTAATGAAGGTTATTAAGCGTTTTAGCTCCTGTGTTGTTAATATTGACCACCATTTCCTTTATGAAGTGAAGCAGCCTCCCTGTCTGTGTCCTCGCGCTGTCCTCACATCCCCGGACCCCCAGGCTCGGAGGAGCACAGGGATGTCAGTATTGTTTATGAAGCAGGGTATAGAAAGTACATTATTGAAATGCTATTTATACTATTTATTAACTTTTACAAACAGTGAGTAGCTGGGCAGCTGCAGCATGTGTATTGCAGGACATGTGTAAGCGTGCAAGTGTCTTTGAGTTGTAGAAAAGCGCTAGGCCTATAGGCTATAAATATAATAATAATAATAATAACTTTATTTGTATAGCACCTTTCATACAGGGGATTGCAGTTCAAAGTGCTTTACATCAGTAAAAAACAAGACATAAAATCAGTGTAAAACAAGCAGCAAGAGCAAAATAAAATAAATAAAATAATTAAAAATAAAAACATGGGGAATAAAACAGAGAAATAGTGCAATGTCAATCACAGAGAATAGTGCAGTATAATAGTGTAAAATCAGTCAAATGCTTTGGTAAAGATAGGTTTTAAGCTGCCTTTTAAAAATGCCTAATGTATTGGCTTCCCTAATATTGTTGGGTAACATGTTCCACAGTTTTGGGGCGTAGTTTACAAAGGCTGCATCACCGATCTTCTTTTATGACTCTTTCTGGTGACCTCTAATAGACCTGCATCTGATGATCGCAGTGTTCTGGCAGGTGTGTAGTTCATTAGAGAGTCAGCAATGTAGCTGGGTCCTTGTCCATTTTTAGAGCCTTGTATATGAGGAGAAGTACCTTAAAATCAATTCTAAAAGTTACAGGAAGCCAGTGTAGAGTAGCTAAGACAGGACTAACGTGTTCCCTCCTTTTGGTATTAGTCAGTAGTCTAGCTGCAGAGTTTTGAATGAGCTGGAGTCTTTGTACATTCTCAAACTGCACCACTTAGAACTAACTAAACAATGCAGAGATTATTTTTATATAATTGTATTCAATAACCGTAAGAAATTCAACAGTATGAAGTGATTTGTAAATAGGAATACAGATTTGACTTAATGTTTTCATAAATATATTTTTCTCCCAGTTTGTCATGGGACTGATTTACCCTCTCAAAGAACCGGAATCGAGAACCGAAAATAACCAGAATCGAAAAGCAGAACCGGAATCGTTAAAATCCAAACGATACCCAACCCTATGTGTGATGCAGTAAAATGTTACCGCTCACTTACGTTAGCGGTGTTGTAAAAACTGTGGGAAAATGTAAAAAATACGATGAGGAAGAAGATTCCAGTGGCCCCAATTTTTGTCAATTCTGGACAAGTGAAAAATGTATTCGGACAAGTAAATTGCCAAACTCACTTGTCCATGGACAAGTACTCTCTAAAAACTTTTTCTCACACTGTTGCTCCTTTTATATTAAAGTATTGAAACGATTCCAATGGAGTGTTATTCTTTGTATAACTTCTAGCACAAAACATAAGATGTCCTGAATTTTGACGTTCGTTTTTTGGTCACTATAACCACACGTGGCAATCAGTAGTAATAAAATAAATTAAATTAAGTAAGTCATCAAATATAGCATTATTTATCTAAAGTTAGCTAACTTTGGATGTTAGCTTAAAAGCTATCGCTGAGCAACAGTTGGTTTAATTTCTTCTGAGCTGCATTTAAAAAAGTGCTATTTCCTCTTTCAAAATGTATTTAGTCTAAGATGTTTTAATAAAGAATGTAAGACATTTCTAATAAAAAACAAAACAAATATAGAGTTACGGTTTGACCTTATGACCAATAAGTCTATGAATTGTGTTGCAGAGAGTGAGTATGATAACATTTGAACACATTCGCTTGTGTTAAAAGCAAAGGGGTTTGGAGCAGAGGAAGCCCCATCTGTTTCCTGTCGCGTAGGAACACTTGGCAGCTAAATAAATGCCCTGGTGTATCTTCTCCCCCAGACTGCAGGAGCACAGCCTCCCACTGTGGGAGCATCTGCATGATGAGGAGCTACAGCCCCACCATTAGCTGCAACCTGTAATCTGTAGCTTCTAACTGAGTGGGCGGGAGAAGTAAAAGACCCCTTTGGGCTGTGTACCAGTGCTGCACATTTTCAACAGAAAAGAGTCAAACTTCAAACATCTACTGGCAGGTCTACAACTACTCATGAGTCCGCCCACTCAACATCTGCTTGAACATACAGATTAGACCACTCAGCGTTCTGACGCCCCGTGAGAAAGGCGATTGAAAGCCGGCTCTATCATTGTCTCGTTTCCTTGCCAGACAGCCTTCAGGCTACCAAACCTGTATGATGCATGAGTAGCAGGATCACAGACAGATTTGAAACCATTAAATGTGTTATGGCCTCAACATAAAATCAACTCGTCGACACAGAATCATATATGCAACCTGTGCTCAGTGCATGCTCCTTATCAGCCGCATGTTGACAGTTTTGCGTGAATCCCATATTTCCTGTGGTTCTCAAGCGGGACTTTTAAATGCCAGACACATTTTTAAGATCAGACGTTGTTTTCCAGAGGCACTGAACATCTTAAATTACAAAATAAATCTGTAATCAAAACTTCACTTGGATCTGAGAATATAGAACAAAACTGCGTGTTTACTCACTCTCATGATCGCTGGGACAAGTTACAGCTCAAAGCTTGAAATGAGGCACACGCTCAAGACAAGACAGATTGGTAACAAGACAGATGAACACATACTGGCTTTAAAAGGCTGTACCACCATCTCCCCCCCTCTGTGACACCACCTTAACAACAAACCCCCCTCATCCTCTGAATGACAAAGCTCCATGGTAACAGTCAATCACCTGCTGCTCCACACACCACAACCAATGATTTCATATTGATTCACATTGGAGCGGTCTTCTTTGATAGAATGTGGCAGGTGTTCATATTGAGAAACTGCTTCATTTACCAAGGGTTATAAAATAGATTTCAAGTGCACGCAAGTAGGCTAATTGCCACCAATATAGCATTTGGTTTTGGTTGTACTCTAAAGTGTCATGTCGTTAGCCCTAGCCTATTTCCTACTTGTTCCTAGCTGTAACTTGAAAGCTAGCATGCTAACGAGCTACATAGCAAACAATTAAGTGGGACCATTTCTTTAACATTATTCTAATGATAATATTAACATATCAGGTCAACACTGCATCGACACTTTTACAAAAATGTAATATTGTGACATGAAATATCCATAGTGTGAATGTTTATATAAAGGCTGGTGGACCAGATATATATCAAGCTAACAAGCTAAAGTGAAATGCAATTAAAAAAAAGATGGTGAAAACCATGGCAAATTGTTATGTGGTCACCAGATGTTTTGTTACATCACCTGAATATACTATGTATAATGTATATAATGTAGATATGTAATGTCATACATAATATAGAGCCTAGATTCTCAACTTGTTTATAGTAATTAGCCTAGCAGTCTGTATGTTAAAAAGGCCCAACTAACATGATACATAAATATGTTAACAGCCTGGTACATATATGATTTGGCTTTAAGTTAAACATAGCCTTAATAAACATGATGACCACGGTGAAAAGCCAAACCCAAGGCTGATAAAAGGTATGTTAGTCCACATAAACGGATGACCTCACCGTCACCTATTTTATACCATCATTGTTTCTTTATTTTTGGAGCCGAATTGTCATTTATGGTTATCATCAAATTCATTGTTTTGTCTCAGGAAGCTGATCTGCTATCAGTTGGAACAGCCTACATGAACTCTGCTGTGTCACCAGGGCTTAGAGAGAAAAGCCAAGTCACAAGTCTGAAACCACCAACAACGTGATACACACACAAAGCTAAGTTTAGCCATGGTTTGCTAAAGACCTCCTGAAAAGCAGTGTAATCATACACTGTAATAATATCAAATAACACGGACACAAAATGTCCTTTGATGATTAAAAGTGAGTTAGTTTAGTAATATCAGCAGCTGCTGTAAATCCCAATCGCGTGAGTGTTTAGAAAGAGCCTCAGTGCAGGGTGATAGTGCTCCAGACTCAGTGGCTATCAGAGGTCCGCACTTCCAGACAACCGTGAGTTTTTAGAGGAATGCCTGGTTGCCAGAGTCTCTGAGCTCCCCACCCACAGACACATTCCTAAGGCCTCCACCGCTCACCTAGTGGGCGGCTCTCTGGGTGTGATGAAGACAGATGGAGCAGGTGATGTTTCTTTCTTAATATATGGCTATTCAAAGCTAATGGTTCATAATAAACCCTACTGCCAAGTTGACTTAAAATCGGCCCGTTAATTCATTGTAAACCTGCAGACAAACTGACCAACAACCCAAACCAGGTCATAACTTTAACTGTATTCAATACAATTATTTCATTGCTAAAACCATAATGAATAATCCTGAAAAACAAACCAGCAACTCAAAAGTATGAAATCCAACGGAAACTTTTTTTTAGATGAAACAACTGGAAGACGAAATGACTACTCTCAATGCCATTTACTTATTGTGTTCATGATTCTCTTGAGACAGTTTCTGAAAAAGGGGTCTCAAACGTTCTCAGGTTTATTTGGGCCGGTTCCACTTTTCTGCACACCTTGCTAAATGTGAAATGGAAATAAGACGTTTCCATGCTCAAAATGACCAAACATAGAAAAAGAGACTAAGGGAAATGACGTAATGTCACTTTAAACTCAGTAAGGAGTATGGACTTCCGATAAGTAATGATTCCATCTCATGTATTGTAGACAGTATTTCTAACGTGACATCCCATGTTGTCAGTGTTCCCTCTTTAAGTCAGCACGATCTCATCACTTTACTCTTAACTTTCCTTATTTTCATCCTCGCAGCAGTCGGCATCTCTTCCTCATGTCTCCCCCTCTCCCCAGGGAGTCAGCGTCTCCTGTTTTCTCTCATGCCCTTTAAAGTTTCTCCCTCCTCTTCCCCTTCTTCTCCCGAGCGCCCTGGGGCCATTCCCTGCCTGCGTAATTCAGATCAGAGCAGCTACTTCAGAAGTGTACAGCCGTATTTTCTTCACCTTCGTCACAGGCGTAAACAGAGTTCTCAGGCTCATAGAGTAAACCGGAGAAAGTTCAACAAAGCTGTATTCTCTACATATATCTGCAGGGGCGGCGCAACAGTCTGCAAAACAAATCCCATTCATGATCAGATTCTGATCCTTAGAGGGTCTTTGAGTCCCAGAGGGAGGAACAAACAGATGAACCTAACAAGAGATTTTTATTCTGAGGCTGCTTTTATCTTCTTCTCCTCCCCCTGTGGAACACATGAGCATCAAAGCCAGACGGGGGGATAGGACAAGCCGGCTCTCCGCGAACCTCTCAGAATAATAAGCTGGTGGTCCTGCGCGTTGATGTCACTGGAACTGATCTCACGATGAAACTGTGGAGTTGTTGCTCCCGAAGGAGGCCGTCTGGCATTTAAACCGCTGAAGCTTCCTCTTCAACCGGGGTCCAAGCCCTGGAGGCGTCTCTCAAAGTGACGACTGGGGTTCCAATTATCACGTCAAACACTTCCAGCGTAGAAATAAAAACATCAAAGACTATATACAGTGACTAAAGGCAGGGGTTGTGTTTTCAAGTTCCCAAAAACACTGCTGCCGATAATAAGAAGGCTTGATTATTGTCCTAAGACCGAGATAAGTTGGCAAGAACTGCAGTTGGTTGCATCAGCTACGTTAAACCATTTGCTGTGCACAAGAAATGATGAGATGAAATGTCTATAAATCAATAGCAGCTGGTTGGTGCAGTTGTGCTGTACAGTGTATCCATGAGTGTTTGGCCAGAGGAGATTTATAGAGCCAGAGTAAACGGCAGTCCTGAGCAACCATTCGTCCAGCTGTCAAACGGGGAGATGCACACAGCCGCCTGGAGCTCAGCAGCCACTTTACAAGGAGTTCTATGTAAACTGTGAGCTTTTACGGAAAGAAAGAATACTACAAAAAGGTTGTTATCTATTATGGCAAATGATAGTATTCTGAAACTGTTAGAAGTTTCTGGAACTACATAGCAGAAGTTCTTCAACAGGATCTCGTGTTATTCATTAGTCCAAATCAGTCAACGAAAACACCTAAGATATCCATCAAGAAACGACATAAACAACCATGCTAGTAGCTTTGCGCGAATTGTCAGCACCCTCGTACAAGTTGGGTTACTGAATGTCCAGAGTGTTCATTGTGGCTGGTGTGAAAACAAATATCCAAGTGTGAAGAAGAAGAAGAAGGGTTATAGAAATAAAGTCGCCAATGACAAAGTCGAAATGGAGCGAAACAAAAGATTCATGAAACTTTTGTGTGATGCCGAAATTCTTGGACACATTTACGGAACGCCTACAGTTCGAGACCGCTACATGTCAGTGGTTCAACTGGTGTAATGTTGCGCCTCCTGCACGCTCTACCTCGGTACAACCCTCACTTAAACCCAACAGATTCAAAGTCATTTAGATCGATGTGAATTCCTGTTGTGTCAACGAAGAACTCCAGACAATGTGAGGACGTGAACATACCACCCTCTACATTCAACACCACTCTCGGTGCCAATGCCTTTCTCTCCAAACAGGCCTTTCCCCTGTACAGTTCACAAGCATTAACCCCCCAATAGTTTGTCTGGAACAGTGTTCGTTTCCAATAGACTGTATGCAAACACTTAGTAGACCATGAGGAGATATTTGTTGAACTTGACAACATTTTCTATTCGAAAATATATAACATTTCTTCATCTTTCAACTCAAATGACTTCCATCGACTGCCGGCATGACTCTCTGACCTCTTGACGCACTTCAATAACCCCCATCTTTGATAAATCACTCTGGCTTTGATGTTGTGACTTATCGTCTGATAAATATGTGAAGTATTTGCCAAAAAATACCCCAGAGAATGGCTCAAGATGTCATTCTTACATGTTATGTTAACTGTCCATGTGGGAAAATATATACTTAAGGGATTATGTTAGTACATATTGCAGGATTCTGATTCACTTAGTTACGTCACTTTTGAATTCCCGTACGAAGCAAGTTCCTACGTGCCCCTCAGGTTTGAAACTTCCACACACCACAGATTAAGTCAGTACCCCTGCCTAATGTGAATACAACATATATCTCAAGCTCGACAGGCACAGTGAAGCAGTGTGAAGGCCTGAAAGCCCCCCTTTGTTAATATCGGACCCCAGCAGCAGTGGGCCTTTCCAAACATTGTGTATCTTATCCAAATCAGAACCATCACAGGAACATCCTCAGTCTCTGTAAATCCCTTCAGAGATAGACAGAGTTTGTTCATATTAGCAGCGGCATTGGTTACCTTCATGAGTGCTGCCACGCTGTTGAGGAAGAGCGGCTTGTCTTTAGCCAGAGCCAGCAGATAGAGCTGCCCCCTGCTCTGACCTCCGCTCAGCGCCGGGACAGTCCTGCTGCCAGCCAGCACATGATACCGGTCCATGCCACACACACACACACACACACACACACACACACACACACACACACACACACACACACACACACACACACACACACACACACACACACACACACACACACACACACACACACACACACACACACACACACACACACACACACACACACACACACACACACACACACACACACACACACACACACACACACACACACACACACACTCAGACACTGGGGATCACCAGCAGTGTAGCGTTGTTGCTCCCTATGCCTCCACACAGCTCCTCCTGTACTGTAAAGTGATTGAACAACCGGCTGTGCTACTTGGGGACGGATGGAGAGCAGCCCCCCCCTCCCCTCCCCAGGTCTTGTGAGAGGAGGTGAGGGATCTGTGTGAACAGGGGCGGAGTTACAGTTCAAAATATGTAGGGACTTCCTCGAGTGGGAGGCGGCTTGCCGTTTGGTTCTAAGAAAAGCAGAGGGGCTAAGTTTAAATATTTAGTGGAACATCACACTCTTTGTTTTGAAATGGACTAATGGATTAAATAATAACAAAATATATATGACTTTTCTTTTACTTTAGGTAACCGGTCTGCAACAAGCTTGACGTTTTAGCTTTAGCAAATGCTGCATATTTCCTCATCGCCTCATCATTTCTCTTTTGCCTGATCAGTAATGCAGCGAATAAGGGCAACTCTTTGAAGTGCTTTGTGTGACGCATATAAATAAAAACTATAAAGACCTACAGACAGTTATATTTAAGTGAAGCGTATCAGGGGTTTCCAGAGTCAGTGTGGCGATACATAACAAGGAGCAGGCCATGTCAAAAGGTGTTACTTCCAACCCTAATAACTCTGAAGCTACGGAGCCACTTCAAACGTGATCCTTGATGATTTCACACATTTGATTTCAAATGTTTCTTTTTCTTTACTTTTGTTGAGTTGTGCATGTTTGCTAATATTTTTGGACTGTCTTATTCTATGTGGATAATATGTATGCATTTTTTTTTTTTTGAATGGGCTTAGTTCCCCTTTAAGGTATTCAGTTTAATTTCTATGGATTACTGCAACGCATATTTTAATATTGTTATTAAGACTATTTAGTTTTCTCTCTAAGGAAGTACGATGATTGATAAACGATGAAAATAACCTATTCTGATCATTCTGATATTATTTAATGCATAAATGCCAAACAATCTCTGGATCTTTTTCTGCTACTAAGATATTTGGTTCATTCACTTTAAGAACATTACACAGGTAGACGACCCCCTCTAGTGGTGAGGTCACAACACAGTCATGAAATGATCATAGTATTTTCAATGTCACTCCTCTGCTGTATATTCTCTCATGATCACTTTAGCATCATGGAGAGAAAGTAGTCCAACCTGCCTCTGTGACATGACCCGTCCTAATCTGTAATTGTTTTCACACAGGAAATCCAAACAGGGCATATTTGTTGATGTTGTCTCAACACTGGATTACTGCAGCTGTCCTTTGGACAGGCTTTTTATCACTGTCCCAGATTAACAGTCACCTTAACTGTCTTTTCTGTTTGAGCCCTTTTAGTTAAAATTCATAACAGTAAGAAACGTAGTATCTGCCTAATGATGTGTGCACATCCGCAGGTTGATCCCTTGTATTAACATTTCAATTTGTACAATGTTTTATACAAAAAAGGGTAAGGCGTGTGGCGTAGTGGGTTGTCCGTAGGTGTTCGGATCAGGGAGTCACAGGTTCAAACCGCAATATTGAGTATTGGATAAAAGCGTCTAACAAGTAACTTGTAATGTAATTCACAACTCTGTAAAAACGTTTAATTAGCAATTATAAAGCTACACGTTCTGATTTTAAGTACTGTTTTGACATACTTGATATAACTTACCTGAGTACTTCAATGTTATGCTACAAATAATTCTACTCCAGTACATTTTGGATGTAATTAGTTTTTTTAATCTACTGCTTACTTCTCTTTTCACCTTCTGTCTGAAATAAGAGCCCAGTCTGCTCTGATTGGTTAGCTGGTTGTGTGATTGGTCAAAGGCTTAGAGATGTCCCGACCCTTAGCCTATCACATACAATGTGTTGGAGCTAAAAGTGTGAGTGTTACATATGTCACTATGTTACGGAAGTAAACAAATGAGTCCAATGGAGGCATTAATAGGGCCTCTTTAAGTGCTTCCTCACCACTGACAGTATACAGTGTAGGTGCAGGATATATTTGGCAGCCTGAGTGAGCAGATCTCGTACCCCGGTAGCTGCTGGATATTTCTGGTCGTTGCTGGTGTTCTGTTCGACAGTGTGAGAGTATATTTGGTCTGTCAATCCTTTTGGACAGCAGCAAAGATGCCAACAATGCAGGAGGAACATTTCACTGTGTCACGTACAGCCAGTGATGGAAGAACTAAGTACTAAGTATTGGCATCGAAATATACGTATAATACTCAAAAAAGTTCTGGTTATGGGTTCTGGGAATCTTCACCTATAATAATACATCAATGTATATTTAACGCTTCAACACGTGTATTTCGGTTTATTCACGGCATTCATTTTGTTATTCTACAGTATTGTTGTTTTATAGTTATTTGTTCATGTATACAACCCAATTTGTGTTCTTTGAAATTGAAAGGATATTGCATTGTGTTTGTTACTTTCGTTGCAGTGGCTTAAGTGTAATTTGACTTGGCTTCCTATTTTGTATGGATATGCTTTTATTTTGAAGGAGAGTTAGCGCTGTTGACAGGAAGTTGTTGTTGCTATGGAAACAACGTGACGGAGATTAACGGAGAAAAAGTCATATCTACATATACAGATGGAGAAAGTAAACGATAACGTCTATGGTTAAGTGTTAGCACCCCCAGAAGAGGCACAAGCTCTTACGTTGATATTGGAGTTTTCAATAAATTGAATTGAAAAAACGAAAAAAAAAGAATATCCGAATAACGAAATTGAAACCCGAACAGTAGGCTACTCCAACGAACGAATATTCGGGTACAGCCCTAATATTTATTAGTTGATTTCAACTTTGTTTTATGTAATCATCTGTATCTGGAAAGTAACTAAAGCTGTCAGAACAATATTGGCTTCTATAATTTAAAACATGTAAAAGTACCTCAAAATTGTACTTAAGTCGAGTACTCGAAATAATGTACTTCACTAAATCCCAGCACTGAGTACAGCAGACATCTGTGTCACAAAGACAGAGTTGAAAGGCACTCTGAGAGCACAGACCCCCGCCAAGGTTGTTTACCAACGTGAAAATGTATGTGGGTAACGGAACTGCTCTAAAATGGAATGGGTTCTTCATGGCTCTTTAATGACTACACCCTTTCAAGTAAATAAAAATGGGGCCATTAGTTTCTCCATAAACATGCTGGCAGACAGACAAACAACCTAAGATAGAACGTTGCCATGCCGCAGCTCCAGCCATTAATACACCATAAAACGGAAAATCTTTTCTGAGAGGAAGCAATACAATAGTTTCAATATCATCATTTAAAATCATTTAAAATCAATATTGTGAGTCAAGTCGTAGGTTTATTTAGTATAAAGTATACAGCGAGCCTGTCATCAATGAAAAAAGAACACTGACAGGATCCTGATCAAACTGTCAGTGGTCTTTTTTTGTCATTCTCACGGCACATTACTCTACACCTATTTTGACCTTGATTCAATATGTTTGCATTATTCTCATGTCTCGGTTAAAATCATCATGTTGCGCCTTTTTCTGAGGATCTGTACCAAACAAAGATATGTTCTCTAAATCTGTAGAATGCAATTACTTGGCCGGGACAGCTTTTAGGCACTTCAAGCATTTATTCAGAATATTATTTTGACACATATTTCCTGCCTTTAAGCCTCTCATGTTGGGCTTTACCAAAGAAGCATTTAACAATGTTTGACATGAACCAACCTCCCCAGGGGAAATCACACCGGGATCATCACAAAGAGATAATGTATCACTTTGAGCTCAAACGGCCAAGAAAAAAATAGCAAATGACAATTCAAGAGTTTGCCTTTGTGAGTTGAAAGAGAAGCTTTCTTTATCCCTCTTTGAAGAAACACGTGCTGGTCTGATCTGATTCTGTGTAACAGAAAGTGATGAGGGAACCCAACGGGCTGCTCATTCAAAACAAAGCAGTATTCCTCATAACGTCATAGGAGAGATGAGGTCATCTTCAGTGGACTGAAAAACAGCCTGGGTGTCAGACAGACGGAGCACGCTGCGACTCGGCTAACAGGCCAAGTGTGTTAGCCAAGACGGAGTCAGACAGCCATGTGGAGAGAGCAGCGCCAGGCTGGACCCAAGAAAACAGCCCCCCCCCCAACAGACTGCTTACTACACAGGGCGCATCCTCAAGATCCAAAGAAAATGTCTCCTCTCCTTTTACACAGCTGTCATTAAATGATAAGAGTGTTAGTTTTTTTAATTTAATTTAAAATGATACAACTCACAGATGATAATTCAGATCTTTTTAAAGGGTGAACTTTTTTCTTGTCAGTGTTGAAAAGTCTCCTCTGAAACACCATGGACAACTTAAAGGGGCCCTTATCTACTTATTTGCAGGTTCATAATTGTATTTAGTGCCCCTAATGCTACACGTTTTCATGCTTTAAATGTTCAAAAAGCTCTTTATTTTCCCCATAGTGCCTGTCTTTTCACCCTCTGTCTGAAACCAGAGCCCAGTCTGCTCTGATTGGTTAGCTGGCCGGCTCTGTTGTGATTGGCCAACCACTTAGAGATGTCCGAACCCTTACCCCATCACGTACAATGTATAGGAGCGCAAAGTGGGTTGGTGAGAAACTCCCTCTGGAGTGATTTTTGGGATTGTAGCCTTTGTCGACCATTAACATGCACACAATCCTATAAACACACTGCAGGGAAGAGAAGAGCCCAACACATCAAATAGGGCCTATTTTAACACTTGGCTTGATAATAATAACAATAAGGTGAGGGCACATTTTGAAACTAGGTCCAGTGGCAGCCAAAGATCTTTCCCTGTCAAATATGGAAATATAATGGGTTTTGTCTGTTTCATTTCCTATTAAAGTGGATATCTTTGAGTTTAAGACTGAAAAAACTTTCATTAAGAAACTGGAATGGATATTTTTTCCATTCATTTCTGACATGTTATAAACAATTTATTGGCACATTATTTGATAAACAAAATTGGCAGTTGTAGCACTATTCTTTGTAGAGTATTCCAGACTGTGCTATTCACATGGGAGGCATTTAGTGGACTCTTGCATGCTGGTTGTCGAGGCAACAAGGGTGCTCAATGACTTAAATACAATTGAATGCCAACTTCATGGCCCAAGTTTATGACACACGTTTTCAAGCAAATACTTGAAGTCTCATAACTCATGATAACCCTGAAGACATTGTCAGCTATCAACAAAGTGGGGTTGATATCGTGAATGCGTGTTGACCATAGAGCTATTTGTGCTATATATTGCAAACATTGAATATCTTAAAAACATATTGCATAAAAAGTCCTCAGGTTCTCCCAAATATTTCCACTAATTAGGTTGGGATGCCTAGACTCACTATAAATATTTCAGCACTCCCTAACAGATGGGGGTATTAATCAAGTGTACAATGTAATTAATCTACATTCTAACAGCCAAGCCTTTTGCAGTGGGTGTAGTGCGCTGCTGTAGTCTGGGTGTAGTGCGCTGCTGTAGTCTGGCAGCAGCCTCCCGCTGCCTCGGAGCTGTGTGCGCCTGTTGATTCCACAATAACACTCTTTTCTCCCGAATAAACTTCTCCGAGGCTCCCTGTTCACACAACTTTGTTTTTTGGTAATCAGTTGTGTGAATGAGTAGCAGGCCGTGAGCGAAATGATTTAAAAACAGACGCTTTAGGGCAAGAAAAATGTGTCATGACAGTGAGTCAACTGTGGCTAATTACAGGCCCTGCAGCTCCACACCCTGCCTCCTCAAAGAGCTGAGAGTGTCTGCGTCGGAAAGAACAATAACATCACAGGCTGTGGAGGAATCCTGCCTCTGTATCTCAGGCACCTTGTCCCTGTGTGCATGGGTGTCACTTTGTTTTGAAAAGTGGTGGTGATGCATTTTTTTTAAATAAACAAAAAAGGCAAATAGAGTAGTGCAGTGATCTCGATTGTTATCGGCCAACCCAGAAATGAACATCACAAGGGGTCCCTCAACAAAAAGCACTGGGATATTCTCATTGCAATACAGTATACTTCAGGAAATAAATGCTGTGCCCAACAGACGTTTGTGATAATTAACATATTTTGGTCAGCAGGATAATCTCCACATATTAATAGCACTTTGTGTTTTTGAAGCGTAAATGCAATCGGCAGGAGTAAGAAGCTAACGCTATGCTATAAACAAACTACTTGGTGACAAGCACATTCATCATAGTTTCACCATACGTGTAATTGTCATGTCTTCCCATAACTGTGTTGAAACACCCTGGATACGTTTTTCTTGAGGTAAGTTACCTGGTGTGTTTTTCCAAAGTATCACATGGTTTTTGTTCCATGTTTGAGCGAACGCATCGTCTGTATGTTGTTCACGTTGCAGCTACCCAGTTCTGACATTTCGCCAGCATACCGAGAGTTAATGATGCCTGTCCCTATATGCCTTATTTAGTTGACAAAAGTCCTGACCTCATGCACCATTTGCACATATCTAATGTCAATATGTTCCTTTGTGTGCCTGCAAGTTGTACTAGTCCAAAGGTGGTTGTGGCTAACATACTTTCAACAACATATTTAGTGTATGACTCTGGAGTATGAAGGCTGCTGAGGTGTGCAGGATATCACGCAGAGAAATGATCCCTACAGGTGTTGTTGGTGAAAGAGGGAAAAAAGCTCATAAAAGCCAAGTTTTTACTGAACCCATCCTAATGAAATGTCTTTAGGTACGCTGAAAGTTGCACCTGAATACCAACATAATATTGGGCAATTCAATTTTGTCTATGCGTGAAAAGATATCGAAATAAAATCCGGTTCTACCGATTGCTTTTTAATAAAGAGAACAGAAGTCATGATATTTATAGTAGTGTCAATCGATTTAAATATGTAATCCTTTTGATCACACTAATAATGTGTGGTTAATCAGTGGTTTATAATCAGGGTTGGGTTGTAACGGAATACATGTGACGGTGTTACGCAATCAGAATACAAAAATCAAGTAACTATATTCAGCTGGCGTTACATTTGAAAAACGAGTAATCTGATTACAGTTACTTTCGTAAACCTGAAGTGAATACATTTTGGAATACTTATTGGAGGAAAGATTTCCTCACAACATTTAATAGGCTATTCATTACTAAAAGGTACAGCCGAAGCATCACAGCGATGATCCAAAAAAGGAAGCGTTTGAAAAAAAAGGGGCGGGTCCGCTCAAAGAAACGATAACAACGAAACATGGAGGAACAAAAGGCTGCGTTTAAATTGCGCGTCTGTGTCTGTGTGTGTGTGTGTGTGTGTGTGTGTGTGTGTGTGTGTGTGTGTGTGTGTGTGTGTGTGTGTGTGTGTGTGTGTGGAGAGGTGTGTGTGGTTAAAACACATCAGCCACACCGCTCTTTAGCCTTTCTAATGATTCTGAAGGTAAACACAGCGAAGGCGGAGCGTGAAAGGCGCGGCGCGCTCGTCTAGAGGCTGAGGTAACCCTCCCGCTGCCTCCTGGCGCTGCAGAGATGTCATGAAGTGAAGGAGGTGTTCCTTCTATAAAACAGCTGTGGGCAGCAGATACTGTGAGAGTCACAGACATGAATTCATAGATCAAGGCAGACTGGTGCACACACTCTCCTGTTTTGCCAATCCGGTGCTTAAACTCTAGCTCTACACCCCTGGCCGACATGTCCTTAAAATGAAGTCCGAGTTCGACATTTTAATTCATGTCCTACCAACACTGGCAGGACAGAAGGCGACACGCCCGTTCTAAGCCGTGTCCTTCACTCCTCACATCCCAAGCTGCATCCCCAAAACGTCTGTTATGGAAAAAGAAAGTAATCCAAAAGTAATCTAAAAGTAATCTGATTACGTTACTTTTAAGACCCGTAACTGTAACTGTATTCGGATTACTTTCAGAGCCATGTATTCAGTAACTGATTACATTTACAAAGTAACCCGAGTCCCAACCCTGTTTATGGTAGTAGTCTTTACTGGAATGTTCTGGTGAAATCAAACAAAAACATGTGTGGTGTAGTAATTAGAAAACGTGTGACAAACTGGTGTTAAGTCTGACTTTGTTTTGAGTCATTATAACATCGCAGCTTAGTTTTGATGATTTCTGGATTATGGATTTCTGTGAATCTTTACTAACGCGTCACGTTTTCCAGACTAACCACCAGTGCTAATGTGTCAACGTTGACAGCCCTAAATATTACATGCTAGCTGCTGGTTTGCTAGCTCCTGTAACTCAAAGGTTATTTATTTGCTTTTTTTTTTTAATTGAATAATGTCTACACTTGATATGTTAGTATATCTACTACTAGAAGTGTATGATATGACCTGTGGGTCAGGAGTCAGGACATCTCTGCAGCACCACAATACTTAATTCAGAATGATAGTTGGACACATTTTGCCTTAAATAAACATTGCACCTCCTTTGATCTATATATTGTCTACTATATTGTGATTTTGTATAAATTCCAATTATTTTTCAGCCTGAAAACTAAAAAAGCATATACATTTTGACCTACACGATTTCCTAACACCAGAAACTTGAGCGGTTCTCTCTCATTTAGCATGGCCCGCCTCCCCCTTAAGGGTTAAACACTCTCTCATTGTATAGATCTGGCGCTGCCGACACACTGTTTAACTGCCGGGCCTCTATAGGAGGTACCAGAACATGACCTGGTACACAGACAGAGGGCATGTCGCCTCAGCCTGTCCAACAGAGCAGCCTTCAGTCAGCCTCACTCTGAAAAACTCATTTTGTAATTACAAGCCGGGCAGACAAACGACGTCTCACGCAGCAAACACATATCGAGGCTTGTTAAAAGGGACTTTGTCTCAGTAGTTTCATTCAGACTGGCGGACATGTTCAATATGTCTAACGCCGCTCCCTCCCCCGCCTTCGTTCAGTTTAGGAAACAACAAACAATGCGGTTGCTATGGGCTCATCTGGGCGCCCTGAGACCGCATTTCAGCAGCAGATCAGACGGCCAACAGTCGAGTTACTGACAACTCACAGAGGGTTTACTCCTTTCCCAAACAAACATGGAGCTACTGCAATCATCCAACGCTGCTTCTCTAGGAGTCAACACTAGTTCAAGAAAGACTAAGAACAGTTTCATTGCAAACTCTTGTGGTAATCATAAACAATTGTTATGGGTTACTATGTGCTTGAGGCAAGTTTCTAAAATGCCTGAAGACCCTGCACTCTCACTGGAATTATTTTCTTTGTCAAACTAAATATAAAAGTCTAAAGCTTACTTTGGCGATGAATCAATGTTGTACAATAAACTCATTGCAACAAGAAAAGAATAGACTGGTAGACTCCAAGGCTCATCAATATCAATATATTCAGTTCTCCTGAAAACACCAAGATATTGCAAAAATAAATACATTCTAAAAAAATCCCCAGAACTTCCGAGCAGTAATCTCCAAAGATGAAAGAGTTTGAATATGTTTATGATTAGGCAACACACAAAACACCTTGGTTATACAAGCCATGCACATGATATTCAGCTGAAGCAGATTACAGATTACTGTAACAGAAAAAGTCTTCCACTTTTGGAAGCATAACAACAATGACAATATTAAAATGACTCCTTCCAGCATCTTCCTCGAAATCAAGTCAGAAGAAAAAAAAGACTCAAAGATAAAAAAAAAAAATGTCAGTCCCATTCCCAAAACTCATTTGGTAACTGTAGTCTGGGATGAACCCTTGCTATATTTAGTGAAGCGATAATATCATCATCGCAGTATCTTTCTAAAGTGGTAAACTAGGATTAGGATTATATATCAGGTACAAAACAACTCTACTGTAAAACTGTAAAAGTTGGTCCAAACTAAATAACAGCCTTGTCCTGGTGACATGTGTTCCTGACTCACCAGTTTCTCCATCTCCTGCTCTCGTAGCCTCTCCTCCCTCTGTCGACGGTGGTACTCCAGCAGCTCGTCCTCGTTGTCGCTGATCTCTGTGATGCTGTTCTTCCTCTCCCTCATTCCAGGGTGGGGTCTCCCTGAGGACATCTTCCTACGGGTCCTGGGGCTGGAAACAGGGGAAGATCCTGGTAGGGAGCCCAAACTGTAAGCAGGTGACAGGGAATTCCCAAAGCTCGCCTTCCGTCCTCCCGAACCCCCACCGCCGTCCATCATCATGGAGGTAGGCGACGGACTGCGGGCTCGGACCCCCCTGCTGCTGCCAGTTGGCTCCTCGGACGTAGATCCACTCCGGCGTCGGAGCCTGGGACTCACCGGGATGAGCTTGCCCAGACTTGAGGGGTTTTCTGGAGTTCTTAAGGTTGGTATCGTCCCTGGGAGAGCCCCTGGTAGTACTGGGACCCCTCGTCGAGCCATGGAGGGGCTAAGAGGAGGCAGCTCCCTCATATTGCAGCTCCCTCCACCGCCACCGTTCAGCTCCATGTTCCTCCTGGCCATGCGAGGGCTTTCAGGGGGCTGCAGCGAACGCGGATGCTGCTGGAGCGGCGATCCTTGGATGATGTGGACGATGGGGTCCAGAGGAGGCTGGAAGGCTCTGTTGGGTTGGGAAAGCTGCCTGGAGGAGCTGGGGGTCAGGGGGAAATCAGCTAGACTGGTCTGTTCTCTGTAAGGACTGGCAGGTCTTTCCTGGAGCACTGTGGTTGACTTGGTCCTGGGACTGGAAGGAGACTGCGATGGACAGTTAGAGAATTTGGTAGTGAGTCTTGGGCTGCTTGGCACTATGTGTCTACTACTGAGAGATTCACAAGAGGAGAACATAATCTGTCGGGGGCTCTCAGACCCATCAGGGCCAAGTCCTCTGCGGCTTGGCTTAGGGCTTGGAGGGGCCTCTGATAAGACCTTCCTCTGCAGCCTGGGGCTTTCCTGAACCTTCTGGCCCACCCCACCGCTGCTGAAGTTAGGCAGTATAGTCCGTGGCTGGGGGACAGGCGCACCCCAGCCGGCGATGGGATTGGTGGAGAAGTTGTAGCTTGAGGAGCGTACAGGCACTGGCGGAAGAGAATAACTCTGGTCCTGGGGTCCTCCAATAGGAGATGGGCAAGTAAAGCTCCCACTGCTGGCTGCAGACGGGGAGGAGAGGGGGGAGAAGGGAGGGGATGTATTCTCATAGCTGGATCCAACGGACATAGCCCCTGGGCTGGTAGGAGGGGACAGTAGATACCTGCCACCTCCATTGAGCATTGGGGACAGGGGGGAATGGGGAATGGATTGGCCTCCAGAAGGCTTTTGGCCATCCGAGGAAGAAGGCTGTGGATCATCCATGACTAGAGAGTCCATGATGTCCTGGAGGTCTTTCTCAATAGAGTTTACGATTGCACTGTGCTCAGACTGGACTCTTTCTCCATGAGTTTGGGGAGACTGGACTGGACTGGCCTGGTGATTCCCATTGACAAAGCTCTCTGTGCCTGAGGTTAAAAAGACAAAAAACAACTTTCATTAGTCTTTGTCAAAAATGTAATAAACATAGAAACTAGACTACAGTTATGTTTAATCTATTGTGCAACAGAGTCTGAATTGGAAGTATACTCATACTGAATAATTCAGAAACACTCTTGTCTTACAGTTTATAACATTTTAACATAGAAATGTGTCAGAAAGGAGAGCATAAGGGCAGAGGAAGAATTAGTGGTGAGGAAAGAAGGAAGGACACAGAGGAGCAGATAGGCCTGTACATTGGATAGGGATCAGGAGAAAATGTGCCTACATAACCCAATTACTGTGTGGCTCGAAAGCAACATAGGACACGGGGTGGGTAATCTAATCTTAACTGTCTGTTTGAAGTCACTATAGTAGATTATGACAACAGAAACGCACGGCCACGTGGGAGATTCAACAGCATGGCCTTGAGGCAGGGATCAGGTTGTATTAATGCAAAATGAAAGCTGTTTGAATAGACTTCTTGACTGTTTAAATAGAAATATAAAGATAAATGTTGCAGAGTCATCCGTGCAAACACAGAGAGGTAATAAAAGGCCACAGAAAAAAGCTGTCATGTCAATAGCATTGTTATGATATTACAAATCGTACAAAATGACTGTGGAATAGTGCAAACGATTACACAAACATAAGAGGGAACAGAATACATTCTGTTTTGTATTACAGTAAATTATGATGTCAGAGAGAGAGACGTCCCAATGGCAAAACTGCTCTAAAATATAAAAACTTCACAAATAATGCATTAGCTGTGCTTGTTCAACAGAGATGGGGGCAGCTTCCTGTCTGCTCCCCTACAATGCAATACAACGAAGCTCTGCCTTCATGACAACCTGACCACAATTCAATCTGAAGATTGTGTCACGCAAATGTTACAGCATCGAGGTCTGCAGGCTGTCACAGTAATGCATTGTATCCGTTCACCAATGCATGAATGTCAATGTCACATCGTGTCGCACGGACAACAAACCGTCTTGAATGTATGTACAGTCAAGAACGACTGGGGTGGGTTGACGAGAACCGTTTGCTGAGGGAAAGCCCATGCAATGATGTCATGGGGTACAGACGATCGGCTCGAGTGCACCAAACCTCATTTAAAAATATGGCAATTTAATATTCGCTTGACTATCGGTAATGCTGCATGTGGGATGTATCATGACTTAACACATTTTCTTACATGTGAGGACCCCAACAATTCGGCATTGATTGCATCGCCAACAAGATGTATTTACTTAAATATACACTTGATTCATCTGACATCCCTTAAATAACCCTAACCATAGACGACCAGAACACATTAGGATATTGTGACACAAAAAATCAATTATTTTAACGAATAAATGGACATATGTATCGATCTTCATTATGCCGAATGAAGGATGACATTCCAATAAATCGAAGTAAGAATGTAATTGTGTCCCACACTGTTCACATTTCCAGAAAAGCAAGTGAACATAAAACCGACTGATTTTGTAATGAAGTTTCGCGTGACACCGGTTCCTAACACTTCTCACACCCAGAGCTCAGCAATAAGCAGTAGGGTTAACGTTACTCACATGAAGGAATACAACCCGGTCAGTTTCAGGGCAGTTCACCTGCAATAAGACACACACTGAGGCCCACATCCTCCGGACACAGACCGGGTGTGACGGAGCCCTGCCGTGTCTAGCTCCACACACAGTGAGGGAGATATAAGATTCACCACCGAGGCGGTCTTTCAGCAGGGCGGGGGTAGGGGTGCTAAGCACCGCTGCTGCTTACAGTATCACGATGGTCAAGTTGCCTGAAATGTAACATGACGTTTTCCGGTCAAGACCTTCAAAATAAAAGCATGACTCACTTAATAAGTCCGCTAGGAAACTATATATTCTCCTATGCTCTCATGGCGAAGACGAGCATATGATAAAATACATAGGCTACTTACTATAATATACACCTCAATGGGACAGACATAATGTGATAGACACAATCTAACGTAGAGTGTGACAAATACCAACATTGTTCCTAATGTTCTGAAAGGTAATAATATAGCCTACTGCCTTTTGTACTTTACAGAGAAGACACACACAAATGAGACCGATAAGTCTCAAAACATACCGTTCCCCCCCAAATCGGACATGTACTTTAATTTGAAAGAAAAGGCGCCCTACTTCCTTTGCCATGGCTACCTTGACCTATCTTTTCCTCTCCAGAGTGATGTGAACTACTGCGAGATTTACAGAGCTGTTTTTAAAGAGTCACAGCAGTGGATGTTATGGCTTGTCATTGTTATTGTCTCTATAATGCCGATTCTGTCCGTTTTAGATGACACAGGGGAGAAGTACAGGCATCCACAAATTAGCCATTAGCACACTGTGGCACTTCGCTCATATTTTGCTGGCATGAAAAACTAAATTTCCTAGATGAATTGAATTATTGTAGGCTTCCATTTTTAAAATACAGTGTTGTCATCCAGGCCAGGGGAAATGGCAGGATAGCTTTTTGTATTTAGGTCTGATTAACCAGAGCAACACAGTAGCCTGAACAAGTACAACTATCAAGGTCTAAAAAGCTGGACATATTTATTCGCATTTGTTTACAAAAATACAAGCTTTGGCAGCATTCAAACACTGCATTGTTGTAATAATAGTGCCGGAGAATATTATTATCATATAATGTAGGATCATATAGAAATATTTCATTACCAGTAAAGTCCTCCAATGAAAATGACATTATATTAAAGTATTGATAGCCAAATGTACTTCTAAAGTTAAAAGAAAGTCAAGTTAAAGTAATCATAAAGCATAACAATGTTCTATGTGCATGTTATACCCACACATATTAAAAGATACAATTGAATAAGTGTACATGTAAGCAGCACTTCAATGTTGAAGTTGGTTAGGGAAGAGCTAATTTTGAAACTGTATTATACAATGTTATACACTTTGCAGCTGAATTTATATCAAAGCATCATATTTTACAAAACCATTGATGTCTATGTATTTTTTACGTATGTAAAATGTTCATCTGCAAAGTAACTACATTGGTCCATAGTATTGGTCATACAAATGGAGTAATATAAATTATAATAGTTCCCTCTGAATTGTTGTGTTTACTTTAAGTACAACATAGCATGAAATGGAAACGTTTAAATACAGTACAAGTACACATTTTTGACATTTTTCAATAGATTAGTAAATATGCCTTTTTAGATCTGACCAAATGTACTTAGATTTGTTCAAAATACAGCTCTATTTAAATGTGACTGTGTATTGGGAATATAGAACAACCTAAACAGATTTAATTCAAATGAGACATTTGGAAGGTTTAAGTTGCTTATCTATACTTTATCAGAATCAGCTATATTTTTAAGTATATGTAACATACAAGTGTATCTATGTTATGCTTTCTGACTGAACTTTTCCATACAAAATTCTGATACAAAAAAGACCTCATTGGTGCACCAAAATAAAGTATTAACGGAAAAAATGTGTTTTCCCTTAGAGATGGAAATGTGGGTTTTAAACTGGTTTGGAAATGTAAATGAAAGGGCACGAACGAAGTGCTGACTGCTTTAAATGGGAATAACATTTTCTCCGATTGCCTAGACGTATTTTATTTATGGTCCCTTATTTCATTGCATAATTAAAAAATAGACATTTTAAGACCTGGAGGTGAAACCCATTGAGGAAGGGAGGGTGCAAAGATGGCAGACAGTAGAATGGGGCTCGAGGTTTATAAATAGTCCCTGAAAAAGATACTGTAACCCCATCCGTCGGCCATTTGAGTAAGCAGCTCAGAGCCACAAAGCCGTCTGCTGGCCAGGCAGAGGCACAGGAAACGTCCAAGCAGTGAAGAGGTGTTCGCTGAAAGACGCCTGGCTAAAGACAGCTGGTCAGTGGACCGTCACTGACCCAGTGAAGATAGCCAAAACGGAACAATAGCCAGGTGAATGTGACTTCATAAAGACACAGTAGCTCACAACACAAGGACATTTTTTGTAATACATGATGTGCCTGTTATGGTACATTCACAACTGTAGCACAACAGGCACATCATAGATGGCAGCAGCAGATGTGCACGTTTATTTCACCCAAAATGATATAAGTGACTTAAAAAATCATTAGTGAGTTTCAACTCATCAATAAAAACTGATTGGAATTAACGATGTGCATTATGCTTTTTTTTACTAAGGTTTATTAAGAAAATTGTATATTTAAAATAAGTGTAATCATTTCTTGTAATGCTAGCAAAGAGGCTTTTGATACATCGGGACACATTCCTGAAAAGATACTGGGATTGTATACATTTATTGTACATATTTGGACCACTTAACTTTAAACAAATAAATGAAAATAAGTTATTAAAGTCAGTTGGCCAGCTCAGTGACTTTTTAATGTGTTGGGAAGCCAGTGAGGGATCAGTTACTGGCACTTACCACCTGGTCTGTCTCCACTGTCACCATCACAACATCCAATTGGCCAAGACTAGGCATTGCCCAATACAGTGGTGCAGGTTGACCTATTTTTGTACACAAATCTTTTTCAGGCTACTTCATGTATGTTCAGAAAACTGAAAAAAAATTGAGCCGAGGGAACCGGAAGTGGTAACATGCCAAGTCCGGGTTTTAAGACTCAATCGTGCACCACTCTACTTAAATGGTGAAATAAAATAAGCCATTAAATACGGTTATGTACAGTTTCTTATTCCCTAATATTCACACCATTATTTTAGGTACATTGTGGTAGCTGTGGTAAGTAATACTGTCATTAGTTTAATGTAACTCGTTTTGTCAAGTTGTTTGAAGGAGATATTTTACAGCATTATGAAGTAGATATCACAGAGACAGGGACGGTGAAGAAGGTTTCTCTGGAGTCTCCTGCACCTCTTCAAAGTAAAGTTGTGGTTACAGACTCCCTCTTCCCCTATAAACAATAGTATGTTGAGGGTAATTCATTTGGAAAAAACTGACAAAGTTAAAAAAGTATTTTACTTTTTTTAATTATTCCATAGATAACGTGATGATATAGTCGTTGTAAATTATTGTGGCCAAAATAATCATGTAGTGTTTATCGGATATTGAGACAGCCCTTACGTTCCTATATATGGATATTATCATTTTACTGCATGCAAAAAAAAAAAAGGAAAAAATCTATGCTTTCAAAACAAAGTGGGTCAAATGGGTTCGGCTGGGTTTGCCCCTCCATAATTGCTCTGGCACTAGCATACACACACAGATAACAAGTGTAATTTCAAATAGATATGACATGCACAGATCATCATGGGAGTGGTATAAGCAAGTTTCATCTGAACGCAACTCAGGAATGCATAATTGAGGAAAATGACACGTTTCTAAACAACGGAAGGCTTTCATTATTGGAGCAGGAGGTCCACAGCTGCCAGCATTCCTGTGCGCTATACTTATAATGTCCACAGTAAACAGAAGGAAATAACAAGATGCTATGACAGATCCCCGGTCGTAGAGCTGGCCAAGAAAAGGTCCACTTACAGGTTTCTCCATTCCATTTTACATTTTTCCAGAAAAATAAACTCCACAGCAAACTAAAGTTGATGATACTTACACAGTTGACTTGGCAATATGTTCTTCAGAAATAAAAGGCATTCATTAAATCGTCATAAGTGAAAGTCTAGAGTTGGGCTTTAAATGAATGTCAACAACAACAATAAGAAAAGACACTTAAAATGATCCACTTTTCCACCTGTTCCATTGATGAAATGGAAATGTGTTTTTAAACATCCACCCTCCCGATCTTTTTTCTTTTCAAGTGTTTGGTGTGATGATGTTTACAAGTGACGTAAAAGATTCAAAATCCATGCATGGAGTATTAACTTACGTATTTTTTTTACACTTTTTACACAAATACATATTGACTTTGAGACAAGGTAATGCAATTGCAAAAATGCTGACTCATTTCCGAGTTTTCATTCCTGCAGCACTCTATGGTAATTTAGTTTAACAGAATATTGTGAGAGCCTTGTATTGGCCCAGTGTTGTTTATCACCAAATGAACCTACTGTTCTGGTCCCAGCAGGTTTCCCTGTGCTTCTACACTCCCCTCCACCCTTCTACACTCCCCTCCACCCTGCCAGGCTATAAAAAAGGAATAGTGCTGGGTTTTACTGCTGTGCAAACATCCACCTGTAAAAAACACTGCCCTGCTGCTCCACCTCACCATCCGTCGGTTAAACAATCCGGCCCATTCATTGAAACTGGAACTCAAAGACGGAAATGGCATTTCTAGGCTTTATTATTAATGTGACAAAAGGTCAGTGTGTTTTACTCACAATTGGCCTATGTTTGTGGAGGAAAGAAACCCTGGCAAGATGATAAATGTAGCACTGCTGTGAGAAAACGGGCTGAAAATACAGTACAAGTAATGAATGGGTGTAATAGGAGCCTGCAGGACTCTAAAGTACCTGGACTGAGTCTGTAGTCCCCGGCGGAGAGACCTCCTCCCTGAGGCACCATGCTCTTCATCCTGAGGGCTTCTTCAGGGTGGTTGAAGCGAAAGTAGGCCGACTGGCCAAAACACAGCATACAGCCTGGAAAACAGAACAAATATCATTTTAATATTTCGTTTTAGAAAACTCTCGGGAATATATGAAAGGAGGGCTTAAAGAAAATAACTAATTATTAACATATACTGTAATAGTATTTCTTTATTGTCATTGCACCAGGTACAAAGAAATTAAGCTATCTGGTCAGTGCATTTCCACATCAATAAGAAAGTATATGATTAATGCAATTTACAACACATCTAAAATCACAGCAAGTGATTTGGTGAAGGCGTCAGAGTTGTTCTGACATCATCAGGAGAGAAACAAACAAGAACAGACTGTGTCCACCATCATCATCACCAGTGTTGCACACAAAATAAAACAAAGCATGAGGGCACAGACTCGTTGGTCCCTGTGTACAAACGATGAAGGATGAAACTTTGATAAACTGAGATGAGGAAAACTGCAGCCGATTTAAAACATTTTGAAGTAAAGATCTTTCAATAACTGCTAAAATTAGACCTTAATAACTTCCACAAAATCTCACATTGATATATATGTTTCTTTCTGCAAATCACTTTGAATGAGTAAAATACCCCCGACATCAAATAAGTCCGTCTTCTCTCGGTTAATTAACTCCCATCGGTTTACGCAGTTGAACTATCTGATGTGCCTCGCCCGACATCCTGCGTCTACTGATAATGCGAGCAATTAGAAAGATAGGATGCTCTAAAAATGCTGTTTCTGGACGTATTCAATCCCAGAGTAAACAAAGTGATGAAAGAAGAGATCTTCTACCAGAAGGTTGGTTACATGTTCGTTGGCTATGGCCAGGGTTGGGAGGGTTACTTTGTAAATGTAATCACTTACTGATTACTGAATACATGGCTCTGAAAGTAATCCGAATACAGTTACAGTTACTGGTCTTAAAAAACGTAATCAGATTACTTTTGGATTACTTTCTTTTTCCATCACAGATGGGTATGTTTTGGTGTAGGCCTACAGGAGACACAAAGAGCAAAAGGAAACTGAACGTGTTTTTACTGTTTTAATGGCGTATCAAGAGCACAACTGAAACATCACATCTGAAACGATGTAACAACATAATACACGTTTTGGGGATGCAGCTTGGGATGTGAGGAGTGAGGGACACGGCTTAGAACGGGCAAGTCGCCTTCTGTCCTACCAGTGTTGGCAGGACATTAATTAAAATGTCAAACTCAGACTTCATTTTAAGGACATTTCGGCCAGGGGTGTAGAGCTATATTTGTTTAAGCACCGGATTGGCAAAACAGGAGCCTCTGTGCACCAGTCTGCCTTGATCTATGTATTCACGTCTGTGACTCTCACAGTATCTGCTGCCCACAGCTGTTTTATAGAAGGAACACCTCCTTCACTTCACGAAATCTCTGCAGCACCAGGAGGCAGCGGGAGGGTTACCTCAGCCTCTGAGAAGACGAGCGCGCAGTGCCTTTCACGCACCGCCTTTCACGCTCCGCCTTTCACGCTCCGCCTTTCACGCACCGCCTTTGCTGTGTTTACCTTCAGAATCATTAGAAAGGCTAAAGACTAAAGAGCGACCGCAGGCTCATGTGTTTTAACCACACACACACACACACACACACACACACACACACACACTTTTGTTCCTCCATGTTTCGTTGTTATCGCTTCACTGAGCGGACCCACACATTTTTTCAAACGCTCCCTTTTTTGGTCCATCTGCGGCGGTAATAGGTTTTGTGCGCTGTGATGATTCGGCTGTACCTTTAGTAATGAATATTAAATGTTGAGAGGAAATCTTTCCACCAATAATTCCAATAAGTAATCCAAAATGTATTCACTTCAGGTTTACGAAAGTAACTGTAATCAGATTACTCGTTTTTCAAATGTAACGCGAGCTGAATACAGTTACTTGATTTGTGTATTCTGATTACGGAACACCGTCACATGTATTCCGTTACAACCCAACCCTGGCCACGGCAAACACAACGTTCCCCTACAACTCATTTCAGCTTTTTCAGGCGCATGGTGCTCTCACTACGGTCAGGTTGATGGTCACATGCACTCGTATTTGTTGTTGTTAAAAGCTCAAGTTATATGAAAATACACGAGAGCTGCTTAACTACTAGGTTATGCACCTGATATTTTAATCTCTTGGAACTAATATTCATTGACTCTCATCACTAATAATAGTGGTTGAAATGACTAAGTGTAACGTTAAATGTGTCGCTCATAGTGTCAAACCCACATAGAATAATCACCAATTACAGGAAAGCCCACACAACTGAACAAATGACCGAGTTCAGAGGTTCCTGTTGGATTTCCGATAAAGGGATTCAGCTGAGGATCACGCTTTTACTGAGAAACAAAACATATCAACATCAGCAGCTAAAAAGCCACACTCTTTCCTAAAGAGATGGTGGAGACCAAAACAGAGCAAAAAAAGAAAAGAAAGGACTTTTGGACCTTCGTTGATCAAAAGGACACAAACACGATTTCATTTGCACCACAATGTTGCCTCCTCTCTGTTGGATATGCAACTTAGCAACAGGTTTTTTTAACCACTTTATAAAGTGTTGATGTCAATGTTGTGTATTAGCAAGTTTCTGCTCACCCACAGGATCCGGAAAAAGTGAGAGTTGCCAAATGCTGCTTTGAAATGTCACATATACAGTTTACTGTAGTGTGCATGTCACTTGGGAGTTCTTCCAATGATTCTTCACCTTTTTTGCTGAATTAAACACTGTTGTGTCAGTGTGTGGTTTTGTCAACCTGTGCACACTGATTGTGAAGTATAAAGAACAACAAACTGCTTTTGATTTTGCTTCAAGGTGTCTCTAGTGTGAAGCAGGCAGACAATATTAACACAGCCGATAGCCATGAACTGACAGTGTTGCTTCTCACACTAATCAGGCATGTATTCACATGACACAACCCAACACATACTCGGTTTCTATGGTAGTATTAATCACATCCACTTACTGTCGTAGTTAGAAATGTCAAAACAAACTGTACGCATAACTAATTCATCCCGCCATGCGCAACAAGCTCGATGGCAGATAAGCAATCTTGTGTTTATTGCTTTCTCAATATTGCACCATTGTCCTGCCGAGATTAAAAGGGAAAGGTCTTCCCGCTCGGTCAGAGATAAGATCCCTGCCTGTTGTCACTGACAAACACGAGGCAGAAGGTAAAGGCGGAAACTTCTCCGTTACACAAGAGGCTGCGGTGATGTAGAACAAAGCCAGATGCCCTTTTATTTTGGACAGACGCACACTGACAGCTTGGAGAAAAGCACCTGATTACATCATGAGCACCGGGCAAAGGAACAGAGCCACATAGATGGAAAAACTGTGTTTATTCATTTGTTGTCATTAGTGTTGTCACGATACCAACATTTTGGTTTCGATACCAAGTCAAGAATTGCGATTCCGATTCTTTTCCGATACTTTTCTTTTATTATTTTCATGATCAATACAATTGTAGTTTATCTGTCAAGTGTTTTCTTACAACATGGTCTCTTCTTTATACTTGAGTTTATGTGATTTCTTTGATAGTTAACTTTATATTTTATTAACATGTAATAGTACAGCAATATAAATAATTATTGACAAAATGTATATTGCAGATGTTAGCCACATTGGTAAGTTAGCTAAAAAGATAGCCATATTAGACAGTTATCATTGCCATTAATTGCCTCTTCAAACTACGAAAACGTTCGTTTGTCACAAAATAAATTACACTTGTTTGACTTAGATTTGAGGGCATGGCTTGAGCATGATGTAATTATGTTATCTATCACATTCGCTAACCTGTCTGTCTTTAAATTCTTTAAACAGCTCTGGATGCCGGTCGGCGAGGTGCTTAGCCAAGTCTGATGTGTTGGCTCCCTTGGTTTGCAGGGATCTAAAACATGTCTCACAGACGGGCCTCGTGGTGTCCGTAGGCTTGCCCTCACTGTCAGAGATATAGCTCAAATACTTCCACATTTCGCTTCTGACGTCTTTTTTGTCAACAAGCCGAGGCGCAGCAGCAGTTGCACTCCCACTTGTGGGCCATGCTTCTCGTTTTCTCACATGCTCTGGCAGCTAGCGCGTGCTTGAGAGGGGAGGGACTTGGAGCGTGTTTGAGAGGGGAGGGACTGCAGGCACGGCTGCAATGCAGGGAGTGGAAGCAGAGCGCTGAACACACACGGCTCTTAAAGATAAAATGCAAAGCTTCCAAATATGCTACATTTTTATAGAAATGTTGTTTTTAAGACTGCCTGTATTTTTTATTTAATTTAAATCGAGATAAGACACCCGAAAAAAAAAGCTTTTTATTGATACAAAACTCGACCCAAAGCCGTCTAAATTTCTGACATGTCATTCCCAGCAGCCTCCGCGCGCGTGACGTCATTTTGGCCAAACAGTCTCTGGGCCAAATATCCCGACTCGGCAGTCTCGTGCGCTGTTCACATGTCAGCGGTGTTTTTCAAAAAGAAAACTCTGAATTATATCCGCGAAATCACGCAAAACATGGGTTATTGTTGTGCTTTCGTATTTACGAACGGTGCGGGATCTGGTAGAATTTTTCATTCATTTCCACAAGACAAAATCATCCGCCGAAACTGGATTATTTTAGTGAATCGTGTTGGCTGGCAGCCGACAAAATGGAGCAAGTTGTGCTCTGACCACTTCGCGTCTGATGCATACGATGTTGATCCTGCCATTGTCAAGTCTGTTGGTGGAGAAGCATTTACACATCGGAGTACATCGGAGGCTGAAACCCGGAGCCGTCCCCTCCATATTTGAGCACAAAAAACAACCGAAAGAACGAAAGAGCCGGAATGCAGAAACGCCAAAGAATTGAGGTAAACAAATTTTGATTTGATTTCAAAGCGCACGGAGCACAGAGCACAGAGCGGACAGCAGATAACGGAATTGCAGTTGTATTGCTTATAGATTATCAGAACATTTCAAAGGGGACACAGCCCCATTGGATATTAACCTAAGGATTAACTACATCATCGTTTTAATGCCATTTTAGACCAGACAAAGAGGAAGGTAAGACATGTTAGCCTAGCTCATGTTAGTACCTAGCACCACTTGTTTTGATGTACGTTTTTGTTGATAACCTCGCGAGTTTGTATCTTTCAGTGTTGAGGTGGGCACCGTTAGATTCTGTGTCTTTACGATCATAAACAATGTGTTGGAGGTGGAGCTAGGATAAGTAATAAGGGAGCTAGGAGTGATTTTCGGTGCAGTAATAGCATTAGCATTTTTCGCTCGGGGATAACAGAGTATGTTTTATTTTTTTTATTTTTTTTTTCACAACAGTTGTATTTGGATGGAATGAATACCTATAGTGATAATTCCTCTTCGACATCAGAGGCTCGTATAGATATGGTTGGATGTCGACAACATACTCCAGATCTTGGGTGGCCTCCGACTCAGAATCAGACATGATAACGAAACTAAGTTGTACTATCGGCGGAAGCAGCTGTGAGCGATAAGCCAGGTGGAAATATGTTTGTACACTCTGACGTCACGCAACGCCATCTTGCGGAGACGAGCTGCTGTGAAATAAATCGTCGTACTTGGTGTTGGGGGTTGAACAAAATAAATATTGCGCATTGCTAGACGCATATTATCTCCGATTTTAATACTGCAATATCTTAGATAGTGTTGTAGCTATATGATTTCGATTTTACTGGCAATTATAAAAAAATCTTTGCATTTGATCTTTAAAACAGCGCTTTCTCACCGGAGTACTTTTCCCCGTCATTCTTAAAGTACCGATACTAATGAAACGGAGGAATCGTAACGTTTTTAACGACAGGGTATCGCTGTACCTTTCAAGTATCGGTACACCATGCAACACTAGTTGTCATATATATGTCCTACAGATTTATTTATTTTTTTTACAATTTTTTTCTTCTTTTTGTGTGTCAGTCATCCACACCAATCAGAAGTGCTGTGCTCCACATGTACCAGCCATTGTTAATCAATCAGAAGTGGCCCATGATAGAAGGTGATGGCAGGTGATTGGATCAATCTGTCTAAGTGCTTTTGAAAGTGTCTGCCATTTCCAAATGGCTTCCAATGGAGCTTTAGGCTGCGGCCCCACGAGGACGAAAACGGCTAAACGCATAGGATTAACGCAAACGCAATCGCAAACGGCTTCCGTCCACATGCAATAATTATCCGGATAGTGTCTGCCCACACGAGACCGCTCCGTTTAGCTCCAACCGCTGGAGAAGCTGCAGTACATATGCAGGAGCCTCTACGTGGCGCTGTAACTTCCTCCACAAAAACAGCGAAGAAGCACGGTTGTCATGGTTGCCCTTCTGTTTATTCTCCGCGGTGGGGGCCGAGGGAACCGGGCAGAGTTTTTCGCCAGTCAGCGTGTATTAAAGTTGAAATCTTCCGGACAAAATTATAAAAGTGCCGGTCAAAGGTCTTCTTTGTTATTTATTGAGCTTTAAAACAAATGAATAACGACTCTATATAATATAATGATAAAATACACGGAGCCTCTCTTTTTCCTCCCTCTCTTCGGACAGCGCCAGTGTCTGTCTCATGCAGCAGCTCATCCAGTAATCAGTGACCCGGCCGACTGTAAAAATAAACATATTTATAACTAGTTTAGGGAGTTTGAGAGGTAATTAAAATAGCTAAGGGTGATGATCTGACTTGAAGTGTGTGTTTTGCTGCAGCGGGAGGAGCTGCAGGTGAGCAGAGCTGCGTGTCTCCGTCCTGTCAGATTAGACTTCACTCGCGAGAGAAAGATAAATAATCTGAATTCAGGGTGCAGTTTACTTTGACGTGGGGGTGAGCAGCAGAGGTGGGGAGAGGCGGGGCTATTGCCTCATCATTATTGCTGTAGATGTTGCACAAACAACTGTAGCATGGTCAATAGCGTCCGGAGCACGATAGCAACTCTGCGATCCGCCATTGTTGTTGTTGTTGGTGGCGAAACACTTCAGCACTGGCGCGGGGTAAGCGGAGGTGAGCAGAAGAGGTGGGGAGAGGCGGGGCTATTGCGCAATCACTATCAGTGATCTGAAAATGTCCGTATAGGGCGCACACACGGAGCTGTTTGACCCCCCAGAGAGTGGCGTATGCATTTCTATCCACCTTGGGACCCGTTGTCGTTTCCTCAGTCGTTTAGTGCCATATTCGGTCGTCCTCGTGTGGCCAAACGGTCTATATGACACTAAACAGTAACGCAAACGACCGAATTCGTCCTCGTGGGGCCGCAGCCTTAGATGGTTTGGTGAAACAAACCATCTGAGTCAGGTTAGTAATGCTCCATCACATGTTCTACATCTATTACAGGGTGAATCTTAAACTGATGCTTGACTTTAAAGCAACCCAACGGAAGTTTCATGTAAGTTTAGTTTTTTCACTCGTAGCTCGGGCTGCTAGAAACGGGAGTACGTTGATACGACATTCCTAGCCGGAGATATGGCCGCATTTTACAATAAACTTCCGTTGGGTCGCTTAAAAACAAATATCGCAATTCGAATCGCAATCGCAATATTTGTCAGAAAATTCACAATTAGATTTTTTCCCAAAATCGTGCAGCCCTAAACCACACCATCACTCGTTTTAATTGTTTCATTTGATTTGTTGTTATTAACTACTGAGTATCATGAAATATCCTTGTGATATTTCAATGGACTACACACCAGTGATGGATCAATGCACTCAGGACTTATGACTAACACTTAGTCATCTTGAGACTTTCAGATGCCTAATAGTCGAGTATTGTCTCTGAACTGAACTAAATAAACTCAGAATGGAAGAATCTGATGAATGACATTTATTAAATGGAAGAAAAAATGGGTTGAAGAATGGGTGAAATATAGAACACCAACCATTACTAATTACACTATGGTAAGATGTGACAATACATTTAGGCATGAGTATCAATGATGTATCCGTTATTTGTAAACTATATACTATAAGTTATTGTTAAATCATTTTTCTCTCTTTTTGCACATTTTCTGATTTGTGAATTATTATTTTGTTATTTAGTGTACTTTAGCATTAAAATAGCACACCATATGGAACTTCACCGCTTGTGAAGAACTGCTGACAAGCAGTGGTTCTAAATACCAGTTAAATTGATACTCTTTATTGGTACAATAAATACCACATGCCTACATGAGCTGTCCACATGCAGCATTTTGCTTATTTGCATTTCGTTTTTGTAAATGGAAAGAAGAGGCCAGTTTCCATCAGCCTTCCCTTCAGTGGTTACGACACTGTCCCGACTTTGGTTGGTATTTTCCACATTTGAAATTGTTTCCTTCAATATTTGGATGTCTCATCATCAGTAAATGACCGAGCCATAAGTCTGGTCATGAAACAGAAAAACAGAAAGACGCTGAGTGGGATAATTGAAAGCGGTCATCAGGATGTTCATACTGCGGTCTGCGGAGCCACGTCAGCTCAGCCACCGTGTCTTCGTGCAGTCATCCGACTCCCTCACCTAGCTCCTGTTTCCTCAAGGATTCTGGCAGCTCCTCTGCCTACAGCCAGTGATGTACCTGAACGCGTTCAATGAACGATCGTTCATGAACGCGTTCATATTTTGGGCGAACGTGAACTGAACGTACTGTATTTCCGCTAGATGAACGTAATTGAGAACGCGTTCATTCTCAGCGCTGTATAACGGCGTTCAAAAGTCCGTTCATTCTCAGCACTGTATTATAACGGCGTTCAAAAGTGTGCCAGATTTCATATGCCTTTCAGCCGAAAACCCAGTTAAAACACACAGTAAACAGGCTTCAAAATAATGCGGAAAACCACCCAATCTGGCAACAGCAAGCTGCCTGTGACGCGTACGCGCCTGTCACCCCTTGCTGTCGCACTAAAATATAAATATACTAAATAATATATCAGACTCCTCACAACAAACAATGTGGAACCGCGGAACCGGCGAGCATTGAATGAATGAATGAATTAGTATGGACGTAGCCGAGAGCAGCTGGAGCAGCACTCGCTCAGAGTGAGACTCTATGCGTCTGCGTATGAGCATTTAAAAGAGTTTTACGTTAAAGTCAGTACTGACTCAGACGGAAAAAATCAAACGTTTGCCTGTAAACTGTGTCCGCCCGGTTTGAAAAAGCAAGTCCGTACATCGACGACGTCGACAACAAACCTTAAACGGCACATTGAGAATAAGCACAAGACTAGCCTTTCACGGTATGTGTGAGTGGCGAATAAAAAAGAGAGCCAAAACAGATCCACTACCACCCAAATCCCATTAACATCGTACAGGAGACAAATAATAGCTCGCAGCAACGTATTGAAAAAATAACTATAAACTATAAATTAGTTCATTTTTGAAACCATGAACTTTAGTTCAACATTTTGAATTATGAACTATGAACTGAACTAGTTCATTTTAAAATGTGTGAACTGTGAACTGAACTAGTTCATGTAGAAAGTGAACTTTCCCAACACTGCCTACAGCACACACTCTACCCTACATCTGACGTGCCCTAACATGATCTCCCCGGTGAAGATCAATTCAGCCACCTCTAAGGAACATGTTGAATAAAAGAACGTAGCTGGAAGCGATGTGTTTCTGACGCAGTCATCTCTCACTGAGATCTTGCGGGGTCTTGGTGACAGCCCTGTGGCGCACACCGCACAGTCAGTTTTACTCAGCAGTTCTGTCGAACAATGAGCGTGTCAGAGACAGGGGTCGGGAGAACAATGATGACTGAGGATATTAACTTAGAGGTGTGGGTTGATGAAACATTGAGCCTGTTATGATCAAATAAAGATTATATGTCAGCTATTGTGAAGTTTTTTTTTTTTATTGTAATATTGATTTAAGGATTTTTTTTTTTTACCGCATATCAATATATTTTTTCCAACTGTGGCTTTTGTCATAATTACATTCCATCAGATGTGAATATTTGGTGGTGGAAAAAAAAAATGATGATTTTCTTGTGCTATGGAAGGGCTCAAAGATGTTTGGGATGAGTCTGTTTTCCTGGCTTGTCTGAAACACAATCATGACATAATCTTCCAGAGAACTTCATAACAAAACGTAATGGTTGGAATGGGAAGTACACAAGTAGCCTACATCTACTCAAAAACTGTGCTTAAATAAAAATGGTGAGGCATTAACTTATATATGCATGTTATGTATTATTATAGGTTAAGAAATTGACGAGCTAACTGCCAGTTAAGTAAAAAGAAAACTGAAAATAACACCATTTCTAACAGTGAAATGTTGATGACGCAAATGGAGATTTGGGGCTGATGTGATCCCCCATAAAACTCAGACTTGACAATAAAGTATTATCAGCTCGTATCGTATCATATCATATCTGAAAAAAGGTTCAAACAAATGTGTGCCATTACCGTTAAGCGTTATCGTTTTTCAAGTTTAGCATACTGTACAGACAATGATATGCTTCCATTATCACACTCAGTTCAGTGCATCAATTTCTACATCCATTTGAAATTGAAATGATCAAAATCCAACAGACTGGTTCTGGTACCAAAGGCTATGTGTTATAGCCACAGGCAAGGAACTGATTAGTGGTGACCGAGGCTCCAGGGAGTTCCATGCATGTGCTACATACAGTCATACACTGGGTATCTGTGAGTAGATCCCACCCAGCACCGACAGCATTGTTCAGTGTGTACTTGTTACTGTGTACATGCAGAGGCTGCCAGCTGATGGATGCGTGGAGACATTTCTCCTCCACTGCTCTGTTCTCGCAGGACACTGCTGCTGGCAGCTGACGCTCACACTGACCGAGTCCTCTGCTGCCCCCCGGGAGCCTGACCCGCACCCTTGCAGGCCCTCTGTGTGTGTGTGTGTGTGTGTGTGTGTGCGTGCGTGCGTGCGTGCGTGCGTGCGTGTGCGTGCGGTCACTGACAGGACAGAGGCCACACGGGATCAGCTCATGATGAGTCAGCAAAACAGAGAGCACAAACAACTGTATTCGCAAACAAACACATTCAGAAACAGTGTACCATTTGATACGGTGGTACTAAGTTCTCTGACTGAAAACACTAGGATGTGTAGTGGAAGCTAAAGTCGCTCATAAAAGTTCACCAACCTTCATTGCAGGATATATATATTTTGGTATAATAAAACATTTTTAGGTATTAATTCTAGTCTATTCATCATTTCTGCACTCAGTATCCCCATTCGTCTAAAGCTGGATGTTAATTGAACAAAAGGACTAATTATGACACACTTACTATGGGCATAGTAGTTCAAGATGAAGAGGTGGATTTAGTTCAATCCAAATGTCTTTTAAGGGTTTGCTTTCTTGCAGGAATAGACCACCATACGGGGGGACAGCAACATCTGATATCATACATTAGCAGTGGTGGAAGAAGTACGTAGAGCCTGGAGTGGAACAGTATGATCCTAAAAACTCCATTTCAAGTCAAATTCCTGAATTGAAAAACTAAAAGTATTCAGTTAGCAGAATGGCTCTTTCAAGGTAATATAGAATACTATTTTAAGATTTTATCACTAAGACATGTTGCCAATTTGAGTTATTTGATTAAAATATGCATAGTGGTACAGTGGTATCATACAGGCAAATCATCTGTTTTCATGTACAAAGGAGCTAGTAGCTAATAGCTATAAGTGTTTTTTTTTTAAATGCCATAGAGAAAAAAAGGTACTGGCCTCCAAAATGTAGTGCAGTAAAAGTATATATGCATAACATGGAAAAGTAATGTATAGTTTCTTAAAATAGTACTTAAGTACCATACATGAATAGATGCTGCTAAAAGTTCTCTGTTTACAAGTTGGTTAAAAAAAGAAGCGGAAGTAGTGCATAACTCATAAGTCATGTTGTAGGCTTTGTATTCCTTCCTGCCTTCCTTCGTAGAGTAGATTGTTTTTAGATGGCTAGTTAAGCGAAATGCTTCTATTAAAATGTTTTATTGTCAGCTCAGTTGTTCGAGGGAGGGTAAAAGACTGATCGACTGGCAGCCTGAAAAGTGATACTTAACATAACTCGCACACCATGACATGTTCAAGCAAAGCAGGCGGTAAATACAGGCAGAGTGACCTTTAAAAGAGCTTTTCAATACAAATAGGATTTAGGGTTGAAATGCCAAGCAGAGCCGATGACATTAGCATCAATTCATGGGCTGAGGACATGATATTTTGCTAATCAATCCATCTGGTTTACGCTTTCAGAAAAACGCTGCCGCTGAGTTCCATTACTGGCACTCTCTTGATGCCAATTAGCGCTCATCAATTCAGCCATTACAGTGGCACGCATCTACTTATCGTGATGGATCCTCCCGCTGTGAGAGACACACTGCAGGGAGTGTCAGACAATAGATCTTCGTGGAGATCAACAGAGTATTTATCTAGGTCCCTGGCAGGGTTTTGGAAATGGAGACGCTCTAAACAGGCCATGTATCATATTCTAAGGCTGGGATCATAAATCATGCAGATATTCATTATAACGCACTCACGCAGTGTTGACACCGAGAAAACTGCAGTGCTTCATATGCAATCGCGGGAATGAAGGGTAGTTTAATGGAGGCACTTGGTGTAAAGTCAATACATTGGATATGGCGGATGTATGAAGAGAGGTCTGCTAGGACTTTTACAACTAAATCAAATGTTGTAGAAGGAGCCGGAAGGACAGGAGTTTGTCAATGGCTTATCTCTCTTTTTATGGAAACCATGTATGTTTCTGGTTTCCAGTCTCCACCCAAACAATGAGGGGTTTCCCCACCTTATCTCCAGCACTGAACAGATCTGCTGCGGATGTGTTGTTCTGATATTAAACAGACGGCTGGGCGGGGGCGGTTAATGAGACCGGAGAGACGCCGAACCCTAATCACGCAGAGAAATTAGCCACCCCTCAAACCACTAAGTCCTTATTTAGACTGGAAGGGCTCAAAGATGTTTGGGATGAGTCTGTTTTTCTGGCATGTCTGAATGTTGTTCAACACATCCATGACATCCTCCAGACAACATAACAGAACCATAGACTGTATATATAAAGGAACAGAACTCAATGTTTGCAATAGTGCAAGGTAAATAAGAAGCCTACTTTTACTCAAGAACTGTACTGAAATGAAAATTGGTGGGTTTTTAAAAATAAAAACCCACCTATTCCAGTTAGATGTTAAAGTGATGAACATGTCAATCCAATGTGATGATCCAATAATATAATATGTATTCTTTCAAAGCCTGGTGTGCTGAAGGGTCTTAAAAATATGATCTTCAATGATTTTAATGTTACGTTAAGTGTATTTTCCCTGGTTTGTTGTTTTAATGGAAGTCCTTGTTGATTGTATCGTATTGTACCATATTGTCGAATGAGTATTTCTGGTGCTAATACTCTTATACTTTAACATAATATTCTGAATGCAGGACTACTACTTGAACAGAGCATTTCTACATTTTGTTACTACCTTTACTTAAAGAGAAAGGTCAGAGTACTTTGTCCACCTCTGAATATTCCATAATGATATAATCATTTATACAGCCCTTTTCTGGGACTCAAAGATGCTTGATGGTGAATCTACCCTTAGCTGTCGTAACATCACCTAGTTAGGAGTGAATTATGATTATGATGTTTAATACTGTAGAATCTACAGCATGGATTATTCCCCTACATAACACGCACACATCTCTCTTGGTGGTCCATGGAAACTCTGGTTTTAACTTGCGAGAACCCGTCTCCAAAGGTCACGTTCTTTACGGTGATCATAGGAGCTAATCAGCTCAGGTGACAGGGAAAGTTAACCCAGGGGTGATGACGGTTCAGCGTTCTGGTGATCTTTCCCACAGCAGGGAGGGTGGTCTCTTTGGCATTTGGAAATTACGTTTCAAAACTTGCTGGCTGTGAAACATGTTTTCAACCAAGGAATGCAAGCAAGCAAATTAAATGTATGCTCTGGGTTGGATTTAGAAATAAAACCACAATTTAGTTGGGTATTCAGATCTGCATATTTAAGCTGTTTCCAATTCTGGTCTCTGCTGGTACTCAGATTTACTGTAAATTAAAAGGGCATCCAATTAAACTCAGAGTGTTGAATGGCCCATGCTTGGTGAACCTAGTGGATCATCTAGCAGCTGCGAGATGATCCACTAGGTTCACCAAGTAAACGCATACTCTGCCATTTGTTAACAGGCAGACAAACTCATTATCAGAGCCTCATAAACAAGGCCCGCCCCCCCCACTGACACTTTACCTCAGCCACATCATATGCATTACATTATTGCACACAATGTACAACAATATTTTGTATTACTGCTGATTTTTATTCCATATTTTATTCCTTCTATTCCATTCCATTGCAATGGGGTTAGGGTTATATAAATACTGTTATATTTTACAAGATTTTAATTATTTTTTATATTTTTCTAGTTCTCTACCTGTGTTTTAAATTTTTGTTTTACCTTTATGTATGCACCACGACACCAAGTCAAATTCCTCGTACGTGTAAACCTACCTGGTAATAAACCTGTTTCGGATTCTGATTCTGTAACTACAATATAAACAAGGTCAATGAGAGCTGTGAGACTCAACCAAACCCCACAGTTGCTATAAACCAAAACACTGAGCTTAGATAAGCTATCACAAGCTTATTAAACATATACATACAATTAAACATATCCATAAAAGAAAAGTGAAAAATATGAATCATCCTTGATTAAATTCAAGTAGATAATTTACAGTGTTGCCAAAAGTAAAACATTTCCACTGCCTGAATAAAAAATGAATAACATTCTGTGAAAATAGGATTCATATGCACATCATGAAAACCATTATTTTTAATTTATAATATTGGTTACATGTTTGGGCGGTTGGAAAACCTGATTACATTTTTCCCTATTTAATATTGAAATTATTCTATCAACAAAAAAAGTCACTTTTTAGCACTTTTCCTATATATGATTAATGGCATCATAGCTATGTTGAACTGTCCAAAACATATGTGTGAGTTCTTCCCATTTCTAGCAATGACTGTGCCGTTTCTAGACAGGTGCATGACTGGTGCATTTCAGAGAAGAAGCATGTGAAACTTTTAGGTTATTTAAAACACAAGTATCTATTTGCTCCTCCCTCACTCCTTCATAAGAACCCTCTGACCTCGATTAAGCATTTTAAGATTTTTCCAAGAACCAGTGGTTCAGGATATTTTCTCTACATCGCTGAGTTCAGCGAAACCAGCATGCGGTCGAAATTGAGATCCGTTTAATCAACCGATGTGCGTCGAACACTTTCCAACGGGGAAAATATGACACTAGCTATTTTCATGATTAAAACAAAGTCAAATAGAAAAAGGACAGGCAGTGTTGGTAGGAAATATTGGCTTCGCAAAACAGGAGGGTGACTAGGCGTGTGTGTGCATGTGTGTTCGATGTGAAATCCCCCCAGGTAATCAGTTAGATTGATTCTCTTCCCAGGGTGAGAGAGAACAATTTCTCCTTTCAACACTCCAGGAGCGATCGGTCTAATCACCGCCTTCATCACAGAGAGTGCACTACAGCAAGAACAGCATCTTTCAGCAGCACTGGGCTCCAGATTGGCTGCGCTTTACCCAAAAAACAACCAAACACTAACAAGGAATATGCTTATAAATGATTTGTTGGCTGTCATTCTTTATGTCGTGTTTTCAACACTTTCCATATGGCACGTCTTCAGGAGTGAGGACACAAGATCACCACTGCGTTCCCACAAGGACACGATAACCCCATTCTCTAATGAAACTGCAGGAACACTAAGTGGATTATAGAGCACATACTGTAATGCAAATAAAGATTGATACAAATGGAGTCAAGGTGAAAATCTATAAATAGCACGTGTCAGTTAGCAAAATAAACAAAGCACAAGGGGCCTTCTTCGACATATTCTGCTTTTGGTGCACCATAAAACTGTATTTTCTGATGTAAGATGTATAATGACGACAATAAGCAATATACGTTAGAGTAGTTGGAAACGACCAATAATTGGCCTTTTGCGCGTGATAAATGTCTTCAACAATAAATACCAAACACAACCTCCAGGAAACACATCAATTTGTATTTATATTATATACATTTAAAGCTGATAATTGTATAGACAAAGTTCTAGCCATATTGTTAACCGATGCATTATGGGCAATTTAGCCCCTGCGATACTACTGAAATTTGGACATGGTATAAATAATGTAAAATACACCAAACCTTCATTCAATCATAAAATCAATTCCATGATCTTTGGAGCAACTAATAGCATCATCGTTTGATTTGTTGGAACTATAAATAAAATGAAGTTGGTCTGTTCAGAGACTTGAACCGGCGTTCCTCTGGTTCAAGTTCCTACCAACTGCTTCCACAACTATAGATCAGCATTTGTTCCTGATAAGTATTTTTTTTTAAAAGAAAGATTGTATTCAAATTGTGACAAATGGTCTCTAGAGACTCTTCTCCGTGTGAGATTTAAGCTTTCATATTAATTCAATACATAAGAATGTTTTGTGTTGCATGTTAAAGGGGATATTTCTAAGCCTGTGTCACAGTCCTCTAGAAAAGCCCATCTCCGCTCCGACTATGCACTTTGTCACCATGGAAGCGAATTTAAAAGTAATGTGCATCTTCCCCCGATCTGGATTTGCTCCAAAAGCTAATGGGTTTTTCCTTGGCCAGTACAACACCCTTCTTCCAAGTTTCATGAAAATCTGGCTTTTGGTTTTTCTGTAATCCTTCTTAAAAGAAAAAAGACATAACCTCCTTGGCTAAAGAAAATAGCAAAACAAGTAAAAAAGAGCTTTATCAGAAAGAATCTTCTTAAAATATGAATGTAATACCAGAGCCGACAGGAATGATTATTGTTAACCCATGTGAGTACTCCTTTGGGAGCACTCGGGCCAAACAGCGCTAATGCCAAATCATGCCTCAAGGGTATTGTGGCATTTAGAGGAGAAGTTTTAGCGGTCTGTTCAACCTATCCGACCTGCGTCTTTGGAGCAGATATCCCATGGTTTCTCTAATAACATCTCTGTGTTTTTTCTCCTTCACTCCGGTATGACCACATTAAATCTTTCCAGTGCGTCGGCTCAGCCCCGAGTACATTTCGCAGAAGATTAGATCAGAGGGAGCAGAGGTGGTCAGAGCGAGAACACTTCGCATACTACCACAGTGAGTTCATGCTGAGTCAGGGGACTTTGTGAAAGTCTTGCTTATACTTGTATGGTGTGATAAAGACAGGCTGTGGAAGAAATACGTGATTGTTACAGTGTCTTGGCTCTTTGAAGTGGAACATCATGGCTGCTGTCCAATGTTGTCCTCAGATCTGATGTGAAAACATGATTGTCATTCAAACACCGGAGCAAAAGAGCATAGATATATAAATATTGGTAACAAACACTATTTGCAACACTGTGACGCTTCTTTTTATAATTTTTCTTTGTTGAGGCTTCTGTTCTTTCTCTTCCAGCAACATGGTCCTCACCAGTCACGCCAACAATCTACTCTTTGTTTTTTTCAGGAATAACCAAAATCATGAACCACATCAACTTTGCTGACTACTAGAGGAAAAATCTACCACATTCTCGGGGGTTTGGAACTTTGGACAACCAAAGACTATGGCTGGAATCTGATTTGTTGGAGTAAGTACTGCCCTAACTAGTTATTTGTTAGTTCCACTTCTTAAAAAGGAGCCTGGACTCTTTAAAAGGATTTTCCAATAGAACAAAACAGCATTTTCAAATCTGTTTTGATGGAAACTTTTATATATAATATAAATATATATGATATATAATACGTAGGGATGTAACGATATATCGAGGTAAATAAATGTCTCAATACCGTCGTGAGACTGACAAAATATACCGCGATTTTTTTTTTTTTTAAATATATATATTTTTTAAACCTTTATTCAACCAGGTGGTCCCATTGAGATCTACAATCTCTTTTTCAAGGGAGACCTGTCCAACATGGCAGCAAGTAGGTTACAACATGAACATAAAACAACAGATAACAATAAAGGACATCGAGGGCTACATGTACACACCTAGAGACACTGACAAGTACCAACAGTATGTTTATATCTCGCCCTGTCAATAAGCCTCACCTTCTTGGCAAACACTGTATTGTTTTTGAAGTGGTGGAGAGACAATGCACAGTTTGACCCACTGCTGTCACGGCCAAAGCATATCTCTCTGTCCCAGCAACATCAGTACCAAGCAAGAGAGTTTTGTCCACAGCAGGGGATATTGTAAATGCCCAAACATCCCAGCTTCTACCTGGAAATGTGGACATGCTCATATTCCTAAAAGATAACCTTAATGATGCTGAGTGAGTGAGTGAGTGAGTGAGTGAGTGAGTGAGTGAGTGAGTGAGTGAGTAAGAAAAACTAAAGTGAAACTGGATTTATTCTATTGCCGGGTCTGATTATTATATTGACACTTTAAAATACTACTATCCTACTAAAATGCTGTACAAATCAGATTTATTATTTAATAAAGGAAAAAAATGCAAGTAAAAAAATATATATTAAAAAAAAAATGCACATTTGTTTTCTTTATTTTTCAATATCGCGATAAATATCGTACCGTGGACTTTTTATGGCGATATTATCGTACCGTGAGTTTTTGGTATCATTACATCCCTAATAATAGGTCTTTTTTTGACATATTAGTAATATGCTTCCAAAACAAAATCCACGGAAGTCCACCTATGGAGGAGTTGGAGAAGTTGGAGAAGACTTAGCTTCATTCTCCATCTGAAACCATTCACTGAAGACATATTTTAATTTATATCTGTATCATGTAAAAAGTGTATTCATTTTAAGCCAAACTATGAAGTTTTACTAAATCTAATCAATAACTTTTGTTTTCTATTTATGTCAATTCACAACACATGTTCAAAACTCCAACTGTAATCCAGTAGAAAATATATTTCTCTCAAAACTAAATTGAGAATGCAGTTTAGTTTTTGAGGAGAGTTGCGTAAAGAAAGAAAGGCTGGAATCATCTAAAGTGGTGTAAAAACAACCAAAGTTAATGATCTTCCTTATAAAGAATCTCTTTCGCTACTTGATTTCAGAAGGAGGTCACATGACTATAGCACATTAAAGGGAAAGAAGGTGCTTTTCCTTCTTTTATCAGTTGCATAGACTTTATTAAAGTGGCTTTAAATCCAACACCAAGTTGAGCTCCAACACATCTAAAGAGCTTATAATACATGTTATTTACCGCATATGGTAGTCTTCTAAACACGCTTAGAAAAAATGATCTAAAAGCTGCAGTATTATAGCGCATTCCTCTTGATACCATGATCAGAGCACTACATATACAGCTGAGCAAGTCTGCTTCCTAAGTCCTGACTCTGATTCAAATAGCTGAAACTCACCAAACACCCTGCAGCTATGTACTTATGAAGCTTCACTACACTTCATTCCACTCACCCTGTCAGCCAAAAGGAATTCTCCTCACCAAGACCCCGTAGTTACTCCATTTGAATTCATTATCAGCTAACCATTAGGAAAAACAATGGACATTTTGTGATCTCACTGTTGTGCGTGACAGACAAAAGCTTTTCCAATAAAACACCAGCATGGGACGTCACTAAAGTGCAGACTGAGGAGCCGCGGACAAAAGAGATGCCCAAAACTAAGGCTGACGGTTTCTATGGAAAGCCGACGGTTTACAGCCTCAGCAAAGGCCAGCGAGTCGAACCCACCAGTTAATCAATGACTGCCTGTCCCGTCAAACAGAGACGCACATACCAGAGGAAGATAGGGTCTGCTTTGAAAAGAGAGCACAGGGAAGAGGAGGAGGGGGGGAGGAGGAGGAGGGGGGGGAGGAGGAGGAGGAGGAGGAGGAGGAGGAGGAGGGTCGCGTTCTAACCAGCCTGACGCCAGATGCCACGATGGAAAATATCTGCAGACAGCGGTTGCTCCTGGGCCGCTTCTTCACACACATTCATATGGTGGGTCACGACCAGTACAACATCACTGGAAATGGATAGTGTCCTTTAAGTGCCTTTATCAAACTGTGATTACAACATTACAAATGGAATACAAATAGGCATTATGCATCTTGTTGGGTAGGTTTGACAAAATGACTCTCATTCCTGATAAGGAAATGTATATTTATTTTCAGTGATATTTTACCTAATCACCAGAAAACCTTGAGGTCCCAGTAAACAAGTTCCACATAGAAGCTAAATAGTTTCAGCATGTGTTTCTACTGAGAACCTCACAATGATGAGACCAGAAGGAGTTCATCATACGACAAAGACCTAAACTTGTATTTAATTAAAAATGAAAAGAATATAACACAGGCAAAAAGTGTGTGATGAAAGTGTCAGAACCAAGGTACTGTATGCCGAAAAGCACTGTGCTCATTGTGATCAGCTCTTAAACAATGATTTCCAGACTTCCATAACAGTTAAAGCGATCAGAAAGTTAGACGGAATCAAAGCAGCGGAAGCCAAATATATAGATGTTTATCCCCTGATCGAGTTGAGCAATTAAAAACCCTGAATCCTGCTTTTCACAGCCACAAAACAGCATATTGCTTTTTCACAGTGCGAGTAGTACTCCTCCTGATGAGTAAACCGACCACACGCAGTATCCAACAGACTGTCATCTGCAGTCTCTAGTGGGCGCTCATCACGGTGACGTGTCGCAGGCTGGTTACCACTTGTCTAAAAACAGATGTTCCCTGACCCCCCCACCCCTCCTTCCTCCCTTTGTCAGAACAACTGAAGCCAGTCCCCTGCTGTTAAACATGCTCCCAGAGGCAGATGGCTGCAGGCAGGGCATCAATACATATTAAACAGACAATGTGATCTACACGTGGCTTAGGGGTCGACTGCTGCGCTAAGTGGCCTGATGTGTGTCGTATTTTCAACCTTTATATCATCGATCAGATAAATGCACAGGCTGTGCTTGATTTCCTTAAGGTGTCCGTATGCATGTTGGTTTTGTCGGTTACTATTCGTACCTCAAGATGTAGCAGATTGAGCCAATCGCACATCCAAACTTGCTCCCAGCATCTCCAGGTGTTTTAATAAATCCCGTCGAATTGACAAGTGTAACCTTGCTGTACAATTGCTCATGAAGTAATTCATTATGGCTCCCTTAATTAATTAAACTTAATAGGTTGTGATATTTTCTTAGATTTGCATTTGCACATCACATCAGAGTGCCAAACACTTAAAATATACAAAACATTTGTGAATCTGCGAGATCATTGGGTATTAAAAGGAGCCCTATGCTTTTTTCTCTTTCCTGTAGTGTGTTATATGCATGTAGGTTGCTGTGCAAGTAAATGGTCTTGATTGAACTCCTTGTTTTACACCCATAACATAATGACTTCACTACGTAACACTTGTGCTTTTATTGGTTAGCGCTCCAACAAATTGTACGTGATATGTAAAATGCCCTTAAACATAAAAATAAGTAAATACGATTAAATTATATATATTGCTTGCTACATGAGGCCCGAAGTTCAAGGAAAATTAAAAAAAGTGACAAATTTATGAAGATTAATACTATAAAACTCAAGGACATTTACTTTAATGAAATTGTGTTGAGCATGGGTAGATACAAGAATAGGTATTTTGCTACTATGAATCTACACAGCTGGTCATGTCATACATAGGTATTATTCATATCTTTTTTAGATATGGTAAAGTAGTGTGGACTTCAGTACCAATACCTTCAGTGTGAACACAACCTTGGTGTACTCAAGGTAACCCAGGTCTCATTTGGACACATTGCCTTGACCTCGGTGTAGTCAGAGGATGTACGGTCAGAGTCTGTGTCAACAACAACATGCAGGAACACACCAGCTGCTGCCAGCATCCTTTCCCCTCTCTCTGTAATGAGCTGCTCCGTAGTCCCTCACACATGTCTGACCTGTGCTCCGGGCCCTCTGGGAGCCCACATCACATTCACAGTGAGCCTTGATGACTGTTTGCAGAGGGGTTCTCTCTGACTCCTCACATCCTTTCTTTACAATGGGGTCAACGCAATGTGTCACAGATGACAGATGTTGAGGAGGTGTGTTGGAGGGGAAAGAATGACCACACATGTAAAGAAGGTTTTGAACGGAGTGTGATCTTTAGTAAAAACTCTATGCAACTGTAAAATATGGACCCATTGGCCACTGAATATGCAGAATGCATGGAAGGACAGCTCAATTCTATTCCAGTTACCAGCCCTGGTTAGGTCACATTGGAAACCAGGAATAGCAGTGTAACAGTAGACAGAGACAGTGAGGCCTGGTCATGCCAGGCTTGATGGGGGGGTCTGCAGATCTGTCAGACTTGTTTGTGGTCTATAATCAGAACTCACATGGTGGCAGGGGGAAGTCAGAATGTAGAGTACCGGTGACTGAGTGGTTGGAGACAGCAAAGTTAAAGCAGGTGTTCATGTTTTGAGTGTGAAGTAATAGTCCAAACTCCCTAAGAAATTCGGCTAATTTAAAGTTGTCTTGCATATTTGCAAAATGTATTGGTGTTGAAGTATATTTAAACAGCTCAACAATGTCAAAATAGTATGTTTAGTAATTCGGCATAGAAATTAATTCGAAGTAGCCCTAATGTAAATAAAATAAGATGTGTTTAGCTGTGCTAATGCATCTACAGTAGCTACCACCCACCAAGGGTAACCTTCAGTGGACGATGCAATAGAGAATAACAGGCAAGATCACTAAAAAAGTAGAATTTTTAAAAGCTTACATCAAAATTGTTTTGTTATGTATGCCGAATTAAAAATAACATCCTATTAACTGGTTAAAAGTCGTCAGTAATGTTTTGCTACATCTAGTCTAACAGTTAAAGACTGCAATGTTACATGTGTCCGATTTATAAACGGAGTTTGGCGGAAGTGTGAGTTAAGAGTGAAAACAACTGAAAAAGTAACGGGAAGCAATGCAACAACAACAAATCCCACATTGGCGACTTTTGCCCACACTATGTGACCAACTAGTCCCACAAACTAACTAAATGGAATTACTTGGAGCCATTCCAGTTTAAAAGAACGATACTCTGTCAGTTGTCTCCCCACCGTGCGTAACTCCATCCACCGGCTTCAAATAATTACAAGACCGGCAAGTGCTGAAAGCAAACACCACCACAAACACCGACTTAAAGCCACCGCAACCTTTATAACTAGCCCACAGTAGAGAGCAAACAACTTACTTTAACTGAAATGAATGTAGCTCCTCTCTCCCTCCGTTGTTTTCATCGCCTCTGCTCCTTAAAGAAAGCCACGTGTTTTTTTCTCCGTATCTTCGAATTATTGAGGAACAACAGGAGCGTTTATGGGGTTTTGTCCCGACGCTCTTTTGTTATGATAATCCTAAAAGACTTAATATATTCTGAAGATATCTGAAGGTCCACAAAAGCTGCTTTCCCACTTGTTAAAACACGGGTTCATCCAGTGATGCGTTGGTATCCCAGTTCATTCAAACCAATGCGGGAGTTTACAGTCATGAATGATTGTCCATTGTCTCCTCCCCGCTATTCCCGTAGTAAAGAAGCTTTTCCAGGGGCTGCTGTGAGAATCAGCCGGCTCTCAGTCACCTCTCAGCCCGCAGAGAGAGTCGTGCTGTCAGGGTGCGAGGACTGGGAAAGATACCAGAGAGGAGGAGCAGAGAGGAAGAAAAGAAGGTGGGGATCCTGAGCTGAGTCAGGGCTGTGCAATGAGAGAGAGGGGGGCGGGGGCTGCTACCACTAGGCACACATCTTCATCAACAACACAGCAACTTCACTGATCAAAACAGTGATTCAATCATCGATATTGTAAATGTCAGATTGTTATGGAAGATTATAAAGGCCAGGAATGCATACGGCCTAGGGCACTACATATATTTAATGCATTTCCAAATGTTGACAGTAAAGCCAAAATACATTTTCAAGAATAAGAGAATGAAGTCTGCATTTTGAAAATAAAGTCTAAATACAATTTAAAGAAATGTTGGAAATTAAGAAGAAATGTGATTTCAAGAATAAAGTCCAAATGTTGAGGACTGTTCACTGATCAATATCAATAATTGATTAACCGATAATGTTAATGCCAGATTGTGATGGAAGAGTATAAGTGTCGCATGCATTTGGCCTTAGCAAAAAAGATTGTTTAAAGATTTTGAATTAGCATTTTACATGTTGAAAATTAAACACCATTTGACGAGCAACCTTGAATTGTTGAGAACAAAATTGAAATATTATTTTGACAACAAAGCCAAAATACCAGTATAGGAATAAAACTGGGAATGTTGACTGTAAAGTTTACATTTAATCATAAGTCATTTACATTTTTTTTAAAACAGTAAAAAATGTGAGAATAAAGTCTAAATGTTCAGAGAAAAGCCCTTTGCACACTGGACATTTTGAGAATAAAGATTACATTTAGAAAAAAGTTCAAAGGATAAATGTCAAACTCTAAGAATAAATCTCAACTCCAAAAAATCCTCCTCCTCTCAGTTTTGTTGCTCTTAGCGTGGCCCTAATGATCTTCCGTAGGCTGTGGCCTGAATTGAGCTTTCGTTTTTATCCACTATAGGGTTTAATGTCATGTCAATAAATAATTGATTTGATCTGATACAGAGCGGCGGCAACAGAGAATGCCAAGGTGTGTCTCTCTCTCATGTCCCACTTTTATCTCTGTATGAAAGAACAAAGGTGAAGCCAAGATATAACCACACATAAAAATAAACATTAAAGGGAGTATTCAGGTTAAGTGTTCCCTCAAGGCATATTATTCTCCGTAATAAGTATTATGATAGTGTGTGTGCCATCATTTTCTTGGTTATGATATGTTGTCCTCCCCACTGACTTTAAATAGAGTCAATGTGGTCCTACTGAAACAACTGGCTATGTGAATGTTGTAAAATGTTGTAATTATTATCACTAATACATTATTGTGTAAGCAGTGTTTTCCTGTTCAAGGTTGTCATGATAGAGACGTACTACATAAACCTATTCAGTAACAGTGCATCATGTGTTCCTCAATGTTTTGAACGTAATATCAAAAGTAGCTATAGCCGGCCAGATATATAATAAAAAATAAAATGGTGACAGTCACTTAAGAGTATCTATTGTATTATGAACAGTGTTTGACCAACTATGTGTACCCAGAATGAGAAGATTATTATAGTCATAACAATGGGCTACAGAATAATGGAACTACATGGATCAGCAGAAAGTCAAACCTATGATCACCATGTTAAAGAAGTTAAATTAAAGCAAAAAACGGAGATATCCTTTGTGTGTGTGAAAGAAACTCCATCTGGAGGGAACTTTGGGATCAACATGTAACCCCTAAACACGTCCGCTCATCTCGCTTTGAACACACTGGCTTCACGCGCCCTTTAATTATTGGGATTTCCGTGCACCAGCTCTTCTGGTTTATGTTGTAAATCCAAGCAGATTACCACTAAATGCTTGTTGAGCACATTTAAATTGTTCTAATATTACCGACTTGTTGCTGCTTGATTTTCCTCACAAGTCGAAGTCAAGTCAAAGCCATCACTCACTATGTATTTTCAAAGCAAAAACAAAAGAGTGCAGACAGCATTAGACTACCTGCGAAACACTCATCAGTGTGTAGTCATAGCTTACAATGATGCTCTCTCTACTCCTTTAAGGATACATCAACGTATTACTCATATAATACTCATATGGGAGTGGTGGGTTCAATGTTTGTCTGACCCACTTCGTGTAGAATCAGGTCTGTATCAGCCCACTTTAACACTGAAGGAAGTGATTACACCTTGTCATCAACAACATTTCATGGCTACTGCAGCTCTTCACGCTGTCATTACAGCGCTGACAGTGAACTCTGGTTTACCCTCGCACTCATTCTTTAGCCTGACCCCCCCTCTGGGGCTAAAGTGGGATCTGTCTGGGGTTCAGGGCCAGTATAAATAGCCCTGTGTCTTCGCTCAGGTTACCCTGCCAGAGTGCAGGATGAAATACCAAAAGACAGAGGGACACACAACACACATGTACCTACTGCACATACACGCATCATAAAGCCATGCAGAACACTGACTAGCAGAGGTGAGATCAAGTCATCATTGTGTCACTGCATTCATTCCCCAAGTCCTAGATCTCAAGTCAAAAACTGTTCTTAACAAATCGTGGTGCCATTGTAAACACACAAGTTTTTCATTCTGCAAGTTTTTTGTTGACCACAGTTTAGTTTTTGAAGGTGAACACATTTGGTATGTTTTTTTCCAACTGGCGCTCAATGACATATATTTGTTCTTTATTGTTCTTTTCTCCAACATGATTTGATTCTGTCGGATTGGTTCAAACTAAGTTGATCTGGGGAATTGAGTGTCAAGAAAATCAGAAAGTATACACATTTGCCATCTTCTGTTTTGTTTATACCTTGGTCAGTCAAACCTGAGTTGTGTATCTTTATGATTTAAAGCACTTGTAAGTTGCTTTGGGTAAAGATATCAGCTAAATAAAATGTAAGTACTTAGATCAGGGGTTTTCAAAGTGTGGGAAGGTGAGCCTCCCCTCAGAGAACATAAGAACAGTCGCGCCCCCCCCCCTCCCAATTATTACTGCTATTATTATTATTATTGTTGTTATTGTTGTTGTTGTTGTTGTTGTTGTTGCTATAATGCAGGGGTATTCAATTGCATTTCAAAGAAGTCCGAATAAGCGAAAATGTCATTAAATGCTGTTTTCGTTGTCTTTCTCTTTGTTGAGCACGCCATTTGAAATTGCTCACTGACTGCACCGATTTGATTGGCTGAGTAGCGTCACCTCCTTAAAACATTTTTATCTTTGTGTTCTACATTTTTTTTAAAACATGTTTAACATTTTCAACATCCTTATATGCTCCCGGCAACACAATGAACGTCAACTTTGCCTCCTTATTACACTCACCCCAGTGGGAACGATGAGTCTGAGTCTGATGCGCAGAGGCGGATGATGCGGGGATCATAGTCCTGCATCGGGTCGGGTACCCGACGGGTACCCCACAAAAAAAATGATTCGCAGGTGGTATTTTTTCAAAAAAGAAAATCCGGGTTCGGTTCTGGGTAAAACAAAGATGATACGGGTCGGGTCACGGGTGTTGCATAATAAATATATTTAAATAATAATCATTTAATTTAATGTTTAAAGATTCCTCAGACCTCTCCCCCGCGGGACCGCGCATAATCATAACCTCTGCAGCGCATCGATCTGCTGCTGAGCGCCACGTTCAAAATGGCTGAGGTGAAGCTCTAGCGGAGAATACAGCATTTTCAACAACACTTCCTCAAGAGCGAAATCCAACGTCTGGGAGGCTTTTGGTTCCTAGATGGAGGAAATAACCAACATCCCACGCTTTTTGAGCCAAATACGCAACTGCGTGTGTTAATAATCCCCCCCCCCCCCCAGGGAGGCGCGCCTTAGATAAAGGAATGTACTTTATGGGAATGAATAACAGTAACATCAGTTGATTAAAGAAGTGACGGAGACATGGAGAAGAAACCATCCTGTGAGTAATGATGATGAGTAGTGTCCCTTCACCTCATTCTCATAACTTACCGAGGGAAACTTCCATGTATTTCTATGACTTAATCAACAGTTACGTACTTCACAGTTTCACTTCCTCATAGATCTTTTAGGAACTCCGTTGAGGATTATGATCTACATGCTTGTAAGTCACTCAAGTACAACATTTATAGTGTTTGTCTCATATGATAAGTTTAGGTGTTGGTATATTAGGAAATATGTGCGGGGAGTTCAGTGTTATATATTGGAGAAAAAGCATGTGCCAAACCATACTTTCTGGAAAGGACGAGTTAACAGTTTTTAATTCTGTCGTAGAAACAATATTCAGCTGTTCATATAAACAGTAAAACAGGCTTGATGATAGTTACAATTCCAATTCAACCAACCAACCAATCAACCAATCAATCAATCAAAAATACTTTATAAATAACCTTTTGTGACAGTTATTATAAATATATATATATATATATATATATTTGTATAAACATAAGTAGAAGAAGAAATGTGCAATCAATCAATGGAAGTGATGGAGATACAATTTAGAGTTCTGTTGAACCAAAGTTAATATCAGGCTTGAACTGTTAGAGTTAGACAACAGTGGATGTCTCCCAATGCTCCACGTATGTATTTCATACTAACAAGACATTTTGGAACAAAAGTCTGCTCAGACAGCTGAAGCCTGTATATGCACTTTGCAATACATTGCTAAAGCATGTTTACTACCGGTTAACTAACAATGCATGTTTTTGTGAGGTTCTGAGAATACGACTGAATATATTAGACTTGGTCCATTTTCATGAGTTGTTTGACAGTTTTTAAAATGATGTTTTGATATAGTTTATAACAAGCCCCTTCAATTCATCAACACCTTTCTCTGCTTTTGGATTCTTTGTGTACTATGGAGGAATGTGAGAAGAGCAAAGCTATCTTGAAGAATTCAACGTGACACAACGTGACAATAATGAATCTACAACTGACGGCTTTGTAAGTTACGTTTTCCTTGAAGTTGGTGCTATGTCTCAAGATCAGTGAGTAGATTGTTAGGAATCAAAGCCAGAAAGCATATTTCCTGTAACTTCTGAAAGTGTGCAGCTATGCAGTTCTATCACTGCTCATCTAAACAACAGCGCTTAATGCAATGAGTAAGAACCAATTTAATACATTTTGCATTTGGTGAATTCCATAACATTCCAGTATATTTCCTGAACCTTCCCTTCAGACATTTGATTGACTATCTGTACACCTCTTTTTCTAAGTTCCATGCTCAGCGAGATCTTTGCAGTTACATAGTGACTTTCACTCAGTTAACCTCTGCCCTCACTGTCCTACTTCCATTTAAAAGCAATCCTGTACCTTTACAAAGCCTCCCAGGGAATCACTTTTGTAAAATTCTCCGCAGCGCCCAAAGATCCTCCCAGTATGAAGCAGATAGAAAATCAATTGTTCTGGTTTCTTCAATATCTGCATACACAGGTCCTCTCTGTTAGCTCGTTAACACAGGAACATCAGGCTCTTCTAAATCGAAGGCTATTTAAAAGCCCAGACTGTGCTTTTTACTGCACCGAGCTGCTGAATGGTACTCTGTGTTTCCATTGAGGCAGAGAGCCGATGGATTGATTTCTTACCGAGATCATACTCTTCAGTAAAAACACACATCATTTACGTCTGGTCATTGGTTTCCTCTAATGTTTCATCTACAGGAGAAAATCAAAAAATCCATACCAAGGAGAAGCAACGTCAACATACAGTAAGGTACAAATATGAGATTTTGATGTCACAGACTATCTGATTGCACTGACTCACTCAGGGTTGGGAAGATAACTTAAAAATGTATTACGGGGAAACTGTATAGCTCGATTGGTCGAGATGGTGGCCCATGTGTTGGGTCTTGGTCCCCAAGCAGAAGACCGGGGTTTGAATCCCGTCTGGGACCATTTGCTGCATGTCATCCCCTCTGTCATTCAACTCTGTCTCTACAACAAGGGCACTGGTTGCCCCAAAATCTTACATTTTTAAAAATAATAATGACTTACTACGTGAAATTATTTTGTAATGAGTAACCTAATCTTAGCATCACAATATAAAAGTAAAGTAACCTGATTTATTCCCGTTTGGATTGCCTCAATATCAAATGCAGTGCCAATAAATAGAAAAGAAAAATCAAACATATGAAGCATACAGAATATTAATCACCCACTACAGTCACCCATGACTACACCAACACATTGCCTAAATGACAATCGAAAAGCAAGTTCAGGCAGTATGCCATCGACAACAAAATAGTATAATTTATAACGCATTCACCTCCAAATCTTTCTTCAAATGATATGTCCACTCTTTGGATAATGACAGTGTATTAACATCTCGAAGTACTGATTGGTACTGAAGACTATTTTTGTTTCCTTTTTCTCCTTTTAAAATAAAACATGATGGTCGAGATAAATTGCAGATTAGCTATGGTTTCGTTGAAACTCAATTAACTCGGGGTTGTGAGACTCTTGACGTTTTTAGTCTGTGTTTCCTAATATATATCGTAATTAAATTGTTTTGTAATCTAAATACCTTCTTTTTGTATGTAACTCTAATGGATTACAGTTAGCCTTATTTTTTACCCTGGTTACAAAATCTTGTCACATGTTATCCGTTATCACAGTGCTCTCTGAATGCAGCAACAGGAAGCCTCCAGCTCACTGAGTTATATAATACAGATGTTTGGGCTGATTCCTACCTTGCGACAGGCGGACGGGCTGAGTGACCTGGAGCCCGTCGATGGCGCAGAGGTTCCCACAGGGGTGCAGCGTGATGACCCCCGACCTGTTCTCGATGTAGCAGTGCTGGGCAGCCACTCCGGGGCCCTGCAGGTTGATGTCCATGGGACCATGACCCATTGTGGTCTGGCCTGGGGAAGAAAGAGGATATTGATAAACCAATATTACCTGTTAAGATATATATATCAAAGGATTTTTTTTAAGTCTTTTCATTGATTTTCTCAGTCTTTAAACATTGAGTACCATACAAAATATTAAACAAACCGGAGCATATCCAAACCTTTATCCTTCCTCCCTACACATGCACCTACTTACATCGTAAAATGAAAATTATAATAATAATTACAATACAAAATTCTAACTTGGAAATAAATAAATATTATTTAAATAGATATTTGATATGACAGGCCAAAGTGTGCATAATCCAAATCCATATTTTGAGATCAAATGATGACTACTATAACCATGTAATTATATGGAATTTAGCTGTAACTGATTACATTTAGGCAGGTACTTATTCTGGCTGAATTCAACAACCTCCACCAACAACTAAGGTCTGCCTGTCTGTAACCTAAGAGTCGAAACCCAGGGCATAATAAGGCTGAATTTCTCTCACTGCCTTGTAGGTAAGAATGGAGAAACCAGCTCGAGTGCGCTAGAATTTGAAAGTACACAACCGAAAAAAAATCTGCCCCTTCCTTCAGACTTCCTTACAGAGCTCCTCCTCCAACACACACGAACGCGCACATGACCAATGAGGGCACGAGATAGGTTTGTGCACGAGATGGAAGGCTGACAGGCAGGGAGGCCATCCAGTTATCTGCTGCGGGCCGAGGCAGATGATTGGTCGTGCTTTTTACAGCGCCACGGCTTCCACAGATGAAATATTTGTATATATTTATTGTCAAAGCATTTCATTCATTCATTGCTATCGGCATGTTAAGAGCATTCCATGGAATATAACAAAAAGTGTTTCTGAATTGAATTACCTACCCCACCTCTAAGAGGCTAAAGTAGTAACTGACTCACAAGAGTTATCAAGATGTGTATCTTTGTGGCTGGACAACAATCAGAGAGTTCATAAAAGAAGGAGGGACAGCCCCCCCTACCTAGAAACAATAGTTTCGCTAACGCCCTCCAGAAGCTAATAGAATGTCAAAGGCAATACACCTTTGCACAGACACAGACACACACACACACACTGACTCACACACACCATCCTTGCCTGGACATAATCTGTGGAATCTTCCTGCATACCAGCCTGCAGAGGCACAGACAGGCAGGAAAGCCAACAGACGGACAGAAATAGATGTTTATAGACCCACAAATTAAAAGATTAATGACACCTGAACAATTGCCTAAAGGTTCCACCTGAGAGTGCAATAAAATACAGTTTGCAACAGTTCGTTTTATATAACAAAAGCTGGCGTACTGGACTTTGAAATATAAATGAAAATCCTTTATATTGAAGCCCTTGCTTGAATGTCCACAAAATGTTGCTTAAGTGTGGTGTCAGGAGTGCTCTCCTAATGTCCTATAGACGGTCTGACAGACAGACAGGGCATCAAAGAAAGAGCTAAGAGGTCACCAGACAGAAACACAAAGAGGCTGACAAGGACGAGAGAGAGAGAGAAAGAGAGAGAGAGAGAGAGAGAGAGAGAGAGAGAGAGAGAGAGAGATAGAATAGAGAGGTGATAACAGGGTCAGGTCACCAGAGATAGTTGTGTGTGTGTGTGTGTGTGTGTGTGTGTGTGTGTGTGTGTGTGTGTGTGTGTGTGTGTGTGTGTGTGTGTGTGTGTGTGTGTGTGTGTGTGTGTGTGTGTGTGTGTGTGTGTGTGTGTGTGTGTGTGTGTGTGTGTGTGTGTGTGTGTGTGTGTGTTCATATGGCTTGCGTGCGTGTGTGCGTCTGTGTGGACCATTGTTCAAACCAATGTACTGCAGTGTTATGACTTAGCCATGGGCGATAGGCACCTTGCACCCTGATATAGGTCATCTCACAAAAACTAAATTGCGATCTTGAATTGATATTACCTCAAAACATATTGCAATACACTTTCTGAGTAACTTGAGTTTGTATGTAATATTATGAATGAAGTCAATGTAACTGTGCATCCTGATATATCGTGATATATCGTGACAAAGACGTCAGTAGCATCTGTGTGATTCTGTGAAGCTAAGCTAAGTGTGGGTGTCACAGCGGGGTCTCACCCTCGGGCAGGGGCAGCAGGGTGATGGCGGTGCTCAGACGTCCGCTGCCCAGGCTCACCAGGTGGGGGCGCTCTGCCTGGAACTTCAGACCCTTCCCCGTCTCAAGGAAATCCAGAGGAGTGCTCTGGAGAGGAGAACAAAGGTCACAAATACAGTGTAAATTATTATTGCCTTTATTTTGGGTTCTTGGTTTTAATGTCCCGTTCAGCATGATCATTGGACGCTGCTTTGAGTTGAGATCACAATAAACAACAGAACAGAAGCAGATTTGACATTGATATTAGAAAATATATATATACAGTATAATCTATATACACGATTGTTCATCTTGTTTACTCATAACATTTTACAAATGTAGCTATGCACTTACTGTACACAAACCATGCATACATCAGAATCAGAATACCTTTATTATTAAAGGAAATACGATACATGCAACAAGTTATAACGCAAACATACTAAAAAGTGAGAATAAAAAGAGGAAACAAACAAACAACCCCATAGACCTATAGATAAAAAAACGAGATATGCAATATACCTGTAAAAGACGGTGTGATTCTGGGGGTTCTTAAAGAGGGTCGTTATAATATTACATTATTTTCATTTCATTTATGTGTCTTAAATAAAGGCCATACTGTAATTAAGAAAGTTATCTTTGGAAATGTGACTTTATTTGCACGTTTCCCAATGCAATCTGTGCTGATTAAAAAACGTCTTTGTGATATGATACGCAACGTAATCCTGATGACATTTAATACGTTGTTATCCAAAACTGGACATTACGACATACTGCATGTAATCTACACCTCGAAAGTAAAGAGGTCACTTTCTTTTCTCTATTTCCCCACAACTGAACACCATGGACCTGACCAGTAGTGTGTCCTCTCCGTTAGCTGAATGAACGAGTTGTGCATGACACATCGTAGTGAATATGTGGCACTGAGGAGATACCACTCCTGCACACGCTGCAGCTTTCCTGCCTCACTTGTGTCTTTCGCTATAGGAGGTCCTTTCCATAGACCGTTAACATATCTTACACTGAGAGGAAGTGTGTGTATGTGTGTGTCGTCTACCCCTTAAAGCCTAAAGCGCCGATGCGTGCTCTCGGCACAGCAAGGGGGAAGGGACGTCGCCATAGCAACAGCAGTTAAGAAACATGGAGCTCCTGGAGGGCGCTCGACGAGATAAACTTGTGAAGAGCAGATTTCACCGCAGCGACGCCACGACATAAAGACTATTCTGCTTTTTAGACATCTGCTTAGTGTCAAATGACTCTTTCTCTTTGCCTCCCAGGGTTTCAAATAATACATCACATCTCCTGTTGTGTAACCTCAATTATTCCAGAGATAGAACATGGTGAGAAAGAATGAAATATACACCAGGACTTCCTTTGGAATGATTATCCCTTTAGCGCTTGTCGATTTTTTTTTTTTAAATTGAGTGATTTATTTTAGTTTATTAGCTTTACCTTATAAGTACAATGAAAAGGTCACAGAAGGTACACGATTAAAAACTCTACTAAACAATTCCCTATGTTATGGAATCTCTATTTCTTGCATTTCTTAGGATATATCAAAGGTTTCCAGATTCCCACAGGATCATATTTGTCTTTTGTGCCTCTACTCCATGTCTCCATGCTTTAATGTTCAAAAAGCTCTTTATTTTTCTACTGCCTGTGCTGCAGCACCTCTTTTCACCCTCTGTCTGAAACCAGAGCCCAGTCTGCTCTGATTGGTTAGCTGGCTGGCTCTATTTTGACAGCTAAGAGATGTCCCGCCCCTAATCTCGTAAAATGTGTTTGAGTATTAGCCAATAGAAGTGGGTGTGTAACATAGTGATGTCACTATGTTACTAAAGTAAACAAAGGAGTCCAATGGAAGCGTTTCAGGCAGCGGGGGGGATTGTGTGGTCCAATACAGGAAAGGGTCACCCAAAAAAGGCGGGAAAGGGCCTCGTTAATACTTAGATCTATTAGCTATATTCCTTCTTTCTTCAAATTAAACCCTCTAACTCTTAAACCAATCCGTCACACATGTGTTTTAAGATCACACATAGGACATAATGATTTGTTGTGTTACTTAAGTATTGCTTTATGTAGTGTTTAAATCATATCGAAATAACAGTATATTTCAATAAAAATACTATACATCAAAATGTAGAAGCATCCGACTCACAGGAACCCCCAAGGTGGACACATTTTGCTTCACAATTTAACAGATGATTTCGCTTCCTTTATAATTCAGCATGACTAGAATTGTACACGCTGTGTGAAACAGTGACTGCTGATCATTTAGCATTCACGGCTAAGGTCAGCTCTGTGCCAGGTGAAGTGTTAAATGAACTCTGATGGGCGCCGTGGATTTACATTTTAAAACCTGCTGCGTCAGCGTTTTTTTGTCCCACTTTGGAGCCCTTTCACATTTCTTATTTACAACCTGTACGCGATCATTGACTCGGCTCTCGGCTGGCTAGCTAGCTGTGTGGGCTAATAGGATTATGTGATTGTGCTGTTGCCGTCTGTGAAGTGGGGTCAAGCCTAAGAGGATTGCTGAGATAGAGACTGGGAGGCAGTGGGGGGGGGCTTTACTGGGAGTAATGGCAGCAGGGGGGCGGGGCCAGATAGCCAACACTGCAGGACTCCTTCAACCTCATCCTCTGTGTGCTGCTGCTCCCATGTGGAGCACACTGCAACAACCTGATACATGCAGAGCATCAAAGTGTAATGAGTGCATGCAACGTCAATTCTTTAGATCATATATTTGATTAAGTGTTTATCATCAACACCTTTTTCCCACTAGGTAACATAATCTGTGTTATTGCCAGTTTTTACTTTATTTTACATTTTCTAACATTAACTTACAAGTCAATTCCATGCACCTTCACTAGACTGATTGTATCTGTGTTTTTGTTACTTTATCTATTATAACTTATTTTGCACCACTTATGTTGTCATGCCTTATTTATTCTTAAAGTGTAAATTCTTTAAGTATGCGTAAAGTTTTAAAAACAATATATTTGAGTCTGAAACAGCTAATATACAAATAAATGAACTAAATAATAATAATAATAATAACTGTATTTGTATAGCACTGTTCATGGATATTAATAATAAAGTTATTGGATCTGGAATCTGTCTGGCTTTAGCATTTTCAACACAAATTAGAAAAAACATAGTCCTTGCCAACAAGACTCGTCTCTAGTCGCTAAAGTCCTAAGTGTTAAAGACAGGACACATCAGTGGCGGCCGGCCCATAGGGGCGCTAGGGGCGCCGCCCCACCTCTTGCCAGATACAAAATAAAATAAAAAAATATATATTAAATAAAAATATATATATTTTATATTTTAATTTTTAATGAACAAGGTAAATATCATACAATTAGTATCACAAAAATGTATAATCTACAATACAATCTCGTTTAAAATTGTGTTACGATGTCTAAAGTTACTGATAAGTCACCTGTTTCCTGCCTGGCCTTGCCCATGGCATTAGTTTATCATTACCGGGCAGAGCCCCCGAGCGAAACAGCAGCAACCAGCACGTTGCAAAAGTCTCAATAGTAAACTGTGCCGCCGAAACATAATTTCAGCCAATCAGCACCGTCAAATATTTTGGTCACGTGGGCGCTCACGTTGGCGCCCATGTTGCTTACGTGCGTTGACCTGAGTTGTTTTTTAGACTCGTGAGTGACCAAGGTGACGCAGTCTTTGGATGAGAATGGTGTGCAGGTGGAGTCGCCGGAACCTTGGTCCGCCCAAGAGCTACTCTCCAATCCTTTTGAAAGGAGAAGTTTGGGAGATAAATTGATACTTAAAGACCTTGGACCGGACCAACCCGATTTGTATATATCACACAAGCTCGTGAAAAAGACAAAACGTATCAACAAGGCTTCTCACATGGCTAGCTGGATGCAAACAGGTAAATGCTATCTTTCGTTTCACATGCTTGCTCTTCAAACAGCCGGGGACAGATACGATCTGTTCAGAAACTAGACAAAAGTTAAACAAGTACAAACCACAGACTGTCTGTGTCATGGAGAATACAGTCGCTGGTTTATTTATGTCTTGAGGCTGTTGTTGTGAGTGTGGACGGTCGGAGCATATATAGCGTTAGCTTAGCCAAGCTACATTCAGGGAACAAGCATTCTAAAAGGTTTTTCGCCTGCCGTCTGTCTGCAGACTTGTCAAAGCATTAATTCATGGTTTTTACTAACAGGTATCAGTGTGTTGTTACTTCGGCATCATTTTGAAACGTGTATTACAATTAAATCACGGTAAAATATGTTCATGTTGTTGTAGCTCCCGAGCCAGCGCGTCTTGTTTGAATGATGCGAGTAAACACAGCTGACAGCCGCGGTGAAACTCGAGCGACTAGAGCGTTTAGAGCAAAGCGAATATTCGCATCGCGTCCGGTCTGAACGCAGCATTAAAGCGAGCTCCGCGCTGCACTGGAAACGCGCCAGAAGTCCTAATTTAAGGGGTCATTTCTCCCAAAAATGTTTTACTCACTCTATCAATAGCCCACCAAAAATATTTTCCACCAGCCGCCACTGGGACACATAATACCTTTGTCAGACCCCTGCCTTCAAAACTGCCTCAATTCTTCGTGGCATAGACTCAACAAAGTGCTAGAAACATTCCTCAGAGACTTTGGTCCATATTGACATGATAGCGTCACGCAGTTGCTGCAGATTTGTCGGCTGCACGTCAATCTCTGGTTCCACCACATCCCAAAGGTGCTCTATTGGATGTATATCTGGTGACTGTGGAGGCCGAGTACAGTGAACTCATTGTCATGTTCAAGAAACCAGTTGGAGATGATTTTATATCATTGCCTTTCTATCATCTTGAACCAGCCTGGCCATTCTCCTCTGACCTCTGGCCACAACAAGGCATGTTGGCCCAGAGGACTGCCACCGACTGGATATTTCCCATACGAGCAGTTGAACAGGTGTACCTAATGATATGGCCGGTGAGTGTATGTATATATATATATATATATGTATTATTTGATTTTTTTTTAGGAAATGGCACTTTTGGAGTGGTGCAGGAAGGAGTTGTTAAACCCGTAAAAGACTTAGTACATTACCACTTCCAATTCCCTAGTGTCAAAGTCAAATCATTTTGAATGTCTGATTTAATCCATGAAATAAGGTTTGTGGTTAACACAAGCTTAAAGAGCCTGTGAAACGGTTTTCCCCCATCATCCAAACCCATCAATTTGAGTACATATTGTCCCCTTGAAAACCGTTACTGAACTGATTTTGGATATTTGTACTTTGATAACCATTAATCTGCCTTCAATGTTGACAATTTTCTGGATCTTCTCGCGGATTCTTCAAATCCCGCCAAATGATGGGTGACGTCATTGCGGGCACAGCGCTCCAGCTGCACCGTCCAGGATCCCAGCATCGGCATGTAAACCTTTATATATATACAGTCAGATGTAAACGCACGACGGCGCACACAGCAGCAAGCTCAGACAGCGATGACAGGTTAATGTTGAACGTGTCTGAGAGCTCATATGAGGCTGAAGGATCGGTTTATGTTGTATCTTCTAAGTTTAGGAATGAGGTGCGTCAATATGGGCGATCATATGGTCATGTAGCCAGTGGTGGAATGAGACTAAAAATCATCCCGGGACTCTCGACCGGCCCACTTCGGTACCGCTAGTAAGCTGTCAACGGGGGGAGTGGGGGATGTAAAATACAAATATAATGTATAATGTCTGTGTCTTTGACATTAGCGCTGCTAGCCACCTGTGCCCTGTACTACGAAGCCAGTTCAACAGACCCTGGATATGTTTGAGTAACAAACAAACTAACAACAAACTAATAAACGAGATCTCGCTAAGCGGTCCTACGACGCTGGTTATCAACTCGGTAAATCAAGCCAGGGTTTCTCTCTCCAGCTGAGAGCGCGTTCACGTCTAAGACACGAGTGGATCTGACTTTAATTACATTTGTCTCGAGTGTTTCGTCAACATAATGTGTTAAATAATACTTCTGCATACAGTCTGTGACACTGTGAGTGTTGCACGGCCAGATGAGGCTGGAGAAGCTGACTCAGATAAGGAAATATATGATATATTATGATATTATATGATCGATGATCTGATTGATGATGTAATATGAATGATAAGTGCGACACGTCGGCGTCTTCTCTGCATGGCAGTTTAAACTGTATTTTCTTTATCCTGTAATATGACTTGAGAGATTTAAACTCCGCACACTGAGTTTATCTCTTTTCTATAGACGCCGGAGGCGGGCAGCGTCAGGTAAAAGAAGTTATTTAGCCTTCTCAAACCTGAGCCTCACGCGACGCCTATGGGGGATGTGCTAGTTACTTATCCGACCGGCCCACTTCGGTACCGGCCCATCGGGATTCGTCCCGATGGCCAGTCCGCCACTGCACCCAGCCCACGTAAACTGTCAACGGGGGGAGCCTCGCTGCGGGGAAACGGTGGACCTAGTGTCCCGATCGGAGTGGGAATAATAATAATAATCCATGCATTTTATCCATTAATTTCCCCAACATTGTGGTAAAAAAAACACACGTTTAATCCATGTTGTTGGTGTACTACAACTACAAAAAGCATCGGTTTGTTTTCTCATCAGTAAATGCAGACCGGCTCAAACTAACGATTTTTAATCACCATCCTCACTCATCATTTAATGTATCATATGTTCGCCGAATTGACATGAAAGCACTCATAAATGTAGTTTCATTCACTTGAGTTTATAACCACAAAAATAATCGATTTGTTTTTATATCACATCCGACGGGAGGAAATTCAGCAGCTCTCACTCCCGATTTTTGTGTATGTAATCATCATCTTCACCACGATCATTTATGTTTATGTCGCCGAATTGACATGAAAGCACTGACAAATATGAATATACTATAGTCAACTTCATTAAAACGTTATTAACGTGCCTAATCTCAGTAATTCACCATTTCTACGCATGACACAACACACTTTGTCCGTGTTTGGCTCTCGAAGCGTTCCCGCATTGACGTCACTTCCGGCTTCCCCCAAAACTTCAAAATGAATGAAGGAATTTCCCCGCGATGTTCGAAATTATTGATATTTAACGAAAAGGTATCGCTTTTTCTTTTTTAAACTGACGGTTCGAGATTACTAGTAGCCCAATATTTCATTGCACAACAGTTGTTGGGATGGTGTCACAGGCTCTTTAAAGAGAGTGACTAAATAAACTAAATGTCATCACACATACAAATCTCTGCCTTTAGCTTAGCATTGGTGATGCGCAGCCATGCGACAGTGATTTAAAAGGCCCAATCCCAAACCGCCCCCTACACCCTATCCCTACACACTACCCCTCCGTTTGCGCGTTCACGCGGAGGGTCCGCCATATTAAGTGCTGTTCCAAACCAACGAGTGTGGAGCGGTGTGGAGGGGGAGTGGGCTATCAAGCCCTCAAACAGCGAGTCTGCAGCGGTGCTGACTTGAGACCGGTCTCTACCTGACCGGAGTCACGCTGTGTGTGTCCGTCAGGAAACACGCTGTTTACAAGTAGTTCCAGCAAACATCCACTGATAAACTGCGATGTTAACAACCTCATGATAGCCTCATATGTTTTTAACTTAGGATCATACCTGTGTTTAGTCTAGAAAAAGGTAAATGTGTGCATTTTATTATACAGTTGTGTATATTTACAGACTGTTGCAAAAACTAAGAAGCTTATAAACATCAGGTTTAAAACTAAAAGAGCTTTGAAACACAATGAAAGATGTTTGGAGTTTTATTTGAGTTATTAATTTACATGTTTTGTCAAAGAGATGCTGATTTGAAACCGTTGTTACATGTTAGATGTATACAGTTACGGCATTTCCTGTTTCTGCTGGAGAGAGGGGAGGTCGTCCCAAAGCTTGCTGCTGTATTTACTCCCTCCATCTGACAGGAGGGACCTCATGTGTCACCCCACGGAGGGGGAGTGTGTAGGGGTAGGGTGCAGGGCGTGGTTTGGGATTGGGCCAAAGTTTGTTTATAGCCTAACGATAGTTTTTACATATACCAATTGCATCCGATCGGAACATTCTTACAACGTGTTGTTAATATGTGGAGATTATCCTGCTGAACAAAAAATTATAAGTATCGATGTGGGTTTGCCACAGAGTTGACTTGTGGCTGTATACCAAAATCACTGCATCATTCTATAGTGCCTTAATACGATTTTAGACACGAAAACAATTCCAGATTCTCACAGTTTCTTTAGAGAAAACATAACATTTAATAGGGTTTTATCTTCCATTTTATTCCTTATAACTATAGAAGTAGTTACTGAACATACGCACACTCACACACAGATACCACATCATTTTTTCTTTGTACTGTTTCTTTTCTGATTTTATGTAAAGCGTCTTTGAGCATTAGGAAAAGCGCTATAAAAATCCAATGTATTATTATTATTATTATTATTATTATCATTTTGTTGAGAATTACCATAGCCCAAAAATAGACAGAAATGTGTTTATTCCAAAATGTTCACACTTTTGTCCCCAATTGTAGCTATAAGGACACGCACACACACACACACACACACACACACACACACACACACACACACACACACACACACACACACACACACACACACACACACACACACACACCCCCCCCCCCCCCCCCCCCCCCTCCCCTTAACACCTAATGTGATTGACCCAGCAGGTGGGAAACACAGACATCCAATCTCCGGTTCTGTCTAATTACTGACTCTGCCTGAAGTTTCCTGCTTTACACATCCTGACATATGCTGTCAGGACGCGTCCCACCAAGCTGTACCACCTGACCTGACCTGCTGGGAACATGGAACAAAACTGACACTGAAAAGCAGTGGTGGAAGTATGCAGAACCTTTACTTGAGTAAAAGTACAAATTCTGCAATGTAAAAATACTCCAAAACAAGTAAGTACCCTGCATTAACAAGCCTGTAGTTAAAGTATTAGAGTAAAAGTACTGGTTTGATTGATATAATGATAATTCATACTCAATCATCAATGTAAGAGCAGCATGTTACTGTGTTATCTGCTGAAGCTGGAGCTATTCTAAATGAATAGTTTTGAATCCAGATTTAAAACTGTAAAATAATATTTTTTTAATTGTGGTAAACAATGGTAAAAAGTAGCAGTAAACCAATGAAAATAAAGCATAAATGCACATACAGTAAGTGTATATTGCACAGTGGAAGCGAAAGTTTGAACTATCACACAACAGAAATACTCCACCATGACAGATAACATATAACTCCCACTCGTCCCCGTCATGTGTCTCCCATCACCCTTATCCCCAAAACACACTCACCTTTAGCACCTGGTGTGTTTTCCTTCCAAACTCGGGCATGTTGCTGTTCAGCCGGTCCATGTCCACTGAGCTGTCCCCGGCTCCCTGCGACACATGCATGTCCTGAGGGAGGAAATGAGAACATTCATCAGACACACTATGAGTAACCAAAAGTGTCCACGGGTGACTTCATCTCTGCAGGACAACAACGGTTAGTAACTATCAAAATCCTGCTTAATGGGATTCCCCCTCCCCACTCGGCCTTAGTGTGTCAAGGTGTGATTCATGCTGTCAGCGCACTCACGCACACAACAGATGGTAGACAGCATTTAGCGACGCGCTCAGAGGAAGTAAAACACGCACACACATTTAAATCTCTTGAGAGTTGACACATTCGCTGGAAATCAGCCACCTTGGCTGTTCTCTTGTCTCTCAGTCACTATGAAAAACACACTGTGCCTAAATTCCTCCCTTCTTACTCAGTAGTTTTGGGCCATTTCCATCAAGTCGGCACAGAGCAAACAGCTATAAATATATTCCATGTCCGTACACGTGTTAAGTGGCCAGATTCGGTATGAGAAGCACAGATAAACACATGGAGAGGTTAGAAAACACATTCACAGTGTAACAATGTTAAAATGTTTTGCAGCCAGGATGGAAAAGATGTTTCTGATGTGCTCTGCCCTCAGGATAACAACACACTGCTGCAATATCATCTTATTTGCTCTTCTGACATTCCCATGGAAGGATATTCAGCAACGGCGTCAGCCTCAGGAAGCAGTTCATCACAAGAAATAAAAACAAATGTTGGGAAAATGTCTATCTGGAAACACTTTTGTGCAAAACTATTTTCTGAGCCAGAGGGAACTAATGCAAAAAGGCTTCCCAGCTCATGTTTAAAGCAATATTTCAACCAAATGTCTTGTGTTAACCTGTCTGTTGCTGCATCTTAATATCATAATTACCTGTCTCCAGTTGTCCAGCACTCGCAGAGCCTCCATTGCAAAGAGCTGCTCCTGGCTTCTGACTCACTCCTATCAGTGCGGACTCGATTCACCGGGACACCTCTAAGACTGAATGACAATTTCTTCAATGCTGCTTCTTCTTGCCATGAAACACAGATTGTCTCTTTGTCTTGATCTCGGCTCTTTGTCTATAAGCAACCGGTGCAGTATCCTCCATAAGCTACCATTCAGGAGGAGGACCTGTTGCTGCTTGCTCCACTAAACTAAGACATACATTCCTGACTGGCAGCACCAAAGTCCCCGATAACAGAGACGTGTGTGTGTGTGTGTGTGTGTGTGTGTGTGTGTGTGTGTGTGTGTGTGTGTGTGTGTGTGTGTGTGTGTGTGTGTGTGTGTGTGTGTGTGTGTGTGTGTGCGCGCGCGTGTGCGTGTGTGTGTTTAAGCAGTGATCAAAAGAGACGACGAAGTAGAAAAGAGGAAAGGAGGAAGAGAGAGTGATGACTGAAGGGATTTGATACATAAAGCTCAGAAATAGAAGTGTAGAGTAGTGAACTTGTTGTAGGAGGAATCAGGGCCCAGTCCAGTTAAAGAGTTTTTCTCCATCAGCGTTTTAGATAACTTGTAAGTGATATGGTCGTCTCTGTGACAGCACCACCATCAATGATACCACAAAGACATTAGATTTGGGGCTGGAAAGTGACGTCACTTTGAGGCAGCAGTCTTCATGGATTAGAGCCCAAGGCTATACTAAGGTAATACTCGCTGAAGATGATTTAGGTAATCAGCACTAAAGGTACTTTAGGTTATACTCAGTATAGGAACTTAAGTGATACTCACTATAGGTCATTTAGTTAATTCTCACTTTAGGTACTTTCGTTTATACTCACTATAGGTACTTTTGGTTAAATATACTATAGGTATGCCTACTTTAGATAATACTCAGTATATGAACTTCAGGTAATACTCACTTTAGGTCATACTCAGTATATGTACTTTAGGCAATACTAGATGTAGATAATTTAGGTAATAATCATTATGTACTTTAGGTAATACTCATTATAGGTACTTTAGGTAATACTCACTATACGCAGCGGTTCTCAACTGGTGGGCGGACCCGTTTCGAGTGGGTCGCAGATGTGTGAGTGAAGACATTTTCTTTTGAAAATTGATTTTTTATTTTGAAGGCCCGATGTTCTAACGCTGTGCATGCAGTCGGCATTGGACTGGAAGTACCGGAGACCATCAATGGTTTTGAAAACTTCTGTCACGTAGTGATCATCTTCTCAATAAAACATCTTTGCTGATGTTTTTTCGAGTCTTCTGGCCAATCAGAATCAAGATTGTTGCCGGAAGTCCCCACGGAGAATAACTTTGTGGAAGAACTCTTTATACATCCATGGGTACAACTTCAGATAAAAATGAACACATAATGAAATATGACCCCCGGTTTGATGATTGGCAGGTCACAGAACAATGGGGGCTATCTACCCTTACCCACAATCTCCTCTTTGCTCTTCTCTCTGTGTGGGGCAGCAAGTTCAGCTGTCAGAACTAAGTGAAAAACAAACAATGGCATAAAATATTATTAATATGTCGCGTACTAATAGATTTATATATTTTCTTCTCAGAGTGTACCAGAATGCGTAGTTATATGTTCTGGGG